>NW_027464514.1:1105000-1441666 GCF_050947455.1 Rhinoderma darwinii | reverse complement strand
GGCTGCTAGTAGCAGCGTGTGCTGTTCTGACAGCACGTGAATTAACGGGCTGCAGGAGAAAAGCCCAGCACGGCAGCCCGTTAATCTACGTGGGCTGGTCGTGAAGGGGTTAAACACAAGCACAATTCTCAGCAGTGACAGAATACAGCAGGAGAGAGGCAGCGGTGCAGCTGTGGGGGGTACAGAGGTCACATTCACAACTGGGCCCTGACATCTTGTGGGCCTATAGTTCCCCCAACATAAAGAAGCAGAATTATTAGCAGGAGGAGCGATGATTTCCAGTCACATAGTTATATAGTTACATCGCTGGGAAAAGACACATGTACATCAAGTTCAACCAAAGCATCAGAGAGGATGTGGATGAAGGTAAGAGGTAGCGGTACATTGTAGACCATTGTTTCCTCCTACTGATCAAGAGGAAGGAATAAAACAAACTCATATCTGCCCAAAAGGGAAACATTTCCATCCTGATCCTATGTGGTGATCAGACTGGAGAATTGTTCATACAAGAATTCTATACATTTAAGTAAGTGTGGATTTTGTTTGCCGTAAGAAATGATCTTTGCCTTTTTTGAAGCCATCACCTGTCCCTGCTGTGACCAGCTCCTCAGGTGACTATTCCCCAGATTCACCGCTCTTACAGTAAAGAAGGCTTGTCACATCTGGAGACTGAACCTTATTTTCTCCAGATGGAGGGAGTTGCCCCTGGTCTTTTAAGGGGATTTTAAAGGGAACAGCTTTTCACCATAATTTTTTGTACGGGCTATTTATATACTGATATAGATTTATTATGTGACCCTTAGACATCTCCTCCCAAGACTATAAGGCACAACTTCACACTTATCCACATGAAATCTCATTTGCCAAGTGGATGCCCAAACACTGATCAGGAGGTGATGTGCAGGCAAGCTGTGGACTGCGTACTGCTACTGAAGCTGGCAACTCTGCACTTACTTTGTACGCCACTTTGGCTGGCGGCAGCGGCACATGTAAGACCCCTTACAGAACAGCATTGTAGAACGCATCTAAACCCTGGAGGGCGCCGACTACAAACAAGGAACTCTTCTCCTGTTTTAGGGGTGGCTGCAGGAGGAAAACGTTTACTACTGGAAGGGGTGTCATTGAACCTTTCTTTTTTACCTAATAAATATTGAGAACCAGTGGAACAAAGAAACTTCTCCATTCCAAAACGCAAGTTACAACTTTAAGGGAGGTTTAACTTTCTTGCTTTAAATCAGTTTACTTTCAGAATTCTCTGATGGGTGGTGGAGGGGTAAAGAAGAAGAACAATTGGGGATTTAACTAAAATAACTGATCCCACACAGAAAGTAAGTTTACAGGAGAGCACAATTTCACAGATGGCGGAAGTAATGGTGGCCTCTAGTACGGACACTCTGCAGATACCGCCAGCACTAATAAAAAAACAATGGAGGTCGTGATGCAAAGGATGATGCCTGAGAAGCGCAAACAAATGAAAATGGATTTTAAAGAAGTAAAAGATGATTTGATCAGTTTGAACACTAGATCTAACCAATTGGAATATCAGACTACATGCATTACTCACAACCTTAATGTCCTTCTAGGCCGTAACCTATTCATGGAGGAAGAGATAAAGCTGTATAATAATAATAAACTTCTGGACCTAGAGAATAGGTCTTGTTAGATAACATCCGTCTATTTGGAATACCAGAAAGTAATAAAAATGATCAGCTTGAACGATATATTTGGGAATGACCTTTGCTTTTCTACCAGAGGCAAGTTTTTCGGAATAGACTTTTGAACGCACTGTATATATGTATGTGTGTAATGTGGATATATGTATGTGTGTAATGTGTATATATGTGTAAGTGTGTAATGTGTATATATGTATGTGTGTAATGTGGATATATGTATGTGTGTAATGTGTATATATGTGTAAGTGTGTAATGTGGATATATGTATGTGTGTAATGTGTATATATGTGTAAGTGTGTAATGTGGATATATGTATTTGTGTAATGTGTATATATGTATTTGTGTAATGTGGATATATATGTAAGTGTGTAATGTGGATATATATAAGTGTGTAATGTGGATATATGTATGTATGTAATGTGTATATATGTGTAAGTGTGTAATGTGGATATATGTGTAAGTGTGTAATGTGTATATATGTATTTGTGTAATGTGTATATATGTATTTGTGTAATGTGGATATATGTATGTGTGTAATGTGGATATATGTAAGTGTGTAATGTGGATATATGTATGTGTGTAATGTAGATATATGTATGTGTGTAATGTGTATATATGTATGTGTGTAATGTGTATATATGTATGTGTGTAATGTGAATATATGTAAGTGTGTAATGTGTATATATGTGTAAGTGTGTAATGTGGATATATGTATGTGTGTAATGTGTATATATGTATGTGTGTAATGTGTATATATGTATGTGTGTAATGTGGATATATATGTATGTGTGTAATGTGAATATATGTAAGTGTGTAATGTGTATATATGTGTAAGTGTGTAATGTGGATATATGTATGTGTGTAATGTGTATATGTGTAAGTGTGTAATGTGGATATATGTATGTGTGTAATGTGTATATATGTGTAAGTGTGTAATGTGGATATATGTATGTGTGTAATGTGTATATATGTGTAAGTGTGTAATGTGGATATATGTATGTGTGTAATGTGGATATATGTATGTGTGTAATGTGGATATATGTATGTGTGTAATGTGGATATATGTAAGTGTGTAATGTGCATATATGTAAGTGTGTAATGTGGATATATATGTATGTAATGTGTATATATGTGTAAGTGTGTAATGTGGATATATGTGTAAGTGTGTAATGTGTATATATGTATTTGTGTAATGTGTATATATGTATTTGTGTAATGTGGATATATATGTAAGTGTGTAATGTGGATATATGTAAGTGTGTAATGTGGATATATGTATGTATGTAATGTGTATATATGTGTAAGTGTGTAATGTGGATATATGTGTAAGTGTGTAATGTGTATATATGTATTTGTGTAATGTGTATATATGTATTTGTGTAATGTGGATATATGTATGTGTGTAATGTGGATATATGTAAGTGTGTAATGTGGATATATGTATGTGTGTAATGTAGATATATGTATGTGTGTAATGTGTATATATGTATGTGTGTAATGTGTATATATGTATGTGTGTAATGTGAATATATGTAAGTGTGTAATGTGTATATATGTGTAAGTGTGTAATGTGGATATATGTATGTGTGTAATGTGTATATATGTATGTGTGTAATGTGTATATATGTATGTGTGTAATGTGAATATATGTAAGTGTGTAATGTGTATATATGTGTAAGTGTGTAATGTGGATATATGTATGTGTGTAATGTGTATATGTGTAAGTGTGTAATGTGGATATATGTATGTGTGTAATGTGTATATATGTGTAAGTGTGTAATGTGGATATATGTATGTGTGTAATGTGGATATATGTAAGTGTGTAATGTGCATATATGTAAGTGTGTAATGTGTATATATGTATGTGTGTAATGTGGATATATGTATGTGTGTAATGTGGATATATGTATGTGTGTAATGTGGATATATGTATGTGTGTAATGTGTATATATGTGTAAGTGTGTAATGTGGATATATGTATGTGTGTAATGTGGATATATGTAAGTGTGTAATGTGCATATATGTAAGTGTGTAATGTGGATATATATGTATGTAATGTGTATACATGTGTAAGTGTGTAATGTGGATATATGTGTAAGTGTGTAATGTGGATATATGTATTTGTGTAATGTGTATATATGTATTTGTGTAATGTGGATATATATGTAAGTGTGTAATGTGGATATATGTATGTGTGTAATGTGGATATATATGTAAGTGTGTAATGTGGATATATGTATGTGTGTAATGTGTATATATGTGTAAGTGTGTAATGTGTATATATGTCCAATCCCCTAATACTAGCCCCCTAAACCATAACGTTAACTCCCTAAATTTCTAACCCTAACCTGCTAACCCGCTAACACCTTACTCCAACCCTACCCCTAACCTTCACCCTATTCTTAACCCCCTAAACCTAACATCCCAACCCCCTGAACCAAAAACCATAACACTCTAACCCAAATTCCCTAGCCCTAACCCAATAACTCAAACCCCTAACCCCTTAACCCTCACATTCTAACCTTAACTCTTACTCTAACCCTATTCTTAACCCTAACCCCCAACCCTATTGCCTAACCCTAACCTCAACCCCTAACTCCCTAAGCCACTAACCCTAACACTAACTTAAACATAACCCCCTAAACCCAACCCATAAAACCTTGATGCCAAACATAACCCTATCCCCTAATACTAAACCCCAACCCAAACCCATAATGTTAACTCCCTAACTTTCTAACCCTAACCTGCTAAACCTAACCGCAAGCCCCTAACCCTAACTTCAACCCTACCCCTAACCTTCACCCTAAAACTCTAACACCCTAATCCCCTAGCCCCGCAGCTAAAAACCTAACCCCAACCCTATACTAAAACCCCCTAAACCTAAGTCCAACCCTAACACTCTCACCCTAACCCTATTCCTAACCCCAAAACCTAACCTCAAAACCTTAACTCTAACTCCCTAACCCCGACCTTTACCACAACACTACCCACTCACCCTCACGTTAACCCTATTCATAATCCCCTACCCTATTTCTAACCCCTAACAATCTAAACCCTTCTCCCAATTCCTAACCCTAACACTAAAACCCTAACACTATTCTAAATCCCAAAACCTAACTTCTAAATCCCAGCCCCTAACTCTAACCCCAATCCTACCCCCCTCATCCTAACCTTTTCCTAACCCCAAACGCTAACACCCTAACCCCCTAACCCTATTCCTAACCCATTATGGCTCTGGCTGGGGATTTTGCTCCTGGAAAAGCCTTAACCCCCAACTCTCTAACCCTAATTCTATCCCAAACTCTAACCCTAAACCCCAAACCTAACCCTTTGACCTTAACCCTATGCCTAACTCTAACCCCCAACCCTAACCTCTTAACCCTAACCATATCCCCTAACCCTTTTTCTAACCCCAACCCCCTTTCCAAAACCCTAACCACTTACCCTCAACCTATTCCTAACCCCAAACCCTAATCTCAATGCCTTAACTCCCTAACCCCAACCCTAAACCCTAACACTATTCCTAAACCCATAATACTAACCCCAACCCATAACACCCTAACCCTATTCCTAACCAATTACGGCTCTGGCCGGGGATTTTGTTCCCCAAAAAGCCTTAACCCACTATACCCTAACCATAATTCTAAACCAAACTCTAACCATAAATCCCTAACTACAACCCTAACAACCCAACCCTAACCCCCATCCCTAACCTCTAAACCCTAACCATTTTCCTAACCCCCTAACCGTATCACCTAACTCTAAACCATTAATCCAAACTCCAACCCCCTAACCCTCTAACTCTAATCCCAACCCAACCCTTTAGCCTTAACCCTATTCCTAACCCCCAACCCTAACCTCTAAACCCATTCCCCTAACACCAACCCTATTCCTAAAACGAATCCTAGCCCTAACCAAAAACCCTAACACTCTAACCCTAATTCCCTAGCCCTAACCCCATAACCAAACCCCTAACCCCAGAACCCTAATTCTAACACTTACCCTAACCCTCTAACCCTATTCTTAACCCTAACCTCACAACCCTATCGCCTACCCCTAACCTCAACCCCTAACTCTCTAAACCGCTAACTCAGACCCTAACACTAATACAAACATAACCCCCTAAACCCAACCCCTAACACCTTAACTCCAAATCTAACCCTATCTCCTAATACTAAACCCCTAACCCAAACCCATAATGTTAACTCCCTAACTTTCTAACTCTAACCTGCTACCCCTAACTTCAACCCTACTCGCTAAACTTCACCCTATAACTAACCCCCTAAACCAAAAACTCTAACTCTAGTCCTACTCCTAATCCCCTAACCGTATCCCTTAACTCTAACCCGCTAATCCAAACTCCAACCCCAACCCCCTATCCCTTTTGCCTTAACCCTATTCCTAACCCCGAACCCTAACCCCAACCTCTAAACCCTATCTCCTAACACAAACCCTATTCCTAAAACCAAACCTACCCCTAACCACTTACCCTCACACTATTCCTAACCCAAATCACTAACCTCTAAACCCTAATCCTAACCCCATAACCCAAGCCCCTTTAAAATAGCACCCCAACCCCCTAACCCTAGCCCCAACCTGTAACTCCCTAACCCTAACACCCTATTCCTAAACCCCAACACTAGCCCCTAGCCTCTAAACCCTATCCCTTAACCACAACCCAATTCCTAACCCCCTACCCTCCCACTATTCCTAACCCCCTAATCCAATGCCTAACCCCAACCTTAACCCCCAATATCTAAATCCTAAACCCAACCATATTTTTAACCCCCTAAACCCAACACTACCCCCAACCCTTACACTCTCACCCTAAGCCCCTAACCCTATTTCTAACCACTAACCTCCAAACCCTAACACAAACCCTAGCCCCTAAGCACCAAACTCTAACCCCTTAACCCTAGCACCCTAAACCCAACCCCCTAACCCTCAACCCCCTAATCCTAACCCTTTACCTAAACCCTATTCCTAACTCTACCCCCTAACCTCTAAACCCTAACCCTATCCCCTGACTCTATTCCTAACCCCTAATCCTAACTCCAATCCCCTATCCACAACCTACCCCCTAACCACATACCCTCACCCTATTCCTAATTCAAGCCCTATTCCTAACCTCAAAACCCTAACGATAACTCCCTAACCGCCTAACCACAACCCTACACCATCACCTTAACCCTATTCATAACCCCTAGCCTTTACCCCAACCCAATTACTAACCCCTAACACTCTAACCCCCTTACCTGATTCCTAACCCCAACCCTAACTCTATTCCTAACCCCTCAACCTAACCTCTAAACACTAGCCCCTAACTACCTAGCCACAACACTTACCCCAACCCTACCCCCTCAATCTAACCCTATTCTAAACCCCCTAACCCTATTCCTAAGCCATTATGGCTCTGGCCAGGTATTTCACTCCTGGGAAAGCCCTAACCGTAGCCCCTAATTCCCTAACCCACTAACCGTATCCCTAATACTAACCCTAAACTCCTAACTCCAACCCTAACAACACAACCCTAACTGTTCATATATGGTGAGTTACATGAAGGGATTTGTAATGCGAGAATACCCACCCAGAACGTAGGCTACACCCTGGCTGGGGATTCCGCTCCTAGACGGAGCCCCTGAGGTCAATGTCCACATAAAACAAAGTAACATTAGGGGCTTTAAAGGCATGGTGTTGCCCTAAAAACATGTTTTTTTTTAAAAAATTAAACATTTAGTGTGTGGGTGATTAAACATTGTTCAAATTTTTTTTTTTTTTTGCACGAGTCCAGGAAATATTATAAATTATTTCTAATTTATAATACTACCCATTTTTGGTCACTAGATGGAGCTGTTCCCAATGTTGCAGCATTGCAACATTGGGTTAAAAGCCCTCGCTCTAGTGAGCTCTCAGCATCCCCCCCTCCTTTATCCTGGCTAGTGCCGGGATAAACGAGGGGTTTGAAAGGTTTAACCTCCTACACTGTGTGTCGCCATTTTTTGAGGTAACCCACAGTGTAGTAGGTTTACATACAGTAGTAAACACACACAAACACTAACATACATTGAAATGTCTTACCTGCTCCTGCCGCCGCGGCTCCCTCCGGCCCGTCCGCTCCCTTTGCTGCCGCTGTTCCATGTGCACGAGTCCGGAAGCCGCGACCGGAAGTAGTAATATTACAGTCCGGCCGCGACTTCCGGTCCACAGGAAAATGGCGCCGGACGGCGCCAATTTCGAATAGGACTGTGTGGGAGCGGCGCATGCGCAGTTCCCACACAGACGCCGTACACGGACGTGAATGGGACGGGAGCCGTTCACAGTCCCTATGGGACTGTGGCTGCCGTACTCCATGTCTGTGTGTGTCGTTAATCGACACACACAGAAATGGAACAAAAAATGGCAGCCCCCATAGGGAAGAAAAAGTGTAAAAATAAGAAACAGTAAAACACAAACACACAAATGAATATAAACGTTTTTATTACAGCACTAACATCTTTAACATATAAAAAAATTATTTGCCATGACACTGTTCCTTTAAGATGCCGGAATCCCCAACCAGAGAATCAGCAACTCCCTGGCTGGGTATTTCTCTTCTGGAAAAGCCCTAACCCCTAACCCTAGCCCCTAACCCCAAAACCCTAGCCCCTAACCCTAACACCCCAACGCTAACCTCTAAACCCTAATGCTAACCCCCTAACCCTATCACTCTAATTCTAACTCTTAGCCTAAATTTTAACCCTCTAACCTAACCTTAACCCTAACTTTCTAACCCTATTCCTAACCCCCAAACCTATCCGCTAACTTTAACCCAAACCCTAGCCCCCATAACTCCCTAACTCTAAGAACTAAATCTAACCAAACCCTAACACTCTAACCCTTAATTCTATTCCTACCCCTAACCCACTAACCTCTACTTCAACCCCACCCCCTCATCCTAACCCTATTCCTAAACCCATAATACTAACCCCAACCCCTAACACCCTAACCCTTTTTCTAACCAATTATGGCTCTGGTCGGGAATTTTGCTCCCGGAAAAGACCTAACCCACTAACCCTATCCCTAATTCTAACCCAAACTCTAACCCTAAACCCCTGACTACAACTCTAACAACCCATCCCTAACCCCCAAACCTAACCACTAACCTCTAAACCCTAACCCCATTCCTAACCCTCTAACCGTATCCCCTAACTCTAACCCGTTAATCCGAACTCCAACCCCCTAACCTTTTAACTCTAACCCCCTAACCCTATAGCCTTAACCCTATTCCTAACCCCCAACCCTAAACTCCAAACCCTATCTCCTAACACCAAACCTATTCCTAAAACCAAACCTACCCCTAACCACTTACCCTCACACTATCCCTAACCCCCTAAACCTAAGACCCCTAACCCCCTAAACCAAAAACCCTAACACTCTAACCCTAATCCCATAATTTAAACCCCTAACCCCTTAACCCTAGCCACCTAACCCCCTAATTCTAACCCTGTCTTTTACCTTAAGACTCTAACCCTATTCTTAACCCTAACCCCAACCCTATCGCCTAACCTCAACCCCTAACTCCATAAGCAAATCACCCACACCCTAACCCCCTAACCAAACTTATCCCCCTAACCCCAACCCATAACACCTTCACCCCAATACTATCCCCTAATACTAACCCAAACCCTAACCCATAATGTTAACTCCCTAACTTTCTAAACCTAACCTACTAACCCTAACCGCAACCCCCTAACTCCAACCCTACCCCCTAACTTTCTCCCTAAAACCACACCCCCTAAGCCTAACCATAACACTCTCACTCTAACCATTTTCCTAACTCCTAAACTCTAACACAACCCCTTTCCCCTAATCCCCAAACCCTAACCTCTTAACCCTAGCACCCTAACGCTCAAACTCCTAACCCTTTGACCTTAAACATATTCCTAACTCTAACCCCCAACCCTAACCTATAAACCCTATCCCTAACCCCAAACCCCTATCCCAAACCCTACACCCTAACCAATTACCCTCACCTTATTCCTAACCCCCAATCCTAACCACAAAACCCTAACTCTAACCCCAACCCTTACCCAACTCTAACCCCTCACCTTAACCCTATTTATAACCCTTATCCCTAACCCCATCCCCTATTCCTAAACCTTAACACTCTAACCCCTTCTCATTCCTAACCCCAACCCTAACACTATTCCAAACCCCCCAAAGTTAACCTTTAAACACTAGCCCATAACTCCCTAAACCCAACCCTACCCTTTCACCTAACCCTATTCCTAACCTTCTAATCCTAACCTCAAACGCTAACACCCTAACCCTATTCCTAACCCATTATGGTTCTGGCTGGGGATTTCGCTCCTGGAATAGCCCTAACCCCTTACTCCCTAAACCCTATCCCGAATTCTTCATAACCCTCAAACCTAACCGCTAACGCCAACCTGCGTTGCCCCTGACATCTGTCCATATATGGACAGTGATGTCAGGAGCAGAGCTGGAATCCCAGGCAGAGTGCCAGAAGCGGCTCTGCTCCGGGACTCCAGCTCTGGGCAAGCCCCTGACATCACTGTGGCAGCACCTACAGAGGGCACTGTGGCAGCACCTACAGAGGGCACTGTGGCAGCACCTACAGAGGGCACTGTGGCAGCACCTACATAGGGCACTGTGGCAGCACCTACAGAGGGCACTGTGGCAGCACCTACAGAGGGCACTGTGGCAGCACCAACAGAGGGCACTGTGGCAGCACCTACAGAGGGCACTGTGGCAGCACCTAGAGGGCACTGTGGCAGCACCTACAGAGGGCACTGTGGCAGCACCTACTGAGGGCACTGTGGCACTACCTACAGAGGGCACTGTGGCAGCACCTACAGAGGACACTGCGGCAGCACCTAACCCCAACCCCCTACCCTCACCCAATTCCTAACCCTTTTCCAAACTTAACCCCTAACCTCTAAACCCTAACCCCAACTCTACTCCCTCATTCAAAACACTAACCCTAACCCCAACCCCTTAACCCCCTATCCCTTTTACCTTAACCCTTTTCTTAACTCTAACCCCTAACCTTTTAACCATAATCATATCCCCTGACTATATTCCTAACCCCTAATCCTAGCCCCAACCCCCTATCCACAACCCTACCTCCTAACCACTTACCCTCACCCTATTCCTAATCCCAATCCTGACCCTATTCCTAACCAAAACCCCCAACCCTAACCTCAAAACCCTAACTCTCTAACAGCCTAACCCCAACCCCACCCCCTCAGCTTAACCCTATACAAAACCCCCTACCCTATTCTTAACGTAACACTCTAACTAACACTAACTAACTAACACTCTTCCCTAACACTCGAACCCCTTGACCCCATTTCTAACCCCAACCCTACAACCATAACAATATTCCTAACCCTAATCTCTATACCCTAGCCCCTAACCCCAACTCTTACCCTAACCCTACCCCCTCACCCTATCCCTAACCCTAAATCCATAACCCCAACACTAACAACCCAACTCTAACCCCCAACCCTAATCACTAACCTCTAAACCCTAAATCTATTCCTAACTGTATCCCCTTATTCTAACAATAACCCAAACCTTAACCCCCTAACTCCCTAACTCCCTAACCTCAACCCTACCCCTAACCCCAACACCCTAAACATAACCAGAATACTCTAACCCTTACCCTATTTCTAACCCCGAACCCTAACCTCTAGACTCTAACCCTATCCCCTAATCCCCTAACCCAAACCCCTCAACCCTAACTCCCTAACCCAACCCCCTAAACCTCTAACCCTAACACTGTAACCTTAACCCTATTCCTAACCCGCAACCCTAACCTCTAATCCCTATCGCCTAACGCCACCCATATTCCTAACCCCAACCCCCTCACCCAAGCGCTTTACAGCAAGCGCTCTGGCCAGATCCTCCTGTATTGACAAAGACATTGACATCACTGTTCACATATAGAGAGTGACATGAAGGGATTATTAATGCAAAAATCCCCGGCCAGAAGGTAGGCAACACTCTGGCTCGGGCTTACGCTCCTAGAGGAAGCCCCTGAAGTCACTGTCCATACATGTACAGTAACGTTAGGGGCTTTAAGATGCCGGAATCCCCAAATAGAGCGTCAGCAATACTCTGGCCAGGGATTTCTCTCCTGGAAAAGCTCTATCCCTAACCCCTAAAAGCCTAACCCTAATGCCTAACCCCCTAAAATGCTAACCAAGAACTTTACAGCAAACGCTCAGGTCAAGGACTCCTGTCTTGAGAAAGACCTTGATGTCACTCTTCATATATGGAGTGTGACGGTAAGTGCCTTGTAATGCAAGCCCCTGACATCATTGTCCATATATAAACAGTGATATTGGGGAATTTAAGATGCCGGAATTCTCAGCCAGAGCGTCGGAAATGCTCTGGCTGGGGAGTCCGCTTCTGGAAAAGCTGTAACCCTAAACTCAACCACTAACCCTATAACCCCCTAACACTAACCCTCTAACCCATAACCTCTACCCTCTAACCCCTTAAATCTCTAACCACCTAAACCCTCACCCTCTAACCCCCTAACTACAACCCTAAACTCCTAACCCTCTTACTCCCGAGTCCCTAACCTTAACTCCAACCCCTTTAACCCCAACTCCTAAACCCCTAACCCAAACCCTCTAACCCTAACACTAACCAAGTTCTTTACAGAAAGCGCTCTCGCCGGGGACGCCTGTCTTGAGAAAGACCTTGACGTCAATGTTCATATATGGAGAGTGATGTGAGAAGGGCTTTGTAATGCGAGATTCCCCCGCCAGAGCATTGACAAAACTTTGGCCGGGGATTTCGCTTCTAGAGGGAGCACCTGACGTTACTGTACATATATAGCCCCCTAACAACTAACCCTAACCCCCACCCTAACCCTACCCTTAACCCCCAACCCTTACCACTAACCTCTGAACCCCAACACCTAATCCTAACCCGCTAACCAATACCCCTTTAAAATAGCACCCTAGCCCCAACCCAACACCCTAACCCTAGCCCCAAACTGTAACTCCCTAACCCTATTCCTAACTCCCAACACTAGCCCGTATCCTATAAACCCTATCGCTTATCCACAACCCCATTCCTAACCCTCTAATCCCAACCCCCTACCCTCAGACTATTCCTAACCCCCTAACCCAATTCCCAACCCCCAATCTTAACCCCTGATCTCTAAATCCTAACCCCAATACTACCCCCCTCACTAACCCTATTCTTAACCCCCTAATCCCAATACCCTAACACCTAACCCCAACACTCTCACCCTTTCCCCTAACCCTATTTCTAAACACAAACCACCTATCCCCTAATCTACAAACCCTAACCCCTTAACCCTAGCGCGCCAAACCCAACTCTCAACCCCCTAAACCTAACCCTTTAAACTTAACCCTATTCATAATTCTACCCTCTAACCTCTAAATCCTAAACCTATGCCCTGACTCTATTCCTAACCCCTAATCCTAACGCCAACCCCCTATTTACTACCCTACCCCCTAACCTTCACTCTATTTCTAACCCAAACCCTAAACCTATTCCTAACCCTAACCTCAAAACCCTAACTCTAACTCCCTAACCGCCTAACTCCAACCTTTACCCCAACCCTACACCATCACCTTAACCATATTCATAACCCCTAGCCCGTACCCCTACCCTATTACTAACCCCTAATACTCTAACCCACTCACCCCATTCCTAACTCCAACCCTAACACTATTCCTAACCCCTCAACCTAACCTCTAAACCCTAGCCCCTAACTCCCTGATCACATCACTTAACCCAACCCTACCCCCTCAACCTAACCCTATTCTGAACCCCCTAATCCTAATCCCAACCATTAACACCCTAACCCTATTCCTAAACCATTATGGCTATGACCAAGGATTTCACTCCTGGAAAAGCCCTAACCCCTAATTCCCTAACCCACTGACCTTATCCCTAATTCTAACGCAATCTCTAACCCTAAACTCCAAACCTAACAACCCAACCCTAACCACAACCCTAACCACTAACCTCTAAACTTAAACCTAACCTATCCCCTTACTCTAATCCCTATTCCCTAACCCCCTTACATATATGGCCCCCTAACAACTAACCTCAACCCCCACCCTAACCACTAACTTCTAACCCCCTAACCCAAACCCCTTTAAAATAGCAACCTAACCCCAAACCCCTACCATTCTATCCCTAGCCCCAACCTCTAACTCCCTAACCCTATTCCTAACCCCCAACACTAGCCCCTATCCTCTAAACCATATCTCTTAACCACAACCCCATTCCTAACTCCCACCCCCTACACTCACACTATTCCTAACCGCCTAACACAATTCCTAACCCCCAACCATAATCCGATATCTAAATCCTAACCCCCAACCCTAACCTCAAAACTCTAACTCCCTAAACCTAACCGCCTAACTCCAACCCTTACCCCAACCCTACACCATCACCCTCACCTTTAGCCTATTCATAACCCCTAGTTAACCTATTACTAACCCCTAACACTCTAACCCCCTCACCCCATTCCTAACTCCAACCCTAGCACTATTCCTAAACCCTCAACCTAACTTCTAAACCATAGCCCGTAACTCCCTAACCACAACACTTACCACAACATTACCCCATCAACCTAACCCTATTCTGAACTCATTAATCCTAACCCAAACCCCTAACACCCTAACTCCTGGAAAAGCCTTAACCCCTCATTCCCTAACCCACTGACCGTATCCCTAATTCTAAACCAATCTCTAACCCTAAACTCCTAACCCCAACCCTACCCTAACCATTAACCTCTAAACTTATTCCATATCCGTATCCCCTTACTATAATCCCTATCCCAACTCCAACCTCATATATGGCCCCTTAACAACTAACCCTAACCCCCAGCCTAACCCTATTCCTACCCTCAACCCCAACCCTAACAACTAACCCCTAATCCTAACCGCCTAACCCAAACCCCTTTAAAATAGCACCCCAACCCCCTACCACTCTAACCCTAGCCCCAACCTCTAACTCCCTAACCCTATTCCTAACCCCCAACACTAGCCCATATCCTCTAAACCCTATCCCTTAACCACAACCCCATTCCTAACCCCCACCCCCTACACTCAAACTTTTCCTAACCCAATTCCTAACCCCCAACCTTAACCCTTGATATCTAAATCCTAACCCCAACCCTACCCCACTAACCCTATTCTTAATCCCCTAACCACCAACCCCCTGACACCTAAATCCAACCCTAACACTCTCTCCCTAACACTATTTCTAACCACTAACCTCTAAACCCTAACACAAACCCTATCCCCTAATCCCCAAACAACTTAACCCTAGCACCCTAAACCCAACCCCCTAAACCTAACCCTTTAACCTTAACACTATTCCTAACTCTACCCCCTAACCTCTAAACCCTAACCCCTGACTCTATTCCTAATCCCTACCCCTAACCCCCTATCCACTACCCTACCCCCTAACCACTAACCTTCACCCTATTCCTAAACCCAACTCTAACCTCAAAACCCTAACTCCCTAACCCTAACCGCCTAACCCCAACACTTACCCCAACCCTACACCATCACCCTTACCTTAACCCAATTCATAACCCCTAGCCCTTACCCCCTACCCTATTACTAACCCCTAATACTCTAACCCCCTCACCCCATTCGTAACCCCAACCCTATTCCTAACCCTCAACCTAACCTCTAAATCCAAGCCCCTAACTCCCTAACCACACTTACCATAACCCTACCCCATCAACCTAACCGTATTAGAACCCCCGAATCCTAACTCCAACCCCTAACACCTTAACCCTATTCCTAAGCCATTATGGCTCTGACCAGGGATTTCACTCCTGGAAAAGCCCTAACCGTAACCCCTAATTCCCTAACCCACTAACAGTATCCATAATTCTAACCCTAAACTCCTAACCCCAACCCTAACAACCCAACCCTATCCCCAACCGTAACCCACTCACCCAAACGCTTTACAGCATGCGCTCTGGCCAAGTACTCCTGTCTTGAGAAAGACCTTGACATCACTGTTCATTGATAGAGTTACATGAAGGGATTTGTAATGTGAGAATACCCGGCTAGAGGGTAGGCAACACTCTGGCTAGGGATTCCGCTCCTAGAGGGAGCCCCTGAGGTTACTGTCCACATAAAAAACAAGTAACATTAGGGGCTTTAAGATGCCGGAATCTCCAACCAAAGCATCAGCAACGCCCTGGCCAGGCATTTCGCTTCTGGAAAATCCCTAACTCTAACCCTAGCCCCTAATGCTAACCCCCAAACCCTATCACCCTAATTCTAACTCACCCTAAATCCTAACCCTCTAACCTAACCTTAACCTTCCAACTTTATTCCTAACCCCCAACCCTATCCCCTAACTGTAACCCAAACCCTAGCCCCCCCTAACCCTAAGAACTAAACCTAACCCCCAACACCCCAACCCTAATACTCTAACCGTTAACTCTATTAATACTCCTAATCCACTAACCTCTATACCCTAATCCTAACCCAAACGCCTAAACAATTAAACTCTAAATCCAACCCCTTAACCCTAGCACCCTAACCCTTTAACTCTATTACTAACTCTAACCCCCAACCCTTACCCGTTACCATGTCGCCTAATTCTATACCTAATCCCAAAACCTTAGCCAAAACCCTACCCACTAATGACTTTCTCTCACCTTATTGATAACCCCAAACCTAATCCTAACCCTCAACCCTAACATCAAAACACTAACTCCTTAACCTAAACGCCTAACCTCAACATTTACCCCCCTCAAAATCATAACACTATTCTTAATCCCAAAATCTAAACTCTAACCCTAGCCCCTCACTACAGCACTTACCTCAACGCTAACCCCTCACCCTATTCCTAAACCCATAATACTAACCCCAACCCCTAACCCTATTCCTAACCAATTATGGCTCTGGCCGGGAATCTTGCTCTCGGAAAAGCCCTAACCCACTAACCCTACGCCTAGTTCTAACCCAAACTCTAATCCTAAACCCCTAACTACAACCCTAACCCCCAAACTTTACTAACCCTATTCCAAACCCCCTAACCGTATCCCCTAACTCTAACCCGTTAATCCAAACTCCAACCCCCTAACCCTTTAGCCTTAACCCTATTCCTAACCTCCAACCCTAACCCCTAAAGCCTATTCCCTAACTCAGACCCTATTCCTAAAACCAAAACTACACCTAACCACTTACCCTCACACTATTCCTAACCCCCTAAACCTAACACCCCCAACCCCCTAAACCAAAAACCCTAACACTCTAACCCTAATCCCATAACTCAAACCCCTAACCCCTTAACCCTAGCCACCTAACCCCCTAAGTCTAACCCTATATTTTACCCTAAGCCTCTTAACTTTAACCCCAACCCTATTGCCTAACCTCAACCCCTAACTCCTTAAGCCAATCAACCAAACCCTATTCCCCAAACACTAACCCAAATTTATCCCCCTAACCCCAACCCCTAACACCTTCACTCCAACCCTATCCACTAATACTAACCCCCTAATACAAACCCTAATACATAACGTTAACTCCTTAACTTTCTAACCCTAACCTGCTAACCCTAACCGCAACCCTGTAACCCTACCCCCTAACCTTCGCCCTAAAACCATAACTCCCTAAACCTAAGCCCAACCATAACACTCTCACCCTATTCCTAAACCCTAACCTCTAAACTCTAACACAAACCATACCCCCTAATCCCCAAACCCTAACACCCTAGCCCTCAACCCCCTAACCCTTTTACCTCAAACGTATTCCTAACTCTAACCCCCAACTCTAATTTATAACCCTACCCCAACCCCCTATCCAAAACCCTACCCCCTAACCACATAACCTCACCCTATTCCTAACCCCCACTCCTAACCTAAAAACCCTAACTCTAACTCCTTAACCCCTCACCTTAACCTTTTCATAACCCCTAGCCCTAACCCCCTACCCTATTCCTAAACCCTAACACTCTAACCCCTTCGCCTCATTCCATACCCCAACCCTATTCCAAACCTAATCTCTAAACCCTAGCCCCTAACTCCCTAAATTCAACCCCATCCTTTCACTCTAACCCTATTCCTAACCCTAACCCCAAACGCTAACATCCTAACCCCCTAACCCTATTCCTAACCCATTATGGCTCTGGCTGGGGATTTCGCTCCTGGAGGAGCCCTAACTCCTAACCCGAATTCCATCCTGAATTCTAATCCAAACGCTAACCCTAAACCACTAATCCTAACCCCCAACCACTAGCCTCTAAACCCTAACCCTATTCCTAACCCCCTAAACCTTTGCCCAAACCCTAACATCTAACCCTACCCCTACATCTTAACTATAAACCTAACCCTATCCCCTAAGCATAATCCCCTAACCCCAACCCCTTAGCCCTAACATCCTAACCCATACCCCAACGTCCTAACACTCTAACCCTAACCCCAACCTCTAACCCCTAACCTTTAAAAATATTCCTAACCCCGACCCTGAACTCTAAACCCTATCTGCTAACGCCAACCCTTTTACTAACCCCCTAACCCAAACCCTACCCCCTTACTCTATTCTTAACCCCAACCCTAACACCATCACAAATCGCTTTACAGCAAGGGCTCTGTCCAGGGACTCCTGGGACTGTCTTGAGGAAGACCTTGACATCCCTGTTCATATATGGAGAGTGACATTAAGGGATTTGTAATGCGAGCATCCCCGGCCAGAGCGTAGTCAACACTCTGGCCGGGGATTCCTCTCCAAGAGGGAGCCCCTGATGTCGCAGTCCATATATAAACAGTAACATTAGGGGCTTTAAGATGCCGGAATCCCTAACCAGAGTGTTAGGAAAATCCCTAATCCTATCCCTTAACTCTAACCATAGCCCCTAACCCCTTAACCCAAACTCTAACACCCCAACCCTAACCACACAAACCTCTAAACCCTAACAACTAACCCTATCCCCTAACCCACTAAACCTTACCACTTAACCCTAGCACCCTAACCCCATAATTCTTACCCTAACTCTTACCCTAAATCCCAACCCTGTACTTCTAACCCTAACCACTAACCCTATTCCTACCCCTAATCCCCAACCCTAACTGCTAAACCCTAACCCTTATCCTAACCCCTTTAAAATTGCACCCCAACCCCCTAACACTGTAACCCTAACCATATTCCTAATCCCCAACCCTAGCCCCTAACCTCTAACTCCTAACACCAACCCTATTCCTAACGCTAACAACTAACCTCTAAACCCTAACCCTATCCCCTAACCTTAGCATCCTAACTCCAACTCCCTAACCCCCACCCCTTAACCCTAACACCCTACCCATTTAAACTTAACCATATTCCTAACCCTAACCCGCAACCATAGCCCCTAACCTCTAAACCCTATCCCTTAACCCCAAACCTATTCCTAACCCCAACCCACTACCCTCACCGTATTCCTAACCCTTTTCGAACCTTAACCCCTAACCCCAACCCTACACCGATTCTAACCCTGTTCCTAACCCCAACTCCTAACATTCTAATTTCCTAACCCGCTAACCCAAAACCTAACCCCAACCCCTAACCCCAATCCTACCCCAACCCTTGCCCTAACCCTATTTCTAACACTATCCTCTAAACCCTAACACAAACCCTAATCCCCAAAACCTAACCCCTTAACCCTAGCACCCTAACCCCTTAACCCTTTTACCTTAACCCTGATTCTAATCCTAACCCCAACCCCCTATCCACAACCCCTAACACACTAATTTCCTAACCCACTAACTTAAAACATAACCCCAACGTAGGCAACACTCTGGCTGGGGATTACACTCCTAGAGGAAGCCCCTGACGTCCCTGTCCATACATGTACAGTAACATTAGGGGCTTTAAGATGCTGGAATCCCCAACCAGAGCGTCAGCAATGCTCTGGCCGGGGATTTCGTTTCTGGAAAAGCTCTAACCCTAACCCCTAAAATCCTATCCCTAAATGTAGCCCCTAACCAAGAACTTTACAGCAAGTACTCTGGCCGGGGATTCCTGTTTTGAGAAAGACTTTGGCATCCCTGTTGATATATGGAGAGTAACGTTAAGTGCTCTGTAATGCGAGAATCCCTTGACAGAGTGTCGGGAAAACTCTTGCCGGGGATTCCACTCCTAGAATGAGCCCCTGAAGTCAATGTCCATAAATGGACAGTGACGGCAGGGGCTATAAGATGCCGGATTCCTCAGCCAGAGCGTCGGAAACACTATGGCTGGGGATTCTGCTCCTAACCTTAAACCTAGCCCTCTTACCCTAACCTTCTAACTCTAACTCCAACCCTAAACCTAACCCTATTCCTGACCCTAACCACTAAACTCTAAATCCTAATCCTATCCCCCAATCCTAACCCCTAAACCTAGAACCCAAACCCCTTAACCCAAGCACCCTAAGCCCCTAACCCTAACACTATTCCTAACCCCCTAACTATAACCCCAACCCTAACTCAAACCACCTCACCGTAACCCCAACTCTAACCCTCTATCCCCTAACCGAGAGCTTTACAGCAAGCACTCTGGCGGTGGACTCCTTCCTGGCTTGAGAAAGAACTTGACGTCAGTATTCATATATGGAGTGTGGCGTCAAGGGCTTTGTAATGCGAGAATCCAAGGCAATGCTCTGGCCGGGGATTCCGCTTTTGAAAAAACCGTATCCCCTAAATCCCAACCCCTTAACCCTAATGCCTAACCCCCTAACCAAGCGCTTTGCAGCAAATGGTCATGTCGAGGACTCTCTTGAGAAAGACCTTTATGTCACTGTCCATATATAAACAGCGATGTTGGGGACTTTAAGATGCCGGAAATTTCAGCCAGAGCATCGGAAAATGCTCTGGCTGGGGATTCCGCTTCTGGAAAAGCTGTAACCCTAAACCTAACCCTCTAACCCCCTAACACTAACCCTCTAACCCTAACATCTACCCTCTAAACCCCTAACGCCCTAAACCCTTACCCTAACCCTCTAACACCCTAACTCCAACCCTAACCCGCTAACCTCCTAACCCTCTTACTCCCTAAACCCCTAACCAAGTTCTTTACAGAAAGCGCTCTCGCTTAATATATCCACCTCTGCTTCAGAGGATTAGCAGGCCTGTGTCTGCTGTCATGCAGTGATGACATGATAACTACCTACACATGATTGCTATAACCAGTCACTGGCCTCAGCATTGACGCAGGGGTCACGTGCGTGAAGCTGAAATTTCATCACTGCAGGACAGCTAAAATGAGTGGCGAGACCACCGGAGCAGCAGGGATATACCAGGTAAATAATTTTTCCTCGTGTGTAATGTGTAAATGTATTTGTGTAATGTGCATGTGTGCGTGTGTGTATAATGTCGATATATGTTTGTGTGTAGAGTGTAATGTGCATATATGTGTTTGTATAGTGTGGATATATGTATGTGCTTAATTTGAATATATGTAAATGTATCTGTGTAATTTATTTATATGTACGTGTGTGTGTGTGTGTGTGTGTGTGTATATGGAAGTATGTATGTGTGTGTGTGTCGTGTGTGTGTATGGAAGAATGTGTGTGTGTGTGTATGGAAGTATGTAGGTGTGTGTGTATGGAAGTATGTAGGTGTGTGTGTGTGTGTGTGTGTGTGTGTGTGTATGGAAGTATGTAGGTGTGTGTGTGTGTGTGTGTGGAAGTATGTAGGTGTGTGTGTATGGAAGTATGTAGGTGTGTGTGTGTGTGTGTGTGTGTGTGTATGGAAGTATGTAGGTGTGTGTGTGTGTGTGTGTGGAAGTATGTAGGTGTGTGTGTGTGTGTGTGTGTGTATGGAAGTATGTATGTGTGTGTGTGTATGGAAGTATGTATGTGTGTGTATGTCGTGTGTGTGTGTCGTGTGTGTATGGAAGTATGTAGGTGTGTGTGTATGGAAGTATGTGTGTGTGTGTATGGAAGTATGTAGGTGTGTGTGCGTGTATGGAAGTATGTAGGTGTGCGTGTATGGAAGTATGTAGGTGTGTGTGTGTGTGTGTGTGTGTGTGTGTATATGTGGGTGTGTGTGTATGGGGGTGTGTGTGTGTGTATATGTGTGTGTGTATGGAAGTATGTATGTGTGTGTGTGTATGGAAGTATGTATGTGTGTGTGTGTGTGTGTGTGTATGTTGTGTGTGTGTGTCGTGTGTGTATGGAAGTATGTAGGTGTGTGTGTATGGAAGTATGTAGGTGTGTGTGTATGGAAGTATGTAGGTGTGTGTGTGGGTGTATGTGGGTGGGTGTGTGTATATGTGTGTGTGTGTGTATGGAAGTATGTATGTGTGTGTGTATGGAAGTATGTGTGTGTGTATGTCGTGTGTGTGTGTATGTCGTGTGTGTGTGTCGTGTGTGTATGGAAGTATGTAGGTGTGTGTGTGTGTGTGTGTATGGAAGTATGTAGGTGTGTGTGTGTGTGTGTGTGTGTGTATGGAAGTATGTAGGTGTGTGTGTGTGTGTGTGTGTGTGTGTATGGAAGTATGTAGGTGTGTGTGTGTGTGTGTGTGTGTGTGTGTGTGTGTATATGTGTGTGTGTATGGAAGTATGTATGTGTGTGTGTATGTATGTGTGTGTGTGTGTGTGTATGTCGTGTGTGTGTCGTGTGTGTATGGAAGTATGTAGGTGTGTGTGTGTGTATGGAAGTATGTAGGTGTGTGTGTGTATGGAAGTATGTAGGTGTGTGTGCGTGTATGGAAGTATGTAGGTGTGTGTGTATGGAAGTATGTAGGGGTGTGTGTGTGTGTGTGGGTGTGTGTATGGGGGTGTGTATGTATATGTGTGTGTGTATGGAAGTATGTATGTGTGTTTGTATGTATGTGTGTGTATATCGTGTGTGTGTATGTCGTGTGTGTGTGTGTATGGAAGTATGTAGGTGTGTGTGTGTGTGTGTGTGTGTGTGTATGTATGTAGGTGTGTGTGTGTGTGTGTGTGTGTGTGTGTGTGTGTGTGTGTGTGTGTGTGTGTGTGTGTGTGTATGGATGTATGTAGGTGTGTGTATGGAAGTATGTAGGTGTGTGTGTGTATGGAAGTGTGTGTGTGTGTGTGTATGGAAGTGTGTGTGTGTCCTCTTATCTTGTCATTTATTGTCTGTTTAACATTAGAAGCAAGCTTTTTCTAGTTTCATTTTAGGGTTTTTTAATACTTGTTACTTATAAGATTATATTTTACAGTGTAATTACTTAAAGTACATGTAAAGCATTCCCATGTAGTGTCTGTATATTTATTTGACAATAGTTGCTCCCAGTCTATTTCCTCTTGTGCAGCCTCAACCGGGAGAAATTGGCCTTTTTAATATGCAGTCAGTGTTTTACCCTCCCAGCCTGTTTGCTTTTAAGTTTCTGTTCATGTGGAGTTTTTTGCAGGCAAAAAATTCTGCCTGGAAAAATCAGCTCCGCCTTTTTTTACCACACGCGTTTTTTGACACAGTTTTTGATGCGTTTTCCTACGTGGTTCTTTATGCCCATTTTAAAGCGTTATTTTTATCTCCTTCTTCAACAGGCAAAGGAAAAAAAAAAACGCAAGCATTTTTTTTGCCTAAAACCGCTTAAAAACGCGTCAAAACCGGTCGCGGCCGTTCACAGCATTTTTCCGTCTCTCATTGATTTCAATAGGGTTTTTTGAGGCGGAAAACAAATCTAGAAAGGTCATATCACATACGTAGTGGAACCATTATACCCTAATGTTTTCTCCTTCTTTAGTAGCGTACAACTCAAGTGCCAACTTCCATTACATGATAGTGTCTCAACAGGACTCTTTCTACAATAGATCTGGGGGTCGGCCAGTGAATACTTTTTCTCTATGTTCAGCTTAACAACAATACCAATGATGATGATGATAATATCCCTGCCTCTTTTCTATAGTAGTCTCAGTACATGTTTTAATATGATATCATTGATAAATGAATAATGAATTGAGTATTTCTCTAGCTGTGACCATCTCATGACTATCACCACATATGGAGCATCCTGCGCACTGACAATTACTAAGCCTCTCCATATTTCTCAGCATTTTCTGCTCCTTTACCCTGGGATCATATAGTCAGAAGTAACATATAAGTTCTCTCCTCACTGTTCAGACGTCATGGGTTTTCTGCTAGGATGGACACACCAGTATTTACAATGTGTCTCTTCTTCTAGATGTTTGTAGGAATCTTCTTGTAGCCAGGATCTCCTTCTCTGTGCTGGTTGGTGTCTTCTAGATGTTGAAGGTGGTCATCTTCTATGTATATGCAGGAATCTTCTAGCTGCTAACTGGGGTCTACGTGTTGTCAGGACTCTTTAAAATCTCAAAGACTGGTATAAAGATCTCCTGAAAAAAAAACAAGAAAAATATTTTGAGACAAAAAACTACAAATATATAACCTACAAAGAAATTGATGCTACCAAAAAAAAGTGTAGAAAATGAAAAAAATCTTTATTGGAATAACAATGAAAAGCTACATGTCAATACAATTAAATGAAAAAGACTCCACAAGACTCTACAGAAGAAAAGGACAGCTCATTGTGTGACTCACAAAGAAAATAAGAATTAGATAAGACCCCATGGCTGCACAGACCTGCGTAATGTAGGTCATATAGAAATACCAAATGGTATGGAATAAACAACTATACAGTGCAAAAAAGCAGTCAGCGCATAAGTAAGAGCAAAAATGAATCAACTATTAAACAAGTATGGAGGGATATAACATACCCATAATAAGGTTGTTCAGGAGCACCAACACAGGGAGTGCCCACCCAGACGCACGTTTCAGCGCTAAATGCCTTCATCAGGGGGTGGCGCTGATAGTACACACACAGTATTTAAATGAACGCTAGCCAATGGTACTTAAAGATATCCAGGTGATATATATATATATATGCCCATAAATCAGATCAGTGCACTCACTGTTTACTATTGGTGGCAATATGTGGTCGAGTACATGGCCGGACTCCAGAAACGGCAACAACGAGACACTGGGGCGGAAACACATCAGCGCGTCACCTGACGCGGTCACGTGTGTCAGCAACCCAGCGTGTCATGGGTGACGAATCGGAGGCCGGTCAATCACAACCAATCAGAATGCAACCAGTGATTGAAGGCATGAAAAGCATTCAGAAGGATATTAACCCTGTACGGGCAGTCCAATAGCGATGCAGACATGAAGTGTAAGTCTAAACCCAAAATACAGAGAGACAAGATAGTTATACAGATATATTGCACATGTATCATACAAATACATATAAATATATGGCCACAAAGTGATGTGTGATGAAGAGCGTCAACGTGTAGGGAGTAATCAAGTGTGGAACATTATTATCAATTATAATGTGTGAAAAAAGACCAATATATACGTGCCAAAAGGAATAATGTAGTGCACACAACCTGAACATAGTAGGTAAGTGACAGGTAAGAAATGATATTAAACACAATAAAGTGTTGTTTATATAGAACATGTGTAAGTAAAAGAGTGAAAAGGTAATAAATGTATGGTGACAAAATAAAAGAAATAAAAAACGAAAAATAAAATAGTGTGAATAGGCGTGTGCGATGAAAAAAGAAAAAAACAACGTGTGTATTATGCATCAAAAAATAAAATGGACTACAAGTGCCATGCACAAAGCAGATTTTAGTTACATGTCGATATATCTAATACAACAAGCCTCAAAGGTGCAGAATATAATATGCAGTGATCTGCAGACAGAGCCCGCTTTTCTATTGTTTGTGAAGATCATCAGAAGTAGGAAATCATTGTTGAGGATGAAGATCATGACAACCCGAAAATTGCACAGTTGACATAGTCAACACAGGCAGCGTAAACCATATATCTAATCTGTATACACAAATAAAGAAATGTAGATTAAAATCAAAATAAGAACATAAAATCAAAAATACCCAACTAAAAGCTTTGGTAGCAGTCAGAGAAATGCAGCAACACCAATGTTCTCATTGAGACCCCTCGGTTGTGTTGTCTTAAGCCTCCATATCCACCTGCATTCTGATTGCAAAAGCCTCTTTTTACATCTCGTCCTCGCATATCAGTATTGATGTGATCTATTCCCTTCACTCTCACAAGTCTAGAGTTACACGCATGATGTAGGTGAAAATGTTGTGGAATCGTCTTCAGCTGTTCCATATACTCTACTGTTTTGGCATTTTCAATGTCTCTAACATGTTCTCTTACGCGAAAGCGCAATTCTCGGGTTCTCATGCCAATATACATTTTAGAGCAAGGGTAAGTTGCATGATAGATCACACCTGTAGTGCCACATGTAATTGGCCATGTGATCTTAACATTTTTCAACCCACTTGAGTCAACAAAACCTTGAGAGCGTTCAATATTAGGGCAACTAATACAGTCGCCGCAAGGGTTACAACCCCACTTAGGACCAATCTTTCCAAAACATTTACCCGGTTTTTCCACTGTTCGGTAACTGAACTATTGCGTCACGTAAAGAACGCGCTCTACATGGTGCAACAGCAAGATAATTTGGTAGTACTTTCTGTAGAATTGGATAATTGAGGAGCATCGGCCAAAATGTGTTTGAGGTGTCCCTCATTTCTGACCAAATGATACGTGTTCGTAAATCTTACCTTAGGAGAAATTCCTTATTTTTAGTTACAGTTTGTAATAGCTGTGCACGAGGGGGAGCTGTGCACGTGGTCGTCAATGGGCTTTATTAACATTGCGGCAGCTGCAGCCCTGTTGAGCAAGTCTCTTTCTTAACTCAGTCGTGCGGAATTTCAAATCTTCATGATTTGAACAAATTTTCTTAACACGCAGTAATCGTCCAGTTGGTATAGCTTCAAAGGTGTGGCGGGGATGTGAAGATGTGGCGTGAAGAAATGAGTTTGTTGATGTCTCTTTACGATGCAAATCTGTCTGGAGACAACCATTATGGTTCCTTTTAGTTAGCAAGTCCAAAAAATCTATCTCAACGTGATTCCACTTGCATGTTAATTTAATGTTACGTGTATTATAGTTAAATACACTGATGAATTCCATTAATTCATCCGAAGTCCCCTGCCAGATCATGAAGATGTCATCAATGAACGGGCCCAGAAAAGGAGCTGGTTCATTGATATTTCATGATCTGGCAGGAATAGGTCCCTCTCCCACAGCCCCAGGAACAGGTTGGCGTATGAGGGTGCACAGGCTGCCCCCATTGCCGTGCCCTGGAGTTGCAGGTAGAAGGACCCATTGAACGTGATAAAAATTGTGTTTGAGAACAATGTCCGATAGGGTGAGCAACAACTCTGAAAAGTTTTTCCTATATTACTCATATGCAAAAAGGTGGCCACTGCATGCAACCCATCCGAATGCTGGATGCCGATATATAGTGACTCAATGTCACAAGTTACCAAAATATGTCTGTCATCTAAATGAATCTCTTCAATTTTCAACAACAAATCTGCAGAGTCGCACAGATACGAAGGTAGACATTCCACTAATGGTTTTAAATGGTGGTCGACCCATCCGCACACCTGAGTTAACCCCCCGGTACACAATATAATTGGCCTACCTGGAGGGTCCTTATGAATTTTGGGTAGTAGAAAAGGCGTCTGTATTGTTGGCTCAGTCACAATCAGTGCCTCCATTAGGGACTTGGAGAGGACTCCGGCATCCATACCATCTTGTAGAATGTGGATCATCTTTGCTCTAAAGGATAATAAAGAATTGTATGTTAACCTTCTACAACAAGTGGAGTTTTTTTTTATTTAGTTTTTTTTTTAATTGATGTATTTTTTATTTTTCCAAACATAACAAACAAGCGAACAACAATTCAACAATATGTCCCATGGCAATAGCATCTCTGAACACTTATCATTATTTTGCATATTATATAATCTACAATTTGTATAAATTACTTCAAATGATGCTAGTTGGAGCGAGGACAGAATTAGAGATTTTAGCCCAAAGACAAATTGAAAAAGTGTCAATATTCATAGGAGATGAAACACACTAAATAAACCATAAAGAAGGGGGAAGGGAAGTATAGAGGGGGAGGGGGAAGAGGATAGACACGTGTATCCCCATCGTTACCGCGATTCAATACAGATATTTAAGGAATCAGATCATGATTGGTGTCACACCAGACAGCTGATGCTCCAGATACCAAGTTGTGGAGCCAAAGCATGCAATCAGTTTTTGTTTTATATGAAGTGGTAAGAGAGGTATAAAGTTCTCCCACAACTTAAAAAAGGCTTCAGTTTTGTGCTCTTTTCGATGGGAGGTTTCCACCCAATCCATTCGGAAAAGATAAGATATATTTTCTAGGGAAATACGATGTGTGGGGGGTGTATTATTTATCCAAATCTGGAGAATGGCCTTCCTAGCAGCCGCAGAGACATAGTATAACAGTTGTTTGTGATGTTTCGGGATAAAGAGCATGGAAGGTGGCAGTATCCCAAAGAGACCCCACTTTTGGGTTGAGGGGCATGGTATGGACAGGGTGTTCGACACAAAATATTGTATCTTTCGCCAAAAGTCAACAATAGTTGGGTATAACCAGAGACAATGTAATTGCGGTGCTCCACACTTTAAACACGAATGGTCAGAGGAGTTACCCATGAGAAAGCCCCTATAAGGGGACACGTCAGCCCTATGGGCTATTGTAAAAGACATCTCCCAGGACATGGCTGATGGGAGGTATTTGGCAGCCATAGTTACAGATGATAGGACATCGTCATGAGTTGTTTGATCTAAGTGGTCAACCCAGTAAGATACGCCTGATCTCGATTTAGTGTAGTCCAATGGCTGTCTTAAAACGTTATAATAGGTAGTGATTAGTCTTTTTCGGCATTGATGAGATGGAGTTAAGTGACAGAAGAAGTCATCCCAGTCTTGGTCTTGTAAGTGTCTAATGACCTTGTGAGCATAGCTACAGGCCTGCATGTAATAAAATGGGTGTTGGCCCAAAAAATCATATTGTATACGTAGTTCATTAAATGAGTATGGACGACGAGTGAGCATGTTAGTTATCTGATTAATACATGTCAACCCTTCCCCCCCAACCCATCCACGAAAAACCACATGGGGGTTGGCATTTTGGAAGTCAAAGTTATGGACCCAAGGAAGAAGTAGGAAAAATCTAGGGTTTAAACCTAAGTGTTGTCTGACCTTGGTCCATGTTTCCAGGAGGACATGACTAGGGGGTTAGCCCGTTCATCAGGTGATAGAGCCGAGTAGGGAGTGTGTAAAAGGCATGTTAAGGAAATGGGTTTTGAAAATTGTTGGTCCAATGTAGAATCAGAAAAGCAGGAGCTGCCGGTTATCCAATCTCCAATCACTCGTAGTTGAGCTGCCATATTGTATAAGTGAATCTGTGGAAAATTAATCCCTCCATTTTCATGATGTTGCTGCAATATGCATAGGCTCACTCTTGGTCTCTTTTGCCTAACATCAACTGGTCTCAAGTATATAGGCAAGGATTGTAGTAAGTATAACAATTTAGGGAAGACAACCATTTTTAATAGATTAGCCCTACCTAAAAATGATAGAGTAAAGTGCCTCCAAGCCATGAGTTGGGATTCCAAATATGCAATAATGGGATTAAGGTTTCGTTGATATAAATTTGATCGTTGTCTCGTGATGCGTACCCCCAAATAGGGAATGTAATCAGAGTTCCATTTAAATGCATGCTTCGAAGACCAGAGTGGCCTGGAGGGACCCTTAAGAATTAGGGCTTCTGATTTTTGTAGATTGATCTTGAAACCTGACAGGGCACCATAAATTGGGATATCCTGGAGGATTGGTTGTAAAGTAGAGGCAGGGTTAGATATGAAGAACAAAATATAATCTGCAAATGCCGATAGTTTAATTTGAGAATCTCCAATTTGTATGCCTTGAAAACATGCTAGGGACTAGAGATGACGGAGAAGTGGATCTAGGGATAAATGAAACAGTAACGGTGAGAGAGGGCATCCCTGACACGTACCCCTGAAAATTAAGATAGGAGGTGAGTTAAGCCCATTGATGGTAAGGGATGTGGTAGAGCAGGCCTGTGAGCGTGAAAGGAATGTTAGAAAGCGGTCCCCGAAGGCCCGGGACTGCAACACCGCTGTGAGAAATGGCCATGATAAAGAGTCAAACGCCTTTTCCGCGTCAAGTCCCAGCAGCATGGTCACTGGGGAGGAGGGGTCTAGTGCAGACACCGTGGCTGCTACAACCTGACGGATACCTTTAGTGGAATGTCTATTCCTTAAGAAACCCAGTTGGGTTGGGGCAATGATCAGTCCAAACATGGTTTGGAGGCGGTCGGCCAAAATCTTTGTTAGGAGCTTATCGTCTTGGTTTAAAAGGGAAATCGGACGATATGAGGAAAGGAGGGTTGGATCCCTGTCAGGTTTGGGAAGCAATATGGTCCTGGACGCATGAAAGTTAGGCAGGTCAATCTCCCCACTAAATATGGCTTGTAAGGTCCTCGTCAATGTCGGTACAATATCTGGCAAAAGTCTGTAGTATTCAGCCGATAGGCCGTCAGGACCCGGCGTTTTATTATTGTGTAGCTTAGAGATTGCTAAAGCAACCTCCGCCTCCGTGATATCATTATTTAAAAAGTGGAGTTTTTTCAATTGGCGATTTGCTTCATAAATATACATCTGGCGTGGCCAAAATACCACATTCCTGCCTTTATCGGCAGGTTTTACTACCACATCATGCCATGATTTAATCCTCTCCAAGCTCTCTCTCTCTCTCTCTCTCTCTCTCTCTCTGAACTCGACAGATTGTCATTCTTAATTTTCCTTGGAATGTTTTGCTAATCTTCAGGGACTAATTTGACAAAAAGATCTACTGCGGGGCAAATAGACAACAGGGGGGATTTTGTAGATTTGGTTCTAATACAGATATGAATCTTACCTTCTGATATTCCCCCTTCTTGGTGAAAGAGTTTCTCAAATATTCGCAATGTTTCTCGTTCCTCAACTGTCACAAATAAATCACCTTCCTCTTTAAAATACCATTTCTTAAAGATCAAAGATTGTGCAAAAAATTGCAGATCTTTTACTGCTGAGAAAAGATCAAAACAGGAGGCGGGAGAAAAGGTCAAGACTTTGTCCAACAGTGTGATGTCACCTATAGATAATTGATGCATAGAAATGTTAATGACCTTCTTGTGATGTCTTGGATTTTGTTCCAATCCCTTATTCATTTTTCTCCTACTGTTGGACGACTGATTTTAGTTCCGTTTTCTTTTGTATCTTGGTAAGTCACGTGTAGAACTCACGCTACTACATAATGTCATATCATGGTGACCGCTCTGTGATGACAAAGATCACATAGAAGAGGAAAGACTCAGTGATTCACCATTTTGTCTCCCATTCCATCCCATTGTCTCCCATTCCATATTTTCTTCTGTTGAAAATCATTATTATCACATATCAATTTCTTTGTTTTTCTGCTCTCCATTTCTTTTTCCCACACGAGGCATTGTTGATCCAATTGTGTTTTAAATGTTTCTAAGTCCTCTTTGGACATCTCTGCTTTTAATTTTTGCTGGATCTTTTCCAGCTCGTTATCCCTGTTTTCTAATGATGTGTTATTGAGTCCAATAAGAAGCTCCATCACTTTAAATGAACACGCACTGCAGTTCTCCTCCCATTTAGATGGAAAATTCACATCTTCAGTTGGAAATGATGGGAAAACTTGTATGCGTAACCCCCTCGGTATAAGGTTCCGTTGGAGATAATTTGCTAGGAATGCTCGGTTCCACCAAACTTTCATTCTTTTATTTATAAGGCTTTTGAAGGAGTTCTGCGGCTCCCTAATATTTCTCTGACTGCCAACACCTGTGGCTGTGGAGTCATCTTTAACCAGCCATGACTGTTCTCTGGTTCTAAAATCCATAGTTGGGTTTCTGGCACTATCTGTAAATACACAGAAAACAAACTGATAAATAATCCAAAAAGACAGCGAGGATCTGAAATCCCAAATGCAGGTGCACGGCATTTATTACTAGTAAGGGGGGATCCTAGGGTGAAGTCCTGAGCACATCAATATATATATATATATATATATATATATATATATATATATATACAAACAAAGAAAAATCCAGCAGCACCGGTGAATGAGAAAAGATGGGTGCAAATCCCAGGGAGCCGACCAAGCTCTCAATATCCACAGAAATACAAAAATAGGCAGCACACCATAGATGAAGTGAAAAAAAGGGTACTTTATTGGCCCCAAGTGCGACGTTTCAGCTCTATCCACTAGAGCCTTTCTCAAGCCTTGAGAAAGGCTCTAGTGGATAGAGCTGAAACGTCGCACTTGGGGCCAATAAAGTACCCTTTTTTTCACTTCATCTATGGTGTGCTGCCTATTTTTGTATTTCTGTATATATATATATATATATATATATATGTATATATATATATATATATATATATATATAGAAGATAGAAATTCGTGGCACTCACCGCTGTTTCCGACCATGTCATCAAGAAGTGACCAGGAAGCAGCATGAGCACAAAAAGCTATAACTGGGTTTGGGGGCAGCGGCGGATCATCGTTAGGAAGGCTCGGGCAGCCGACCAAGGCTCCCAGGGGGCCTATGGCTGCCAAGCCCATAACATTTATTGGCTGGGCTGCACGGGCCCCCTCAAGCACATTGGCGCCTAGAACTGGAGGGGGCCCCGATGCTAGTGACAGCCACATTCACTTGTATTTGCATCCTCAGGACGCAGATATGAATTAATGATATAGGCTTCAGGCCAAGTTAGGACTGCAGCCTATAAGGTGCTGGGAAGACTCCCTGGGCAGGCCGCCGTGATGACGTAACTGCATCACGCTGATATGAGCATGCGTTCTGCCTGGAGACAGTGCAGCGCACCGTCCGTCGCGGCAACGGGGCAAGGTAAGTACAATGTTTTGTTTTGGAGGCAATATATGTGGCAATATACAGGGGGGTGATTGCTGTGTAGCACTACAGACAAGGGGAGGGGGGATATGTGGCACTATATACAAGGGGAGAGGGGGCTGTGTGGCACTATATACAAGGGGAGGGGGGATGTGTGTGAAGCTATCTACAGGGGCTGTGTGTGTGATGCTATCTACAGGCATGGCCGGCCTTAGCTATGTGCGACACGTGCGGTCGCACAGGGCGCCGGCCGCCATTCTGCAAGGGGGGCGCCAGTGGGTACGAGCAGAATAGAGGAGAAATGTTCCTCCCTCTGCACTGCTGCGTGAAGTGAGCGCTGATTGGAGGAGCAGCAGGTGCTTCTGTCTGCTCCACCAATCAGCACAGCCTGTACTGCAGTGTCACAGACACTCAGCACCTCACGCAGCTCCTTCCTGCTGTGCTGCTGCCCCAGTGAAGACTCCTCCACGGAGCTCCAGAGTCAGGTAAGTGCAGCAGCTTTAGCTTAATCTATGTCTATTTATGTGCAGTGTGAGGGAGGGGGAGAGAGGGGGCTTTATGTGATGTGTAACCGGATGTTTTTTGTTTTTTTTAAAGATCGATTTTGTGGGGGAGGGGAGGCTAGGTTATAGGTAATTTGTGTGTATTTTTTACAGATCGATTTTGTGGGGGAGGGGAAACTAGGTTAGAGGTACTTTGAGTGTATTTTTTACAGATCGATTTTGTGGGGGAGGGGACATTGCCCTAAATGCTATAGGAGTGTGGGGGATTCTTTATAAATGTATTTTGTGAGGAGGGGGACTTCTGTATAGTTTATTTTGTCGTGTAGGAGCTTATTATGAATCATGGGGGAGGGGAACTTAGCGTTATGTATGGGGAGAAAGGATTCTTTAGGGTACGGCCACACGGAGCGGCCCTCACACTGTCGCAACGCGGCCAACAACCGCACTGGCACTATGTAGGAGCGGCTGTCCAATACCTCGTTAAGGGGTATTCCGGTTACACTCGCGTGCGCACTGCCGCTCCATTCATTCTCTATGGGAGCGCCGGAGATAGCCAAGTGCAGTGTTCTGCTTTTTCCGGCGCTCCCATAGAGAATGAATAGGGGGTAAGTTGTTGTAATTTGCAAAATCGTGCGGCCATAAAGGGTGTATTAATTCATGGCCGCACGTTAACGCGGGTAAACCGTCCCATTATCTGCAAAATCGTGCGGCCATGAATTAATACACCCTTTATGGACGCACGATTTTGCAAATTACAACAACTTACCCCCTATTCATTCTCTATAGGAGCGCCGGAAAAAGCAGAACACTGCACTCGGCTGTCTCCGGCGCTCCCATAGAGAATGAATGGAGCGGCAGTGCGCGTGCGATTGTATCCAGAATACGTGCGGCCACTAACAGGCTGTTTGACAGCCGCACTGAACATGGTGCCGGCGTGGTTGTTAGCTGCGTTGCAACCGTGTCAGGGCCGCTCCGTGTGGCCTTACCCTTAGGCTGGATTCACACGAGCGTGTGCCTTTTGCGCACGCAAAAAACACGGCGTTTTGCCTGCGCAAAATGCATTTGACAGCTCCGTGCGGCGGCAGCAGCATATGATGCGCGGCTGTGTGCTTTTCGCGCAGCCGCCATCATTATGACACTCCATTTGGATGTTTCTAAACAGAAAAGCACGTGGTGCTTTTCTGTTTTCATTCATCCTTTTGACAGCTGGTGCGTGAATCACGCTGTTCGCATGTTAGTGCTTCCGTGCGGCATGCGTGGTTTTCACGCACCCATTGACTTCAATGGGTGCGTGATGCGCAAAAAACGCTCAAAGAACGGACATGTCATGACTTTTACGCAGCGGACTCACGCAGCATAAAAATCACACACATGTCTGCACGGCCCCATAGACTAATATAGGTCCGTGCAACGCGCATGAAAATCACGCGCGTTGCACGGACGTATATCCCGTTTGTCTCAATAAGCCCTTAGAGATAATATTTGTGGGGGAGAGCAACTTGATTATAAGGGTAGGAACACACAGGGTATACATCCTGAGAACCGCAGGGAATTTCACCTGAAAAACAGCACCAAATTTTGGTGCAGTTTTTTGGGCGCAAAAACTGCAGAAATAAATTTTAAAAAAAGCTAATACTCCCAGCCGTAGTCCCTCTCTCGCTCTGAGCGTAGCCCGGCCTCCTGCGGTGACGCTGTAGTCCATGTGACCGCTGCAGCCTTTGATTGGCTTCAGCTGTCACATGGGACGCATCGTCATCCCTGGAGGCCGGGCTATGGTCAGAACAGAATACGCATCGCTATGACTACGGCCGGGTGTATTACCTTTTTTTTTTCTCTCTCATTAGAGATTAACGATAAGCAAAGTTTTTATCATTGATCTTCCCCTTTGTTAACACTGACCAAATATCATTATAATTGGTCAGAGACTGGCGAATCATGATGATAATTGGCTCAACTAAATAGGCCTGTAATGGGGGTATATTCAGGCTTAGTGCCTAGGGCAGCGTGAGTTGTAAATACGGCTCTGCTAAAGACGCAGATACTATTGAACAATATAGCGGAGCAGGGAGGTATCTCCCTGCTCTGTGATCTACTAGGCTGGTGGTTCCCAACATGAGGTTCCCATGAGAATCCTCCAGGGGTGCCGCGACACTCCTCTGGACAACTGCCACGGATGTGCTTTCTCTCCTCCTCCTCCTCATAGCGCAAAGTGGATGTGAGGAGGAGGAGGAGATTTTTTTGCAGAACCCCTGTAGATAGCACCCCCCGACTAAATGGACAGAGACGTCAGGGGCTTCTCCTGGAGTGGAATCCCCGGTCACAGCGTCGGCAACGCTGTGGACAGGGATTCCGCTTCAGGAGTTAGTTGCCCGATGTCACTGTTCATATATGGACATCAAGCACTCCGTCAAGGAGCGGAATCCCCAGCCACAGGGAGCTACAGTGGCGCTATCTACAGGAAGGTAGTGCTATCTACAAGGGTGTTGTGTGGCACTACCTACAAGGGGGCTGTGCGGCAAGGGGGGGATTTGTGGCACTACTTACTAGGGATGCACAATGCATCAAAACTTCGATACTGTGCATCCCCATATGGTTCGAGCCACACCGGTAAGTATAGTAATACATGATGAATGAGAGTGGGGCTGCGGCTGTGTAATACAGCCATTGCCCCGCTCCTGAGTCCTGACAAGAGCGCGCCGCGAGGATGATGCGATTCGGCCAGCGCTGCACTAATGAGCGGCGGCACTGAAAACAGAACATGGCGGCCGCACTGCAAAACACCCCCATGTTCTGTCTTCGGTGTCTGCGCCGCCGCTCATTAGTGCAGCACCGGCCGCATTACCTCATGCTGACCGCGCACGCACTTCTGTCAGGAGCGGGGCAATGACTGTATTACACAGCCGCAGCCCCGCTCTATAACGGCGGAGATCAGAGAAACCGCTCATCTCCGCCGCTATTCTCCTGAATGCTGCGATCAAAACTGACTGCAGCATTCAGGGGAAAGTGAGGAGGGGGATGCCCCTTGGATCGCGTCACAGAGAATTCCTGTGACGCGATTGAGGGTCATACCATATATGGGCAGACAGCCCAGGGTCTATTGAAGGACCCCAGGGCTGTCTTACCATATTTCCTGTTGTTAGGGCATACTTAGGTATGTCCTAACAACTGCCTGTGTACTATCAGTACACAGGATAATGTACTGGGATATATCTGATATATGCCAGTACATTAAAGTTTAAAAATAAAGTAAAAACATAAAGTAATGTTAAATTTAAAAAAATACACATTCACCTTTTTTTTTACAATAAACCTTAAAATAAGTCTCAATATATAAAATATACACATTCGGTATTGGCGCGGCCGTAATAACCTGCACAACAATTTTTTTGCGTCATTTATGATGTGTACGCTGTAAAAAAAACAAAAAAAACAAACTGCTTTCACTTTTATAAATGTGAGGCACGAGGTGCGATGATGAATTTAACCTTCACGTGCCTCACATTAATAGTAATTAACCCCATCATGTACCTCACACATTAACCCATTATGACTGAGAAACATGATGGGGTTAATTACTATTAATGTGAGGCAAATGGAGGTTAAATTCAGCATCACACCGCACGCCTCACATCAGAAAATGGAAGAACTTTTTTTTATTAAGTATCGTTTTGGTTTCGAAATTGCAATACTACACGAAGTATCGGTATTGAAGTCCAAATTCAGGTGTCGTGACATCCCTACTACCTACAAAGGGGCTGTGTGGCATGACCTACAGGGGGCATCTGTGAGTGGGGGGCTGATGGTCATTTTACTATGAGTGGGGGACTGATGGTCATTTTACTGTGAGTGGGGGGCTGATGGTAGTTTTACTGTGAGTGGGGGGCTGATGGTAGTTTTACTGTGAGTGGGGGGCTGATGGTCATTTTACTGTGAGTGGCGGGCTGATGGTCGTTTTACTGTGAGTGGACGGGCTGATGGTCATTTTAGGGTATGTTCACACGGCAGCGTCCATTACGGCTGAAATTACGGAGCTGTTTTCAGGAGAAAACGGCTCCGGAATTTCAGATGTAATGGCATGTGCAGGCGCTTTTCGCTGCGTCCATTATGGACGTAATTGGAGCTGTTTTTCTATGGAGTCAAGGGAAAACGGCTCCAATTACGTCTCAAGAAGTGACAGGCTTTTCTGTGACGCGGGCGCAAAAATGACCGTCGGCACAGAATATCGTAAGACCCATTCAAATGAATGGGCAGATCTTTGCCGACGCTTTTGAGCCGCATTTTCGGACGTAATTCGGGGCTTAAATGCCCGAATTACGTCCGTAAATAGTGTGTGTGAACCCAGCCTTACCGTGAGTGGGGGTCTGATGGTCATTTTACTGTGAGTGGTGGGGGGGGGGGGCTGATGGTCTTCAAGTGGTTTCCACCTCTGACCTCCAATTGAAATTAATAGTAGGAAGAAAATAGCTTTGGCGCTCTTTTGGAGCTTTTTTTGCTGCGTCTTTTGCATTCGCTTCAACGGCTTTAAAAAAAAACGCTAAGAAAAACCCATCAAATAACGCTGTCAATTCAAAAGCAGATTTTTTCTGCCTTCCAAAAAACGCTGTGTGAACATACCCTAAGAATGTAGTGCTTATTTTTAGCTATTTTCTGTCTTTCTCTAAACAATTTTTGGTAGGGGGACCCTGAGGATTTTTTTTTTCCAGGGGTGGCTCAAGTCCGAAAAGGTTGGGAAACTCTGTAACAGGCTACAGAGGCGCCTGCAGCCTATGAGGCGCAGGGACAGGATCCCTGCGCAGTCGGAGTGATGACATCTCTGGATCAAGCCGGCCTACGCAAGGATCCTGTCAGGTGGAGGTGGGGGGCAGTATGGCACTTTCTACAAGGGGGCGGTGGGGGGCACTGTGTACAAGAGGGAGGTGGGGCTGTATGACACTACAAGGGGCAGATGGGGGGCTGTATGGCACTACAAGGGGCAGATGGGGGCTGTATGACACTACAAGGGGCAGATGGGGGCTGTATGGCACTGTCTACAAGGAGGAGGTGGGGATTATGGCACTGTCTACAGGGAGGCTGTACGGCACAATCTACAGGGGGCACTTTCTACTAGGGGGGCTGTGGGGGCATTATACTCTGTGGAGGACATCATACTGTGTAAGGGCACTACTGGGGGCAATATACTGTGTGTGGCACTTAGGGGGCATAACACTGTGTGGGCACAATTAGAGGACAAAATACTGTGTCCTTGAAGGCGTAATAATATATTACATTATTAAATATTATTATTATACTGTGTGTGGGGCACTAAAGGGGCATTACACTGTGTGGGGGCACTATATAGGGCATTATACTGTGGGGAGGAATTATGCTTTTTTATGGGGCATTTTTTATAATGGCGTGGGGCGCCGAAAGATAATTTCGCACGGGGCGCCATCTACCCTAAGGCCGGCCCTGTCTACAGGGGCTGTGTGTGTGATGCTATCTACAGGGGCTGTGTGTGTGGCGCTATCGACAGGGGCTGTGTGTGGCGCTTTCTACGGGGGCTGTGTGTGTGGTGCTTTACTTTACCTTCTGTGAGTCACTAGATTTATAGAGAATCTGTCTCCTCTCCTGACATGTTTTTTATAGGAAATCCTTGTCTTTCACAAAATATCTTTGTGCAGTCCAGGACTGATAGACAATTGCGTGTTACCATTCCCCTTGTCAGGAGGATGTGTCCCTGCACAGTGTGATACTGTCAGTATGTAGGGACGCAGCCCTTTGACAAGGGGAATCGTAACATCCATCTGTTAATGCTTGCACAAAAAGGTAGTGGCAGGGCGGCGGAGGTGTAGGGGGGCCCCATGTTTGGGTAACAGCCCAGGGCCTATGGCCTACTTAATCCGCCACTGTTTAGGGGGCCTCGTTCTGGAGATAGGCGCCGGTCACAGAGGTGGGACTCCCATCTATCTGACATTTATGACATATCCTGTGGAGATGTCATAAATGTCCTTCATGGGAAAACCCATTGAAGGGGATAGACAAATCTTACCTGTCCATACAGAAGTGACATTAATACATTGGGAGGAGCTTTCAGTTGCCGGTTAGTTGTCCGTTCTACGATGGTTGGAAACCGAACAGTTTCTATGGCGATGACGTAACATGGGAGCCCTGCATGTTGTCCAGTGGGAGCGGAGTCTGTTTAGAAAGAGAGAAATCCAATATTTATTATAATATTACAGGAAAAGGTATAGTAGGGGATAATGTTTTATCCATAGCACCTTAAAAATTCTGATTAGAGAGCGGACCCTGTCCCATATATACATATAACTGAACAGTACATTATATACAGTATATATGAGGACAGTAAAGAGGGAGTACAGTATATACAGTGAGGACACATCCTATATATACATATAACTGAACAGTACTTTATATACAGTATATATGAGGACAGTAAAGAGGGAGTACAGTATATACAGTGAGGACACGTCCCATATATACATATAAGTGAACAGTACATTATATACAGTATATATGAGGACAGTAAAGAGGGAGTACAGTATATACAGTGAGGACACGTCTCATATATACATATAACTGAACAGTACATTATATACAGTATATATGAGGACAGTAAAGAGGGAGTACAGTATATACAGTGAGGACACGTCCCATATATACATATAACTGAACAGTACATTATATACAGTATATATGAGGACAGTAAAGAGGGAGTACAGTATATACAGTGAGGACACGTCCCATATATACATATAAGTGAACAGTACATTATATACAGTATATATGAGGACAGTAAAGAGGGAGTACAGTATATACAGTGAGGACACGTCTCATATATACATATAACTGAACAGTACATTATATACAGTATATATGAGGACAGTAAAGAGGGAGTACAGTATATACAGTGAGGACACGTCTCATATATACATATAACTGAACAGTACATTATATACAGTATATATGAGGACAGTAAAGAGGGAGTACAGTATATACAGTGAGGACACGTCCCATATATACATATAAGTGAACAGTACATTATATACAGTATATATGAGGACAGTAAAGAGGGAGTACAGTATATACAGTGAGGACACGTCTCATATATACATATAACTGAACAGTACATTATATACAGTATATATGAGGACAGTAAAGAGGGAGTACAGTATATACAGTGAGGACACGTCCCATATATACATATAACTGAACAGTACATTATATACAATATATATGAGGACAGTAAGGAGGGAGTACAGTATATACAGTGAGGACATGCTCCATACATATATACATATAACTGAACAGTACATTATATACAGTATATATGAGGACAGTAAGGAGGGAGTACATTATATACAGTGAGCACATGCTCCATATATATATACATACGACTGAGAAGTACATTTTGTTTCCGGACAGTCTGCAGGATATTTATGTAGTGGAGCCCCCAGCAAGGCACCTCCGCCCTGAATATGTGTAGATAAGGGACTCCAGCAGATCGCTTGTTAGGTCCATGTAGAAGCTCAAACACTTCATGGTCCTTAAGAATAAGTTGGGGGTGATGCATTGTCACAGGCACAACTAGAGGTACAGGCCTGGTTATCCATATTTGTGCCCCCGAGTGGCCACTATTTTACCACTGATCTCTATAAAATGGCAATATAATAGGGATTTTCCGGTTTCATGTAACTAGATGCTTAAATTTCATATAATGAAAAGTTCGGCAACTTACTAATTCCTCAGCATTTTTAAGATATCTGTTTGGGGTCAGTGAATGGGAATATTCTTGTTTATATCCAGGAACATGCCTGATATTTCTCGCAGCTGATAGTTTGCTACAATTGGATCCATTCTAGGTCAGGATTTTCCTCACTGTTTCTGCTATTCATGCCCTCCGGCTTACTCTCTGCTCTGTAGAAGTTCCAGATTTGGGGGTGGGTTGTTGTTAAGGGCAGATGTGTGAAATGTCCCAGGCCCGCTTGCTTCATCATCTTGGTACATACAAGCAGAGCAGCCCCAGGCTACTGCACATGCCCAAAAACGTCTTGTATTATTCCATGTGCAGCACTAGGTGGGGAGGGGGCAAGTGCAAAAAGAACGTTTACCCAACCGTGCACCACAGATAGAGGCTGCCATTGGGGTTGCATACGGTTTATTTACTTACAGACGCAAATCCTATAAACCTAGAAATTCACGGTACTGATGTCAGCTTTCTGTAATTTAACCACTGGGTGACATACATATACAGTGCCATGCAGTTAGCACAAAGTACCGTAAATGTACAGTACTTGGATGGTGCGGGAAATAGCGTAGATCCCGGCACGTTACCCCTCAGTTGCTGTGGTCAATAGTGCGGTATCTACGTGGGTAAACAGATGGCGGGGGCTTCTTCTGTCACCATCAGCGCAATCACAGGTTTCTGATAGGTGCCATGGCAACCGGGGGCCTAAACAAGGCTCCCAGGTCTGCCATGTGTGAATGCTTATAAAGCCATGCCATTATGTACTCAACGCCTTTGTTGCAGAAGTTTTGTTGTGTTACTGGTTGCCCTTGGATCCGACCATAACCCATTCCTCTGGCTATGGTGGGGAAAAGACACATCCCGACCATAGTATGGCTTTGTGGTCGCTTTCAATGTTCTCATGAACACGCTTTATTTCGTTTGCACTCCGGAACATCCAATTATTCCCGAGTGCTTGGTGTGACTACCAGCCTGTAGCTGCAACTGCGCATGCGCAACAGTAGCGCTGCCCAAGTCCCCGCCTGCACTCGGGAACTGGCAACTGTTCCCGAGTGCTTCTACTAAACTTGCATTTCAGCAAGACTGTATGTACCCGGGAACCGGCGACTGTTCCCAAGTGCTTATTCTAAACCTGTATTTCAGCGTGCGCTACTGCTCATGCGCAGTCACATCGCTGTAGAAGACTGTATGTACCCGGGAACCGGCGACTGTTCCCAAGTGCTTATTCTAAACCTGTATTTCAGCGTGCGCTACTGCTCATGCGCAGTCACATCGCTGTAGAAGACTGTATGTACCCGGGAACTGGCGACTGTTCCCAAGTGCTTATTCTAAACCTGTATTTCAGCGTGCGCTACAGCTCATGCGCAGTCACATCGCTGTAGAAGACTGTATGTACCCGGGAACCGGCGACTGTTCCCAAGTGCTTATTCTAAACCTGTATTTCAGCGTGAGCTACTGCTCATGTGCAGTCACATCGCTGTAGAGGACGGTATGCACCCGGGAATCGGCGGTTGTTTCCGAGTGATTCTAAATTACTATTTCAGCGTCTGCTACAAGTACTAGGACTGCAGTAGCTTCGCTGTTCAAATCTTAGCCGTCACTTGGGAATTACACCTCTGAGTAATCCAGAGCTAGAAACCAGCCTGATAATTATCAGTAATTAATAATAATATTAATTACCAGTCCTCTGATTCCTCCATTGCCGCTGACTGGAGGATTCTATATTTTGCTTCTCTTCACTTATAGACATCTAGAAAAGAAAGAGGTGCTATAATACGTTCCTGGTATATGCTATAGATGTACTGGATCAGTAAAGAGATGTTAGTGTGCCTGGTTTCTGATAAAGCTCAAATCATTTTTAAGGGGCAATTAAATCCGTTCTGGGGTACATTCTGCGGAGCCAAACTAGAGATCCCACCTCAAGTCTTCCTATCCAAGAGGTCGCACCGACCACCCCACACTGACTATAAGCCACAAGTATCATGGAATTGTCTCTGACCACAGCCCCTAAATTATTCACCAATCACACCAAAGATCAGATGTCTAGAAGAAATAGCGCTCTCCTTCACATCTGTATAACAGAAAACCATTCTACAATCTATTCACTGGACCATTTACATCTCATTTATAACATGGGCCTAAGTGTGGCCTAGAGAGGACACCAAATATCTGATATCATCATCAGGAAAAATATTACACATTCAATAGAGACCTCACATGCGCCAAGTTATGACACAAAGTGATATCACTAGTAGTGAAAATAGCCGGACACTGACTTGTGACTTCTGGCCAAATCACTAGAGAGGAAAAGAAAAGGAGACGTGTCAACTAAACTGCGCCACTCACAGGAAAAATATTAAAACCCTGCCCACACAAACCCTACAAAAATGAGCCTTATTTCAGGGGATACTTTCATGGACACTGCTGATAACCAGAAAGATTGTGTAACATACTGACAAACAAAATATACTGGGCTCGATAACGTCATTGTCATTACACATAGGGATTTCTACATCAGGAACACCTCAAATAATGATGATATCTTGTTACTAGCCGGGATGTAAGGGGCGTCTGGCTGCAACATTTATCACCCCATTCATCACTACCTTTAATTTGGTGGATCTGACGGCAAGTAGAGTTTCCTTCAAGAAAAAGTAGAAAAATCCTCCAGCTCACCTGACACACTCCTGTGTGTCGTTGATAGCGCCCGGATCCTCGTGTCGGCACACGGAGTATCACGTAGAAAACAGGGGAAGAAGGTAGGATCCAGCGCTGAGGCGTTAAAATGGAAAACGATTTTCCGAGTTTAATTGTTAAATTCTAAAAAGAAGTCCAGTGTTGAAGTCCAGGGTGTATAAGAAGTTGGGGGAGGGTATCCTCTTAAGCCTACGCGTTTCGGACAACGCTGTGTCCTTAGACTTGGCTGTGGTAATTTTGAATAGAGCGCGCTGTCATTTGTATCCTGTGAGGATTGAAACAGCTGATGGAAATATGTTAATTGCGTGTCACGGTTCTGTTTGTTGTGGAACGCAACACCGGAGTTGAATGTCAAGTTTGCATGATTTCTGTTATTGTATGTAAATAATCAAAACTTCTGCATACAGGTATGTACCATAGAATTACTAAAGTTTTTGTATATTTATTTAACGATTTGTGCGTTTATATTTAAAGCGAGTCTGATTACATATTGTCTGTTTTGATAAAGTTTTGTTTGGTTTGGTTGCATTCCAGGACTCGTTCTGGAAACAACATGAGAGGCGATCGTCTGCCCGACTCCCGTTCCTTTTCAAGTCAATCTTAGAATATCGGTAAGTATTATTGGATTATGTTGAGTAGTTAATACAAATATATCATACATGATGGTAAAGAAAATATTGCAGACTAACTCTGGTTATTCGAACGAATGTTTCAATCCTCACAGGATACAAATGACAGCGCGCTCTATTCAAAATTACCACAGCCAAGTCTAAGGACACAGCGTTGTCCGAAACGCGTAGGCTTAAGAGGATACCCTCCCCCAACTTCTTATACACCCTGGACTTCAACACTGGACTTCTTTTTAGAATTTAACAATTAAACTCGGAAAATCGTTTTCCATTTTAACGCCTCAGCGCTGGATCCTACCTTCTTCCCCTGTTGTCTAGAGTTTCCTTCCTTACCCTGCCACAAATGGAGCATTTTATAGGAGTTCTTCCCATCTTAGACATTTATGGCATACATCAGAGCTGGACCCGCCATAAATGTCTAAGATGGAAAAACCCCTTTAAGCTGCACACTCGTCTGTAAGAGATGAAACACTACTCTATGGCCAGAGGTAGACAACTGACTGTTAGAACGTCCAAACGTCCTCAAGAATATCCTCCAAGAACAAGAACTCCAGAAGAAAACTCTTCTGCAAACAGCAACCAAACCGCATCTGACCGGGGAAATCCAACTCAAAATCACTTTATTACCAGAACTGTATGAATTATTTCTATCACATACTTTACTTAGTCATAATACTTTCTATAGGAATTTTATCAACATTTCGGCCCCATTCACACGGCTGTGCCCATAATCACGGCCTGTGATTGTGGGCACGGCCAGCTGCCGATGGCCGCGGGCCACAGTTTCGGGCCGTGCTCTCATACAAAGTATGGGAGCACGGCCCATAAAAAACGAAAAGTAGGACATGCTCCATAATTCACGGCACGGTTCTACGGCACAGACAGCTATCCGTAGCGGTTCTGTTTTTTTACAGTCATGTGCATGGGGCCTTAAATTGTTACTAAACATAGTGACATGTCAGAAGTTTTGATCGGTGGGAGTCCTAGCACTGAGACCCCCACTTATTGCTAAAATGAAGCAGCAGAAGCGGCAGGGTGAGCGATGTACTGCTTTGTTTCTGATCGTCTTCCCTCGGAAAGTTGAGCAAACGGTGTACAGACTCAGAGTTTACATTTAGTCCGAACAACGCTCACTCAGTTTTCCGTGGAAAGCCAATCAGAAACCATGCGGCACAGCACTCACCCAAGCGCTTCTGCCGCTTCGCTGTAGCAGTCGGGGGGGGGGGTCTCAGTGCTGAGACCCCCACTGATCAAAACTTCTGCTATGTCACTTTGATATGTTAAAAGTTTAGTTACACTTTATCAGCCTCACACAAGACTAAAAACATACCTTTACCCAACTGCCCCATGACAATCACAATACCTAAACGGCTCCAACGCCAGCCACAAAGTCCTATAAATTAATCAAATTAATCAGTTCCGCGTTTTTTTCTGCCACCCATTGATGTCAATGAGGGGTCAGAGGCGGAAACCGCTCCAGGAAAGTGATTTGGGGCATTTTTTTGGCGCTGATTCCGTTGCGGTTTCCGTGTGAACCGACCTGTGGAGCATTCACCATCTTGATTCTCTGAACTTGGAAATAGACACCTGAAAAAGAAGAAGGAGGTGTGAGAATACATTCCTGGTAAATGCTATCGATTTCCATATAACGCCGATGTCTGTAAGAAATCCATGAAATAAGATGTTACTGCAGCGTGTGATCCTACAACTACAATCTATCCGGATACTTACCAGTCGCTGATACTAATCATAAAGGGGGCAATTTATTAACACTGCTGTTTTATACACCAGTCTTAATAGAAAAAAAATTGAACGTAAAGTGCGACACATTTATTAAGAGGCAAAAGCATTTTCACCCCTTCCCGCTCCTTGACGTACTATTACGTCATGGCAGCTGTATCGTTCGCGCTCCATGCCGTAATAGTACGTCTCAGGAGTAACGGCCGTTTCGGCCGTCCTCCCGACACATACAGGAGCTGTGACGCTGCTGTCTTGTTCAGCAGCTGTCACAGCTCCTACAGCGGGGACCGATCGCTGTGTCCCCGCTGATTAACCCCTTAAAAGCCGCGTTCTATAGAGATCGCGGCTTTTTAGGGGTTAAGCTGCCATCGCCGGCCTGCTACGCGACAGCGGCCGGCGATGGTGACTATGGCAACCGGACACCAAACAATGGCGTCCGGCTATGCCATAGACGGAAGCCTAGTGGGTCCTGACAACGTCAGGACCCACTATGCTTGCTGTCAGTGAGTAGCTGACAGTTCTAATACACTGCACTACGCATGTAGTGCAGTGTATTAGAATAGCGATCAGGGCCTCCTGCCCTCATGTCCCCTAGTGGGACAAAGTAATAAAGTAAAAAAAAAGTTAAAAAAAGATGTGTAAAAATAAGAAAATAAAAGTTTTAAAAGTAATAAAAGTAAAAGTCCCACTTTTTCCCTTATCAGTCATTTATTATTAATAAAAATATATAAACAAACAAATAAACTATACATAATTGGTATCGCCGCGTCCGTAACGGCCTGAACTACAAAATTATTTTGTTATTTATCCCGCACGGTGAACGCCGTAAAAAAAAATATTAATAAACCGTACCACAATCACAATTGTTTGGTCACTTCACCTCCCAAAAAATGGAATAAAAAGAGATCAAAAAGTCGCATGTACCTAAAAATGGTACTGATGGAAAATACAGTTCGTTACGCAAAAAATAAGTCCTCGCACGGCTTTATTGATTGAAAAATAAAAACGTTCTGGCTCTTAGAATAAGGTAACACAAAAAGGGAATGATTGTTTACAAAACGTATTTTATTGTGCAAACGCCATAAGACATAAAAAAAAACTATAAACATCTGGTATCGCCGTAATCGTATCGCCACGCAGAATAAAGTTAATATATCATTTATAGCGCACGGTGAACGCTGTAAAAAAAAAAGTATACAAAAACAATAGTAGAATTGCTGTTTATTAGTCACCACGCCACCTAAAAATGGAATAAAAACTGATCAAAAAGCCGCATGCACCCCATGAAAACTACAATGGATTCCTCAAGGGGTCTAGTTTCCAAATTGGGGTCACTTTTGGGGGGTTTCCAATGTTTTGGCACCACAAGACCTCTTCAAACCGGACATGGTGCCTAATAAAAAAGAGGGCTCAAAATCCGCTAGGTGCACCTTTGCTTCGGAGGCCGGTGCTTCAGTCCATTACCGCCCGAGGGCCACATGTGGGATATTTCTCTAAACTGCAGAATCTGGGCAATAAGTATTGAGTTGCGTTTCTCTGATAAATCCTTTTGTGTTATAAAAAAAATGGTATAAAAAGAGTAAATTTCACCTCTACTTTGCTCTAAATTTCTGTGAAACACCTAAAGGGTTCATAAACTTTCTAAATGCTGTTGTGAATACTTTGAGGGGTCTAGTTTCTAAAATGGGGTGTTTGATAGGGGTTTCTAATATATGGGCCCCTCAAAGCAACTTCAGAAATGAACTGGAACCTAAAAAAATAAATAAATGAGCCAATACTTCGCTTCTTACATTATACTGATAATGAGCAGTGCCCACTCCGAGATGACCCCAGTTTTGACCGTTTGTATAAACGGAGACCCCTATTAGACCGTTCCAGTGCCCGGTTTTCCCAAGTATTCACCCCCGAGAAGTGTTTTTCTATTGATGAGTCCCTGGTACATTTTAAAGGGAGGGTTCAATTCCGCCAGTACCTGCCAGGTAAGAGGGCAAGGTATGGCGTGAAGATATATAAGCTGCGAGAGTGCATCAGGTTATACCTACAGGTTTAGGATATATGAAGGAAAGGCCACCCCCAAACCAGACTGCATCCTGGACTACAATAGGTACATGGGAGGGATGGACTTGTCAAATCAAGTCCTGAAGCCCTACAGCGCCATGCGGTGTGGTATAAGAAGCTGGCCGGGCACATCATACAGATGGCTTTGTACAATGCGTACGTGCTACGTCGATGTGCAGGCCAGAGGGGAACTTTCCTGGAATTTCAAGATCTAATCTTTAGGGACCAGGAAGGGGGGGCACCCAGTACTTCTGGAAGCGAGGCCACACGCATCGTACCAGGGCAACACTTTCCAGGAGAAGTTCCCCAAACCGGTGGAAAGGGAGAGAGTCAAAAGAGGTGCAGAGTCTGCTATAAGAGGGGGATAAGGAAGAACACAATATACCAATGTGACACGTGTCCCGAAAAACCAGGGCTCTATATAAAAGATTGTTTTAAAATGTATCATACATCCCTTGATTTTTAATTTACCCTGATGCACTCCGCACAGCTTACCCCCCTCATCTTTCCCTTCTGAGCCCTGCCGTATGCCCAGGCAGCTGATAACAGCCACATGTAGGGTATTGTCGTACCCAGGAGAACCCACATTACAATTTAAGGGGTGTATATCTCCGGTGGCGCATGCTGGGCACACTATATTGGACACTGAAATGGCATATACATATATAAAATTGCAAATCTCACACTGCACCATCTGCTGCGCATTATCTTTTACACAGTAGCTGTGGGGTCAAAATGCTCACTACACCTCTAGATGAATGTCTTAAGGGGTGTAGTTTTTAAAATGGGGTCACTTCTCGGGGGTTTCAACTCTACTGGTACCTCAGGGGCTTCTGCATACATGACTTAGCACCAGAAAAGCTCCAGTAGGCCAAATGGTGGTCCTTTTCTTCTGAGCCCTCCCATGGGCCCAAACGGCAGTTTATCACCACAAATGGGGTATTGCCACACTAAGGACAAATTGGGCAACAAAATGGGGTATGTTGTTCCTTGTGAAAATAAGAAATTTTGATCAAAAATGACATCTTATTGGAAAAAATATCATTTTTTTCATTTCACAGCCCAATTCAAATAGGTGCTGTGAAAAAACTGTGCGGTCAAAATGATAACAAAAACCATAAATGAATTCCTTGAGGGGTGTAGTTTCCAAAATGGGGTCACTTCTGGTGGGTTTCCATTGCTTTGATACCTCTGGGGCTCTGCAAATGCGACATGGCACCCGAAAACCAATCCAGCAAAATCTGGACTCCAACAAACACATAGCGCTCTTTTCCGTCTGAGCCCTCCCATGGGCCCAAACGGCAGTTTATCACCACAAATGGGGTATTGCCGCACTAAGGACAAATTGGGCAACAAAATGGGGTATGTTGTTCCCTGTGAAAATAAGAAATTTTGATCAAAAATGACATCTTATTGGAAAAAATATAATTTTTTCCATTTCACAGCCCAATTCAAATAGGTGCTGTGAAAAACCTGTGCGGTCAAAATGATAACAAAAACCATAAATGAATTCCTTGAGGGGTGTAGTTTCCAAAATGGGGTCACTTCTGGTGGGTTTCCATTGCTTTGATACCTCTGGGGCTCTGCAAATGCGACATGGCACCCGAAAACCAATCCAGCAAAATCTGGACTCCAACAAACACATAGCGCTCCTTTCCTTCTGAGCCCTCCCATGGGCCCAAACGGCAGTTTATCACCACAAATGGGGTATTGCCGCACTAAGGACAAATTGGGCAACAAAATGGGGTATGTTGTTCCCTGTGAAAATAAGAAAATTTGATCAAAAATGACATTTTATTGGAAAAAATATCATTTTTTTCATTTCACAGCCCAATTCAAATAGGTGCTGTGAAAAAACTGTGTGGTCAAAATGATAACAAAAACCATAAATGAATTCCTTGAGGGGTGTAATTTCCAAAATGGGGTCACTTCTGGTGGGTTTCCATTGTTTTGATACCTCAACGCCTCTTCAAACCTGGCATGCTGCCTAAAATATATTCTAATAAAAAAGAGGCCTCAAAATGCACTAGGTACTTCTTTGATTCTAGGGCTTGTGTTTTAGTCCACGAGCGCACTAGAGCCACATGTGGGACATTTCTAAAAACTGCAGAATCTGGACAATACATATTTAGTAGTGTTTCTCTGGTAAAACCTTCTGTGTTACTAAAAAAAAAATTGAATAAAATTGAAATTCAGCAGAAAAAATGAAATTTGCAAATTTCATTTCCACATTGCTTTAATTCCTGTGAAATGCCTGAAGGGTTAAAAAAACTTTCTATATGCTGTTTTGAATACTTTGAGGGGTCTAGTTTTTAAAATGGGGTGTTTTATGGGGGTTTCTAATACATAGGCCCCTCAAATCCACTTCAGAACTGAACTGGCACCTTCAAAAAAAGGCTTTTGAAATTTTCTTAAGAATATGAGAAGTTGCTGTTTATGTTCTAAACCTTGTAACGTCCAAGAAAAATAAAATAATATTCAAAAAACGATGCCAATCTAAAGTAGACTTATGGGAAATGTGAAGTAGTAACTATTTTGGGTGGTATAACCGTCTGTTTTTCAAGCAGATGCATTTAAATTCTGAAAAATGCTATTTTTTGTAAATTTTCTCTAAATTTTGCAATTTTTCACAAATAAAGACTGAATATATCGACCAAATTTTACCACGAACATGAAGCCCAAAGTGTCACGAGAAAACAATCTCGGAATCGCTTGGATAGGTTTAAGCATTCCGACGTTATTACCACATAAAGTGAAATATGTCAGATTTAAAAATGGGCTCTGAGCCTTAAGGCCCAAACTAGGCTGCGTCCTTAAGGGGTTAATAAATGTGTTGCATTTTTCTGCTGGGCCGTGCGGTAAAATTGTGCAGCAATGACCACACCATGCACCATAGCATCCCGCCCACGTCTCCCATAACATAAAAAAACACACTCACCTCACCGCTCTTCTTCTCCCCTCCATCTCGTCATCATTTCAGCGCCGCTCATACATAGTGGATGCCGAGAAGTGTCAGAGCCATATATGCAGGAGCGGATTACAATGAGGGCAATGTGGGCACTTGCCCAGGTCCCGTGGCTGAAGGGGGACCAGTTTGCCCCGGTTTTCCCGAACTGGTTGTTAAAATTACAGCTGGTTCAGAGAACCGGGGTGAAACAGGACTTTTTACCCAATTGTATCCGTGTCATTAGGATGCAGATACAACCGATTACTATTGCACTGGCTTTTTTTTCTGTGGGCAGCATTGGGGCAATATCTACAGGGCACTCTATTTACACTGGGCAATATCTACAGGGGGCATTTTGACTGGCGCGATCTACAGGGGGCAGTGTGACTGGCACTATTTACAGAGGGTATTGTGACTGGTGCTATCCACAGAGGTTATTGTGACGGTCATTATTTACAGAGGGCATTGTGACTGGCGCTATCTACAGGGGGCATTGTCACTGGCACTATCTACAGGGGGCATTGTTAGTGTGTGTGGTGTTTCAATGAACGCTGTGTATAGGAATAGAGACAGCAGCAGCGGCGCTGTCTCTATTCCTCCCGGTGATCATGTGACTGGTCACATGATCGCCGGGTGCCGTTAGTGACAGACTCCTGCTGGGTCTTACTAGACCCAGCACAGCCCAGTTAGTGACAATCGTCACTATGAGAGGGCTAATTTCCCCTGTAACTGGGGCTGTTGTGCAACTCCAGTTACAGTGGAAAAGATGGTGTAAAAGAAAGAAAAAAAATATATAAAGTTCCCCAAAGGTCTTTTTTGACCTTTGAGGGACAGACCATAATAATAAAAAAATAGTAAAGTACAAAAAAAATGAAATAATAAATACACATAAAATACCCACCCCAAAAAAATACCGTTCCCCCCGCCAATCATTGTTGTAACGCTAGCGCTGACCCAATTACCCTAATATAGACATGTAATATATTAAAATTTACGGTAGACAATGACGATCACAAAAAAAGGTCTATTTTAGGGTAAAACTATGTTATTACCAAAAAAAAAATAGCTGAAACGTAAAAAAGCTTCTTTTTTTACTATTATTTTCAAACTTTATGAATGAAAATTCAAAAATGGCAAAAAGGTGGGTATAAAAACGATAAAAAAATAAACCTCCATTGTCTACGGAAAAAACGTCGCAAAAATAACGTCGTTAGCCCAACAAATAAAAACGTTATAGCCATTTAACTAACACGTGCTAAAAAGGGCTAAACGGTGTCTGGTCCTGAAGGCGCAAAATAGCCCGGTCCTGAACTGGATAAGATCTTCTGGGGTCCTGTATCTAAGCCTACATTGTTAGGCTTAGATACAGGGTCTAACAAACAGTGTCACACATGGAGCCTGTATCTAAGCCTAACACAATGTAGGCTTAGATACAGGACCCCAGATGACATTCTTTTTATTCCTGTATAAGGGTATGTTCACACGGCCTATTTACCGACGTAATTCGGGCGTATTAACCCCCGAATTACGACCGAAATTACGGCTTGAAAGCGTTGGCAAACATCTGCCCATTGAAAGCAATGGGCTGACGTTTGTCTGTTCACACGAGGCGTATATTTACGCGTCGCTGTCAAAAGACGGCACGTAAATAGACGCCCGCACCAAAGAAGTGTCATGTCACTTCTTCAGACGTAAATGGAGCCGTTTTCCATGGACTACATGGAAAACCAGCTACAGTTACGTCCGTAATGGACGCGGCGTTCAAGCGCCTGCACATGCCGTTACGGCTGAAATGACGGGGCTGTTTTCTCCTGAAAACAGCCCCTTAATTTCGGCCGTTACGGACGCTGCCGTGTGAACATACCCTAAGATTAGTGTTTTGGGGCCCTGTATCTAAGCCTAACATGTGGTATTCTTAGATACATGGCCCATGTGTGACACTGTCTGCATGGGTAATGTTACTAAGGCTACCTTGTGGTAGGCTTAGATACATGGTCTAACAGTATCACACATGAGCAGTGTATCTAAGCATCCCTCTTTTCTTAGTTATTAGGTGTTTTTTACAGGTTGGGTCCTTGGTACTACATCAAGTTCAAGGACTACTTCAATGACACCTTTTTTATTTGTAATAAAATCGTTAACCAGTGTTGTGTGTGTTATTTTATTACAATATTTTTTCTATGTCCTTCTCATTTATTTAAAAATGTATTACTAGTGCATTATTAATGGCCACTGTCTAACAGCGTCCATTAGTAAGGCTTCATGCACACTAGCGTGTGTATTTTCAATCCCATCCGTGTGTTTGCGTTAGGGCGGATTAACACGAACGTGCTATACGTCCGTGCAACCCGCGTGCTTTTCACGCTTGTGGCACGGACCTATGCAAGCCTATGGGGCAGTGCAGACAGTCGGTGAATTTTACGCAGCATAAGTCCGCTGCGTAAAACTCGTGCGTTTTTCGAGCATCACGAACCCATTGAAGTCAATAGGTGCGTGAAAATCAGGCGCACCCCATGGAAGCACTTCCGTGTGACGCGCGTAATTCGCGCAACAGCAGTAAAATAATGAATGTAAACAGAAAAGCACCACGTGCTACAAACATCCAAATGGAGTGTCATAATGATGGCGGCTGCGCGAAAACCGAAGCCGCGCATCCGTATGAACATGACACGGAGCGGTCAAGTGCATTTTGCGCACGCAAAACGCCACCGTATTTGTGTGCGCAAAACGCACACGCTCGTGTAAATCCGCCCTTATGCATCAGTGTGCTTTTCGATTGTCATGTGTTATTCACGCACTCACAAAGCCAGCCCATTTTTTTCTTCTTTTTTACAACAAATTGCTGTGTAAATCACGCACCAAACACGTGTGCGGTGCGTGGTTTTCACGCATGCATTGACTTCAATGTGAGTGTAGGTGCATGATAACGCACCAATAGAGGACATGCAGTATGTTTCACGCAGCGGACTCTCGCTGCGTGAAAAGTCACGCATGTGTCAACGGCCCCATTGAAATAAATGGGTCGCGTGTGTTGTGCGTTTTTTCAAAGCACAGCACACGGACGTGATTCACACTTGTGTAAATCGTGCCTAAGGCCCCATTCACACCAGGGTGAATCTCGTCCGTGTGCTGATCGTCGAAACCACGCATAGCACACGCGACCCATTTATTTCAATGGGGCCGTTTTCACGCAGCGAGTGTCCGCTGCGTGAAACATACTGCATGTCCTCTATTGGCGCGTTATCATGCACCTACACTCACATTAAAGTAGACGCATGCGTGAAAACCATGAACCAAACAAGCGTGTTTGCTGCGTGATTTATGCTGCAATTTGTTGTAACAAAAAAATGGCCTTTCTGAGTGCGTGAATAACGCATGCCACTTGCTAAGCACACTGATGCAGAACGCACACAAACTGACCCCATTCATACGCGTTTCTCACGGGCGTCAATCTTACACGCAAGTGTGCATGAGGCATAAGACGGGGCTGGACGAACACTAACCATCACTATGACCCTGTTACCCTCCGCCACCAGGGGCACTGGGAATAGCATACCTGGGTAACATCCAGTAGCTGACCATCGCTAATACTGTGGTGGCCACAGCGCTGGCTGTTATTATTAGGGCACGTTCAGACGTGGCAGAGTTTTTATGCTTCAAATGTTGTTGCAGATTTAGGGGAAAGTACGCAACGAATCTGCACCAATATTTGCAGTTTTGACAGGTAATTCAGACGTTGCAGAAAACACAGCGGACCTGCCACTGATTTCGGTTTTTGCATTGCAAAGGCTGAAATACTTTGTGCCATTCCACTTCTCCGCAGCAGACAGCACATGCTGCGGCCTGAAATTTCTGCACCGCTGCCTATCGTCCGCAGCGGAGTTCCCATCAATGTCTGAACTAACTTGCCTAAAAATGTGTAGAAGGCCTGATTCAGACGAACGTGGCGTTTTTGCGCAGGCAAAACACGTGGCATTTTGCCTGCGCAAAAGCCACTTACCTGCTCCGTGAGGCAGCGTCATATGCGTGGTTTTTGCGCAGCCGCCATCATTATGACACGCCATTTGGATGTTTGTAAACAGAAAAGCACGTGGTGCTTTTCTGTTTACATTCATCCTTTTGACAGCTGTTGTGCAAAACATCCAGTTCGCACGGAGGTGCTTCCGTGCGGCAATGCGTGGTTTTCACGCACCCATTGACTTCAATGGGTGCGTGATTCGCGCAAAACGCCGGAATATAGAACATGTCGTGAGTTATACGCAGCGGAATCACGCTGCGCAAAAATCAATGACAGTCTGCACTGCTCCATAGACTTGCATAGGTCCGTGCCACACGTGTGAAAAACACGCGGGTTGCACGGACGTATATGGCGTTCGTGGAAATCCGCCCTTAGGTAGACAGCGCCACTATGATTCCGGTCCACAACGGATTGCTTCATGTCTCTGCCTAGGTCTATGTCCAAGCAAAGCGTGCAGGAGCGGAATCCCCGACCATAGTGGGATTCCACTACTCCGATAAGTTACAATAGCGCTAGGTACAGGTGGGGGGAGGGGTAGTGTGTCATCTATGTAATAAAATGACTCCTCCTCACAACACAAAGTGCAGGAGGAGGAATGGTACATGAAGTACAATAACGGAGGCAGCATTAGGCTAAGTTCACACAGAGTATTTTGACGAGTTTTTTTTAAGCGGAAACAGCGTTGCAAAACTCGTCAAAAACGGCCCGAAAATGCGTACCATTGATTTCAATGGGAGGCGTCGGCGTCTTTTTCCCGCGAGCAGTAAAACTGCCTTGCGGGAAAAAGAAGCGACATGCTCTATCTTCGGGCGTTTACGCCTCTGACCTCCCATTGATTTCAATGGGAGGCAGAGAAAGCGTATTTTGCGTTATTTTATGCCCGCGGCGCTCAATTGCCGCGGGCGAAAAACGCCACAAAAAACAGACGCAAAAAACAACGCCAAAAAGGCTACGATAAAGCCGCGAAAAAAGCCGCAAACAAAGAGGCAAAGAACACCACAAAAAACGACAGGGAAAACGCCACAAAAGACGCAACGAAAAACCCAGAAAAAAAAACCGCAAACAACGACGCGAAAAACGACGCAAAAAATGCTACGATAAACGCCACGGAAAACGCTGTGAAAAAGATGCGAAAAAAGAGGCAAAGAACGCAGCGAAAAACAACTGGGAAAACACCACGAAATACGCAACGAAAAAAGCAGCAAAAATAGCCGCAAACAACGACACAAAAAAAGAAACGATAAACGACGCGAAAAAGGCTACGATAAGGATGGGATTTTATTGGTTTTCCAGTATTTTGCTATTTTGAATCTAGTCACTATAATAGTGTGTAGGATAACTGCTCTGTGAGTGCGATCATACTTGTCGGCACCAATTGCCAACAAGCATAATGGGGCATCTAGGATAATTGGATAACCACATATATTTGACAGAAAACGACCCATTTTTCTCCACACTTCCAGGATATGTGGACACTTCCACCAGATGTGCAACATAGTGCCTGTATTGCTACATCTCCAACACTCTTTTGATTCTTCGTAAAATTTATGAAGTTTCTCCGGGGTGAGGTACCATCTATACAAGAGTTTTCTGGCTGTTTCAATATGATTAGTACATCTGGAGATCGATGAGACAGCATAGAAGGCCGAGTTCCATTGATCTTCAGATATAGTGACCTCAAGATCATGTTCCCACTTTTGTTTGTATATATGCAAGTCATTTGGGAAGGAGTTTAGTAAAAATTTATAACATTGGGAGATATTACCTCTGGAGGATGAGTTATTTGCTAACCATTTGCTTAATTTGGATTCTGATGTTGGGAGAGGTTTGGGTATGGATGTCAGTGCATGCCTAATTTGTAGATATTTATAAAAGTCATGTTTCTGAATATTGTACATTTGGGCCAGAGTTTGGAAGGGTATCAGGATGTCATTTTCCCATAAATCGGACATGTGGAGTAATCCATTAGCCATCCAAGTAGAGATGTCAAGATCTGGAATGAGAGCCATCAGTAGAGCAATACTAGATTTCTCATAATCCGTAGAATACAGGCTATGTTTAATAACTAGGTGGTGCCATAACTCCGTGATTGCCCTTATTGTAGGATGTGTGGACCTCATATGGTTCCCAAATAAAGAGGAAGCAGATAGGGATATTGCTAATGAGTGCCTTCCCAATACAGATGATTCAATGGAAACCCAATGTTTAGAAGCATCCTGTGACCATAACGATTTTAATTGGTCGAGTATAGCGGCTCTATAGTATTGTAATAGAGTGGGGCATCCCAATCCCCCCTCACGCATGGGTCTGTAAAGAATATCTGCTTTAACTCTTGATTTGGTTTTCCCCCATACGAATCTCATTAAGATGGATTGCAGTTTATTTATGAAAGCGTTTGTCACTAATATGGGAACATTCCTAAAAGTGTAGAGAATCTTAGGAAGAGTTAACATTTTGATGGCAGCTATTCTACCTAACCAAGAAACACCGTGGTGTTTATAGTTATGTAGGTCCTCAATGATTTTCTTGTGGAGAGGAATATAATTTTGGTCAAACAATTTTGAGACTGGAAATGTTAGATTAACCCCTAGATAAGGCAGGGCGTCTTCCACCCATTTGAAGGGGAATGATGCTTTAAGTTGTGCTACCATTTTCTGGGAAAGCCCCATATTCAGAATTTGTGACTTAGAAGTGTTTATTTTGTAGTAAGACGCATTACTAAATTCTGATAAAACTTTACTTGTTTCTGGAAGGGATGTGGTTGGGGAAGAGCATATTATTATTACATCATCCGCGAACAGACCTATACGGTGTTCCTTTTTCCCTATTGTGATTCCAGAAATTGAACTAGAAGACCTTATTTTCTCAGCCAGAGGTTCCATTAAAAGCGCAAAAATTAAAGGGGACATGGGGCATCCCTGTCTAGTTCCATTTGTAATGTCAAAGCGTGAGGATAAAAATCCGGCTGAGTATACGGAGGCGGAAGGACCGGAGTATAGAGCTAAAATGGCTTTCCCAAACGGGCCCACTATTCCTATTTTATCCAGAACCGACTCTAGATAACCCCAATGGATCCTATCAAAGGCCTTCTCTGCATCTAATGATAGGAGCAGAGAAGGGGTGTTATGCGTTTCTGCATAGTGAAGGATGTTGATTAGTCTTCTAGTTCCATCTACCGTTTGTCTATTTTTAATAAATCCTACTTGATCAATATTGATTAGAGAAGGAAGGATATCGACCAGCCTGTTGGCCAACACTTTTGAATATATTTTCAAATCGCAATTTAGCAAAGAAATTGGTCTAAAATTTTCGGGTCTATCAGGAGATTTGCCTGGTTTCGGGAGGGTAATTATTAGTGCTTGTAGCATTTCTTTAGGAAAACGACCTGAAATAGTGGCCTGATTGAACATTGATACTAGGTGAGGGGCTATAATCTGAGAGAACTGTTTATAATATTCATTTGTTAGACCGTCTGGTCCGGGAGATTTATTAATCTTGAGTTGTTTAATGACATTTTGTACCTCTGATAATGTGAATTGTGCATTAAGGAGTGTCATTTGATCACTCGGGATCGACGGTAAATTGACCGAATCTAGAAAGCCATCTATAAGTTGCTGCGTAGGTTGTTTGGTGAGAGGATCCTTGTTTAAATTGTATAAATGACCATAATATTCAGCAAAGGCTTCAGCTATCCCCTGTGGGTTTAAGATTTTATCCCCAGATGGTTTAAAAATATAGGGTATTTTAGCCTTCAAAGTTTTGTTTTTAAATTTATTAGCTAACATCTTCCCAGCCTTATTACCCTGCCAGTAATAGATCATTCTGCTCCTTCTCAGGGCGTATTCACACTTGTGGTATAACAATTGGTGAAGTTGTGTTCTTAATTGTTTTAATTCGATTGTTAGACCTCTCGTGGTTCTCTTTTTATTAAGATCTTCTAATTTCTTAATTTTAAGCAACAATTCTTCTGTTTTAGCTAATCTTATTTTCTTTGCTGTTGCCGCAATTTTGATAAGGTGACCTCTGATTACTGCTTTGTGTGCACACCAGTTGTTAAAGGTGGACGTGTCATCCGGTTTATTAGTTTCGAAAAAGTCAGTCAACGCTTTGTGTATCTGTGCATTGTATTCCTCTTTGTTTAGTAAGGAGTTGTTTATGCGCCAGGGGGAGGTGGGAACTCGATTATATTGCTCATTAATAGAGATAGAGACCGGGGCGTGGTCCGACCAAGTGATTGTCCCAATGCTAGGGTTGATCACACGCTGGAGTAACCATTGGTCAGCAATAATAAAGTCAATTCTAGAATAGCATTTGTGGGGGTGAGAGAAAAAAGTATAATCTCTTTCTGAGGCATTACAAGTTCTCCATGTGTCATAGAGATTTCCCCTGAATAAAATGTTATAGATATCTGTGTTTTTTTCTTTTGGTTTGCTCCTACTCTTATCTAATTGAGGAGTCAGTACTCTATTGAAGTCCCCACATAGTATTAGGGAACCAAATTTATTATTCTCAATTCGTTTAAGTAGACGTTTGAGAAATCTGCCTTGATGCTTATTAGGAGCGTATAGTGAGACCAAGGTGTATTTCTCATTGTTAATGAGGCACTGTATGATTACAAACCTATCACATTTATCATAAGTTACTTGTATAAGTTGAAAGGCCAAAGAATTTTTGATAGCAATCAACGTCCCCTTTTTCTTGCCTAAGTTTGGGGTACAAAAAATATGGGGGAACTGTGCATTTTTAAGCCTGTGGATGTCTTTCTCCAAGAGGTGTGTCTCTTGTGCACATAACACATCACATTTCAGCATTTTACACTCTTTCCACATGAGAGAGCGTTTGAATGGACTATTAAGGCCCTTCACATTCAAAGATGATATTTTAAAGACCATTATACCCTAAGAAAGATCGATACTGTGTACTCTTGTAGCATACCTGATCTCTAAATATCTCCCCTACGTGAGTAATATTATGTGAGTGAGGACCACTTATCTCCGTTATTCCCCGACAAGAAAGACTATATGTACATAACGTATTTTTCTTATCAATCATTAGTGATACCTTGTAACATAAAAACCTGAGAACACATATGAAAATATGTTCAAATATATCTAGCCAACTCCTTGTAAAGGAAGTTGGCCTCATGGGGGGGGGGGGAAGAGACACAACACGTGTAACATAAGTGCCTTCCTAGACCACATGGTTATTTAAAGGCACAGTACAACCTGCAGCAATAAGATTATCAAAAAGAAAAAAAAAGGATATCAGACAACACCGTGAGTTCCTTATTCTGGATTCAACAGGGAGTCCAAAATTCTTGCTGGGTCATTCTCCTCTATATTCAATCAGATTGAATTCAGGGATTCTTAGGAGATCCAACCTGTGTCCATTCCTGGGATAATACCGGTGGTTTCTTTTTCGCCATCATTTGATGATCTCGAGGCTGAAAGTCGGGAAACCATTTTGCTAGAAGAGACGCTGCTTCTTTGGGTGTGTGAAGGACATGGGTGGCTCCATTTTTCGTGATGAGGAGCTTGACCGGGTAACCCCATTTATAGGGAATTTCTTGGTCACGTAGATGCTTTGTGAAAGGCGCAAATTCTCTTCTGCGATTCATCGTGGTTGGTGATAAATCTGCGTACAACAAGATGCCCACAAACCGCTCAGGGATGTCGTTATTTTTAAACGCCGACTTCAAGATGGCCTCTTTTGTTTGATAAAAATGGATTCTTGCCAGAACATCTCTTGGCGTTGTTTGCGGTAGATGTTTGGGTTTTGGCAATCTGTGTACTCTATCAATCATCAAATCTCTTTGATCCGCCTCTGGGATTAAAGCAGAAAAATAATCAATCAGGAACTCTCTGAGCTGCGCTGGCATGATGGATTCCGGTATACCGCGGAAACGAATGTTGTTCCTTCTGGAGCGGTCTTCCAAGTCAGCCAATTTTAATTTTACTGCTAGCATGTCTTCATCTGTCTCATTTTGAGCGTCCACTAAAGTATTAAAAGCAGAGGAAAATTCATCCATTTTTGTTTCAAGATGAGCTGTGCGATCACCAATATCTCTAATGTCCTTAGACAGTGTGGTAAAGGCAGTTTGGAAATCGTTTTGCATGGATGTCCTTAATTCTGACAATAGACTCCTCATATTAGATAAGGTGATGGCTGATTCCTCAGACGGGCTGCTTTCCCTAGATTTCCCCAGATTGGGCAGACTAGGAGGGAGAGAGACTGACCTGAAATCCAGTGCATACAGCTTGTCTGGTGTGCTTGAAGTTCCTTCCACACTTGGACTGCCTGCTGTGCAATGTGCTGCCTGGGAGAGGATAGGAGCTCCTAGGACCGGAGCGTTTTCCTGCAGAGTGTGGCCGGCGCCATTTTGTGAGTTTCCCGCCGGGGGATAGAAGGACGTGAGTTTAACCGGGGCAGCCGGTTTAGATCTTCCTCTCGCCATCCCTGCTGCTTTGTGGCTACTTCAGGAATCTCCAGGTATATTTTTGTGTCGGTATCCGACCTTTAAGGGTGGTTATGAGCCGCTTTATCTGAGGCTAGGAGAGGAGCTCAGACTTATGTGACCGCTCTCCTCGGCATCCGGACACGCCCCCGTGTTGGTTTTATTATACCTCCGCCTCCTTATGAGGTCCCGGTTACGCGGAGGAACCTTAAATCGGCCTTCTTGCATGCTGAGGTCGTGTCGGAAAAATTGTTTAAAGAAGTTTCGTTGGGTCGCATGGCGGGGCCTTTTGTTGATCCACCAATAAAAGATTTAGTGGTGTCCCCGTTGGGCATCGTTCCAAAGCGCGAGCCCAGGAAATTTCGTTTGATTCAGCATTTATCGTTTCCCAAGGGTTCGTCGGTAAATGACGGGATTGATCACGAGTTGTGCTCCGTAGTGTATACCTCATTCGATAAGGCGGTGGGGTTAGTGCGGGCTGCGGGTCCAGGTGCGCTGCTAGCAAAGACCGACATCGAGGCAGCGTTCAGGTTGTTGCCAGTTCATCCAGAAAGCCAACGGCTGTTGGGTTGTTTTTGGAATGGGGCTTTTTACGTGGATCGGTGCCTTCCGATGGGGTGTTCCCTTTCTTGCGTATACTTCGAGGCGTTTAGTAGCTTCGTGGAATGGGTGACTAAGGGAGTAGCCGGGGTCAACTCGTTGATACATTACTTAGATGATTTCTTGTGCGTCGGCCCGGGGGGTTCGCCGGTTTGCGGTAATCTGCTTCATGCACTGCAGAAGGTGGCGAGGGATTTTGGGATCCCTTTGGCGCCAGAAAAGACCGAGGGTCCGGTACCGACGATTTGTTTTTTGGGAATTGAAATAGATTCGGTAGCATTGGAGTGTCGTCTTCCTGCGGATAAGTTGGGGGCTTTGAGTCAGGAGGTACGTCGGGCTTGTAAGTTAAAGAAAATTACGCTGCGTGAGCTTCAGTCGTTGCTGGGGAAGTTGAATTTCGCCTGCCGGATTATGCCAATGGGGAGGGTGTTTGGGAGACGGTTGGCGGCGGCTACGGCAGGAGTGCGTGCGCCACATCATTTTGTGCGGCTTAAGGAGGAGCATCGGGCTGATCTGCAGGTATGGGATGACTTCCTGGGCCAGTATAATGGTCGCTCGCTATGGATGGCTCCAGCGCAGGATTCGAGTGATTTAAATATCTTTACGGATGCGGCTGGGGCGGGCGGTTTTGGAGCTTACGGGGGGGGGTCCGTGGTGCGCAGGTCGATGGCCGGTTAGTTGGGTGTCCAGTGGACTCACGCGGAATCTGGCCCTGCTCGAGCTGTTCCCCATCGTGGTTGCGGCGACCATTTGGGGGGACAGGCTCAGGGATAAGAAGGTTCGTTTTTACTGCGACAATATGGGGGTGGTGCTGGCCATTAATAACATCACGGCGTCCTCTCCTCCGGTAGTGCAGTTGTTGCGACATTTAGTATTGGTGTGCTTGTCGTTGAACGCGTGGGTGGTGGCGGTGCATGTGCCGGGGGTACGGAATTGTATCGCTGATGCTCTTTCTCGATCGCAGTGGGACCAGTTTCGGCAATTGGCACCGGGAGCGGAACGTCTCGGTTTGGCTTGTCCGGAACATCTTTGGGATCTGGTCTCGGTCCCGTAGAACGATTGGTAAAGAGGTCCTTGGCGCGCACGACGTGGAGTGCTTATTCTGCTTGTTGGAGGCAGTGGGAGGAGTGGGTAAGAGAGTTGGGTGACGTCAACACGGATAGAGACAGGTTGGTGGCACTTTTGTACTGGTTAGGGGACGCCTGGGAGGCGGGGTTTTCATTGGCAAAGGTTAACCGTTTCATGTCTGCGGTGGCGTTTGGTTTTAAGTTGCGGGGCTTTCAGGATGTATCTAAGGAATTTTTAGTGGTACAGGCTTTGAAGGGTTTGCGCCGGGGTAGGGTGGAGGTGGATCGTAGAAGGCCTGTGTCGTTTTCTTTGCTTGGCTCTTTGGGTGGTTCATTAGCATCGGTCTGTCGTTCTTCGGCCGAGATGAAGTTGTTTCGGTTAGCTTTCTCTTTAGCGTTCTTTGGGGCATTTAGAATTGGCGAGTTGGTGTCGCCGAGTACCAAGCAGGCAGGGGGGTTGAGACTGGGGGAGGTGAGCCTATATGCTGATCGGCTTGAGGCATGGTTGCGTCGGTCAAAAACTGACCAATTAGGAAGGGGAAAGCTGATAGTTTTGTTCGCCCTCCCGGGTTCGGCTATGTGCCCGGTCGCGTGCATGCGGGGGTTTAAGCCATGAGGGGGGTCTCCAGAGTTGCCATTGCTATGTCACGAGGACGGGTCATTTTTGTCCAGATTTCAGTTTGGAGCTGTATTTAAAAAATGTTTGGCGGCGGTTGGTGTCGCGGCGGGCTCATATTCATCTCATTCCTTCAGGATTGGCGCAGCAACAGAAGCAGGGCGCTGGGGGTTGGATGACGAAGGGGTGCGGCGCATCGGTCGTTGGGAGTCCAACAGATTTAGGTCTTATGTTCGCCCCCATCTGTTATGAGTCTTGTTGTTAGCGCTTAAAATATGTTTGTGTGGTGGTGTCTAATTGTCTTTTCCGTTTCAGATTCGCCTCCGTGTTTGGTGTGGTTGCTGGGTCACTCGTACGTGCATTGGGGGGCTTTGAGGGCGGACGTCCGCCCGGACGGTCGCCAGTTGCGCATTCCGCGGCAGGATGCGGTTTTGCATTGGCTGGGATTTAGAGGTATGTCATGGAGTAGGGTGTTAGCAGAATTCCAGACATATGCCCGGCTTGATAGGGTCCCAGAGGTATTAGTACTGCACGTGGGTGGGAATGACTTGGGAGTCCGTCCTTTTCGTGAGTTGGTGCGTGATATAAAACACGATATGTTGTGTTTGTGGGTTTCTTATCCCAGGTTGGTGATAGTGTGGTCGGACATAGTCCCAAGGAAACATTGGCGGTTGGCTAGGTCAGTGGAAAGAGTCAATAAGGCACGCATTAAAGTTAATCGGGCGGTGTCCCGTTTTGTAGCCAAAAACGGGGGCATTTGCGTGCGGCACAGGGATTTGGAAGCGGGAGTGGGGAATTACTGGAGGAGTGATGGGGTTCATTTGACCGAGGTTGGTATTGATCTGTGGAGCCTGGCAATAGCGGAAGGAATTGAAAGGGCGGTGGTGGTGTGGCGGAACTCACAGGCTTAAGGTGGTCAAGGCCTGTTTCGCTGTGGCGGGGGGAGTCCTTGAGGCCAGTCAGTACAAAATGGTGGGGGGGTCGCATCGGGGGTATGCGTCCCACAAAAAAGGTACATGGTTGAAGACTTCATCGGGTGTTATCCTTACGGCTGGAGGTAAGGTCTTGGTGGTGTTGCAGATGGCTAACTCGGGGTGTGTTTAAAAAGGAATATCTAAAATGGCTTCAAGGACTTCCCCTGCTCGGGTTATTGTTAACGTTAAAATTGTTATTTATGATTCTGACCCATGTTGGGTCATGTGAATTATTAGGAGGAATTCTCTGGTGGATTCCTAATTAGTTATCCGAACGTTTCGGATTTAAATTGTTTTTATAAAACTGTGAAATTAATAAACGGCTGCTGTGGCCATTTCACATCCAACCTCGGTGTCACGTGTCTTTTCTAAAGGTGGGGGTGGAGGGATAGGATGGTCTAAGGTTAACACACGACTCTACTTAGGCAGGTCAAGAGCATTTGTACTTTTATGGCATTGAGCGCGTGAAAAGACCTAGGAGTGGAGGGGATTGCAATAGACACCTGCTCAATAGGGAGGCGTTCTGGATAGAGATGAGGGAACTTATTAAAAGTTCGGTTCGGCAGGTTCGCCGAATTTCATGAAAAAGTTTGATTCGGACCGAACTAGTTCTGACCGAACCTGTAATTCAAGAAAGCCCCTAAAAATCGTGTATAACACTGTTTAAAAGCCCTAGAAGCCCTGTATAACACTCTTACGTCACCCATGAGTGTATCCAAGTACTTTTGAGCTGTCTTTAAGGCAAAGTTAGTGTCAAAGTTACGCCAACATGTATGGCTATAGGAAAACGGATGGGACACGGTGATAACTAACAGAAACCACTGCACTTGTGCATGTTGTATGCTTAATGCATTGTTAAAAAAGGTACAAAAATTTACCATTTTTGGTGGCAGATGCCTGCCGGGGTTCCTCCATACATGGATGTAAAAGCAACAAGCAATGGCTTTTCACAAGCCCTCCAAAAATTGACCCTTTTTTTTGGCAGATGCCTCCCGGGGTTCTTCCATACATGGATGTAAAAGCAACAAGCAATGACTTTTCACAAGCCCTCCAAAAATTGACCCTTTTTTTTGGCAGATGCCTGCCGGGGTTCTTCCATACATGGATGTAAAAGCAACAAGCAATGGCTTTTCACAAGCCCTCCAAAAATTGACCCTTTTTTTGGCAGATGCTTGCCGGGGTTCTTCCATACATGGACGTAAAAGCAACAAGCAATGGCTTTTCACAAGCCCTCCAAAAATTGACGCTTTTTTTGGCAGATGCGTGCCGGGGTTCTTCCATACATGGATGTAAAAGCAACAAGCAATGGCTTTTCACAAGCCCTCCAAAAATTGACGCTTTTTTTGGCAGATGCCTGCCGGGGTTCTTCCATACATGGATGTAGAAGCAACAAGCAATGGCTTTTCACAAGCCCTCCAAAAATTGACCCTTTTTTTTGGCAGATGCCTGCCGGGGTTCTTCCATACATGGATGCAAAAGCAACAAGCAATGGCTTTTCACAAGCCCTCCAAAAATTGACGCTTTTTTTGGCAGATGCCTGCCGGGGTTCTTCCATACATGGATGTAAAAGCAACAAGCAATGGCTTTTCACAAGCCCTCCAAAAATTGACCCTTTTTTTTGGCAGATGCTTGCCGGGGTTCTTCCATACATGGACGTAAAAGCAACAAGCAATGGCTTTTCACAAGCCCTCCAAAAATTGACCCTTTTTTTTGGCAGATGCCTGCCGGGGTTCTTCCATACATGGATGTAAAAGCAACAAGCAATGGCTTTTCACAAGCCCTCTAAAAATTGACGCTTTTTTTGGCAGATGCCTGCCGGGGTTCTTCCATACATGGATGTAAAAGCAACAAGCAATGACTTTTCACAAGCCCTCCAAAAATTGACCCTTTTTTTTGGCAGATGCCTGCCGGGGTTCTTCAATACATGGATGCAAAAGCAACAAGCAATGGCTTTTCACAAGCCCTCCAAAAATTGGCGCTTTTTTTGGCAGATGCCTGCCGGGGTTCTTCCATACATGGATGTAAAAGCAACAAGCAATGGCTTTTCACAAGCCCTCCAAAAATTGACCCTTTTTTTTGGCAGATGCTTGCCGGGGTTCTTACATACATGGACGTAAAAGCAACAAGCAATGGCTTTTCACAAGCCCTCCAAAAATTGACCCTTTTTTTTGGCAGATGCCTGCCGGGGTTCTTCCATACATGGATGTAAAAGCAACAAGCAATGGCTTTTCACAAGCCCTCCAAAAATTGACGCTTTTTTTGGCAGATGCCTGCCGGGGTTCTTCCATAGATGGATGTAAAAGCAACAAGCAATGACTTTTCACAAGCCCTCCAAAAATTGACCCTTTTTTTTGGCAGATGCCTGCCGGGGTTCTTCCATACATGGATGTAAAAGCAACAAGCAATGGCTTTTCACAAGCCCTCCAAAAATTGACGCTTTTTTTGGCAGATGCCTGCCGGGGTTCTTCCATACATGGATGTAAAAGCAACAAGCAATGGCTTTTCACAAGCCCTCCAAAAATTGACGCTTTTTTTGGCAGATGCCTGCCGGGGTTCTTCCATACATGGATGTAAAAGCAACAAGCAATGGCTTTTCACAAGCCCTCCAAAAATTGACCCTTTTTTTTGGCAGATGCCTGCCGGGGTTCTTCCATACATGGATGTAAAAGCAACAAGCAATGGCTTTTCACAAGCCCTCCAAAAATTGACCCTTTTTTTTGGCAGATGCTTGCCGGGGTTCTTCCATACATGGACGTAAAAGCAACAAGCAATGGCTTTTCACATGCCCTCCAAAAATTGACGCTTTTTTTGGCAGATGCCTGCCGGGGTTCTTCCATAAATGGATGTAAAAGCAACAAGCAATGGCTTTTCACAAGCCCTCCAAAAATTGACGCTTTTTTTGGCAGATGCCTGCCGGGGTTCTTCCATAGATGGATGTAAAAGCAACAAGCAATGACTTTTCACAAGCCCTCCAAAAATTGACCCTTTTTTTTGGCAGATGCCTGCCGGGGTTCTTCCATACATGGATGTAAAAGCAAAAAGCAATGGCTTTTCACAAGCCCTCCAAAAATTGACCCTTTTTTTTGGCAGATGCCTGCCGGGGTTCTTCCATACATGGATGTAAAAGCAACAAGCAATGACTTTTCACAAGCCCTCCAAAAATTGACCCTTTTTTTTGGCAGATGCTTGCCGGGGTTCTTCCATACATGGACGTAAAAGCAACAAGCAATGGCTTTTCACATGCCCTCCAAAAATTGACGCTTTTTTTGGCAGATGCCTGCCGGGGTTCTTCCATAGATGGATGTAAAAGCAACAAGCAATGGCTTTTCACAAGCCCTCCAAAAATTGACGCTTTTTTTGGCAGATGCCTGCCGGGGTTCTTCCATACATGGATGTAAAAGCAACAAGCAATGACTTTTCACAAGCCCTCCAAAAATTTACCCTTTTTTTTGGCAGATGCCTGCCGGGGTTCTTCCATACATGGATGTAAAAGCAACAAGCAATGGCTTTTCACAAGCCCTCCAAAAATTGACGCTTTTTTTGGCAGATGCCTGCAGGGGTTCTTCCATACATGGATGTAAAAGCAACAAGCAATGACTTTTCACAAGCCCTCCAAAAATTGACCCTTTTTTTTGGCAGATGCTTGCCGGGGTTCTTCCATACATGGACGTAAAAGCAACAAGCAATGGCTTTTCACATGCCCTCCAAAAATTGACGCTTTTTTTGGCAGATGCCTGCCGGGGTTCTTCCATAGATGGATGTAAAAGCAACAAGCAATGGCTTTTCACAAGCCCTCCAAAAATTGACGCTTTTTTTGGCAGATGCCTGCCGGGGTTCTTCCATACATGGATGTAAAAGCAACAAGCAATGGCTTTTCACAAGCCCTCCAAAAATTTACACTTTTTTTGGCAGATGCCTGCCGGGGTTCTTCCATACATGGATGTAAAAGCAACAAGCAATGGCTTTTCACAAGCCCTCCAAAAATTGACCCTTTTTTTGGCAGATACCTGCCGGGGTTCTTCCATAGATGGATGTAAAAGTAACAAGCAATGACTTTTGACAAGCCCTCCAAAAATTTACCCTTTTTATTGGCAGATGCCTGCCGGGGTTCTCCCATACATGGATGTAAAAGCAACAAGCAATGGCTTTTCACAAGCCCTCCAAAAATTGACCCTTTTTATTGGCAGATGCCTGCCGGGGTTCTTCCATACATGGATGTAAAAGCAACAAGCAATGGCTTTTCACAAGCCCTCCAAAAATTGACCCTTTTTTTTGGCAGATGCCTGCCGGGGTTCTTCCATACATGGATGTAAAAGCAACAAGCAATGACTTTTCACAAGCCCTCCAAAAATTGACCCTTTTTTTTGGCAGATGCCTGCCGGGGTTCTTCCATACATGGATGTAAAAGCAACAAGCAATGACTTTTCACAAGCCCTCCAAAAATTGACGCTTTTTTTGGCAGATGCCTGCTGGGGTTCTTCCATACAAGGATGTAAAAGCAAAAAGCAATGGCTTTTGACAAGCCCTCCAAAAATTTACTCTTTTTATTGGCAGATGCCTGCCGGGGTTCTTCCATAGATGGATGTAAAAGCAACAAGCAATGACTTTTCACAAGCCCTCCAAAAATTTACTCTTTTTATTGGCAGATGCCTGCCGGGGTTCTTCCATACATGGATGTAAAAGCAACAAGCAATGGCTTTTCACAAGCCCTCCAAAAATGTACCCTTTTTATTGGCAGATGCCTGCCGGGGTTCTTCCATACATGGATGTAAAAGCAACAAGCAATGGCTTTTCACAAGCCCTCCAAAAATTGACCCTTTTTATTGGCAGATGCCTGCCGGGGTTCTTCCATACATGGATGTAAAAGCAACAAGCAATGGCTTTTAACAAGCCCTCCAAAAATTGACCCTTTTTATTGGCAGATGCCTGCCGGGGTTCTTCCATACATGGATGTAAAAGCAACAAGCAATGGCTTTTCACAAGCCCTCCAAAAATTGACCCTTTTTTTTGGCAGATGCCTGCCGGGGTTCTTCCATACATGGATGTAAAAGCAACAAGCAATGACTTTTCACAAGCCCTCCAAAAATTTACTCTTTTTATTGGCAGATGCCTGCCGGGGTTCTTCCATACATGGATGTAAAAGCAACAAGCAATGGCTTTTGACAAGCCCTCCAAAAATTGACCCTTTTTATTGGCAGATGCCTGCCGGGGTTCTTCCATACATGGATGTAAAAGCAACAAGCAATGGCTTTTCACAAGCCCTCCAAAAATTGACCCTTTTTTTTGGCAGATGCCTGCCGGGGTTCTTCCATACATGGATGTAAAAGCAACAAGCAATGGCTTTTCACAAGCCCTCCAAAAATTGACCCTTTTTATTGGCAGATGCCTGCCTGGGTTCTTCCATACATGGATGTAAAAGCAACAAGCAATGGCTTTTGACAAGCCCTCCAAAAATTGACCCTTTTTATTGGCAGATGCCTGCCGGGGTTCTTCCATACATGGATGTAAAAGCAACAAGCAATGGCTTTTCACAAGCCCTCCAAAAATTGACCCTTTTTTTTGGCAGATGCCTGCCGGGGTTCTTCCATACATGGATGTAAAAGCAACAAGCAATGACTTTTCACAAGCCCTCCAAAAATTTACTCTTTTTATTGGCAGATGCCTGCCGGGGTTCTTCCATACATGGATGTAAAAGCAACAAGCAATGGCTTTTGACAAGCCCTCCAAAAATTGACCCTTTTTATTGGCAGATGCCTGCCGGGGTTCTTCCATACATGGATGTAAAAGCAACAGGCAATGGCTTTTCACAAGCCCTCCAAAAATTGACCCTTTTTTTTGGCAGATGCCTGCCGGGGTTCTTCCATACATGGATGTAAAAGCAACAAGCAATGGCTTTTCACAAGCCCTCCAAAAATTGACCCTTTTTATTGGCAGATGCCTGCCTGGGTTCTTCCATACATGGATGTAAAAGCAACAAGCAATGGCTTTTGACAAGCCCTCCAAAAATTGACCCTTTTTATTGGCAGATGCCTGCCGGGGTTCTTCCATACATGGATGTAAAAGCAACAATCAATGGCTTTTCACAAGCCCTCCAAAAATTGACGCTTTTTTTGGCAGATGCCTGCCGGGGTTCTTCCATACATGGATGTAAAAGCAACAAGCAATGGCTTTTCACAAACCCTCCAAAAATTGACGCTTTTTTTGGCAGATGCCTGCCGGGGTTCTTCCATAGATGGATGTAAAAGCAACAAGCAATGGCTTTTCACAAGCCCTCCAAAAATTGACGCTTTTTTTGGCAGATGCCTGCCGGGGTTCTTCCATAGATGGATGTAAAAGCAACAAGCAATGACTTTTCACAAGCCCTTCAAAAATTGACCCTTTTTATTGGCAGACGCCTGCCGGGGTTCTTCCATACATGGATGTAAAAGCAACAAGCAATGACTTTTCACAAGCCCTCCAAAAATTGACGTTTTTTTGGCAGATGCCTGCCGGGGTTCTTCCATACATGGATGTAAAAGCAACAAGCAATGACTTTTCACAAGCCCTCCAAAAATTGACCCTTTTTTTGGCAGATGCCTGCCGGGGTTCTTCCATACATGGATGTAAATCAACAAGCAATGACTTTTCACAAGCCCTCCAAAAATTGACGCTTTTTTTGGCAGATGCCTGCCGGGGTTCTTCCATACATGGATGTAAAAGCAACAAGCAATGACTTTTCACAAGCCCTCCAAAAATTGACCCTTTTTTTGGCAGATGCCTGCCGGGGTTCTTCCATACATGGATGTAAATCAACAAGCAATGACTTTTCACAAGCCCTCCAAAAATTGACCCTTTTTATTGGCAGATGCCTGCCAGGGTTCTTCCATACATGGATGTAAAAGCAACAAGCAATGGCTTGTCACAAGCCCTCCAAAAATTGACCCTTTTTATTGGCAGATGCCTGCCGGGGTTCTTCCATACATGGATGTAAAAGCAACAAGCAATGGCTTTTCACAAGCCCTCCAAAAATTGACCCTTTTTTTGGCAGATACCTGCCGGGGTTCTTCCATAGATGGATGTAAATGCAACAAGCAATGGCTTTTCACAAGCCCTCCAAAAATTGACCCTTTTTTTGGCAGATACCTGCCGGGGTTCTTCCATAGATGGATGTAAAAGTAACAAGCAATGACTTTTGACAAGCCCTCCAAAAATTTACCCTTTTTATTGGCAGATGCCTGCCGGGGTTCTCCCATACATGGATGTAAAAGCAACAAGCAATGGCTTTTCACAAGCCCTCCAAAAATTTACGCTTTTTTTGGCAGATGCCTGCCGGGGTTCTTCCATAGATGGATGTAAAAGCAACAAGCAATGGCTTTTCACAAGCCCTCCAAAAATTGACCCTTTTTATTGGCAGATGCCTGCCGGGGTTCTTCCATACATGGATGTAAAAGCAACAAGCAATGGCTTTTCACAAGCCCTCCAAAAATTGACCCTTTTTTTGGCAGATACCTGCCGGGGTTCTTCCATAGATGGATGTAAAAGCAACAAGCAATGGCTTTTCACAAGCCCTCCAAAAATTGACCCTTTTTTTGGCAGATACCTGCCGGGGTTCTTCCATAGATGGATGTAAAAGTAACAAGCAATGACTTTTCACAAGCCCTCCAAAAATTGACCCTTTTTTTTGGCAGATGCCTGCCGGGGTTCTTCCATACATGGATGTAAAAGCAACAAGCAATGACTTTTCACAAGCCCTCCAAAAATTGACGCTTTTTTTGGCAGATGCCTGCCGGGGTTCTTCAATAGATGGATGTAAAAGCAACAAGCAATGACTTTTCACAAGCCCTCCAAAAATTTACTCTTTTTATTGGCAGATGCCTGCCGGGGTTCTTCCATACATGGATGTAAAAGCAACAAGCAATGGCTTTTCACAAGCCCTCCAAAAATTTACGCTTTTTTTTTCAGATGCCTGCCGGGGTTCTTCCATACATGGATGTAAAAGCAACAAGCAATGACTTTTCACAAGCCCTCCAAAAATGTACCCTTTTTTTTGGCAGATGCCTGCCGGGGTTCTTCCATACATGGATGTAAAAGCAACAAGCAATGGCTTTTCATAAGCCCTCCAAAAATTGACCCTTTTTATTGGCAGATGCCTGCCGGGGTTCTTCCATACATGGATGTAAAAGCAACAAGCAATGGCTTTTGACAAGCCCTCCAAAAATTTACCCTTTTTATTGGCAGATGCCTGCCGGGGTTCTCCCATACATGGATGTAAAAGCAACAAGCAATGGCTTTTCACAAGCCCTCCAAAAATTGACCCTTTTTATTGGCAGATGCCTGCCGGGGTTCTTCCATACATGGATGTAAAAGCAACAAGCAATGGCTTTTGACAAGCCCTCCAAAAATTGACCCTTTTTATTGGCAGATGCCTGCCGGGGTTCTTCCATACATGGATGTAAAAGCAACAAGCAATGGCTTTTCACAAGCCCTCCAAAAATTGACGCTTTTTTGGGCAGATGCCTGCCGGGGTTCTTCCATAGATGGATGTAAAAGCAACAAGCAATGGCTTTTCACAAGCCCTCCAAAAATTGACCCTTTTTTTTGGCAGATGCCTGCCGGGGTTCTTCCATACATGGATGTAAAAGCAACAAGCAATGGCTTTTCACAAGCCCTCCAAAAATTGACCCTTTTTATCGGCAGATGCCTGCCGGGGTTCTTCCATAGATGGATGTAAAAGCAACAAGCAATGACTTTTCACAAGCCCTCCAAAAATTGACGTTTTTTTGGCAGATGCCTGCCGGGGTTCTTCCATAGATGGATGTAAAAGCAACAAGCAATGACTTTTCATAAGCCCTCCAAAAATTGACCCTTTTTTTTGGCAGATGCCTGCCGGGGTTCTTCCATACATGGACGTAAAAGCAACAAGCAATGGCTTTTCACAAGCCCTCCAAAAATTGACCCTTTTTATTGGCAGATGCCTGCCGGGGTTCTTCCATACATGGATGTAAAAGCAACAAGCAATGGCTTGTCACAATCCCTCCAAAAATTGACCCTTTTTATTGGCAGATGCCTGCCGGGGTTCTTCTATACATGGATGTAAAAGCAACAAGCAATGACTTTTCACAAGCCCTCTAAAAATTGACCCTTTTTATTTGCAGATGCCTGCCGGGGTTCTTCCATACATGGATGTAAATGCAACAAGCAATGGCTTTTCACAAGCCCTCCAAAAATTTACACTTTTTTTGGCAGATGCCTGCCGGGGTTCTTCCATACATGGATGTAAAAGCAACAAGCAATGGCTTTTCACAAGCCCTCCAAAAATTGACCCTTTTTTTGGCAGATACCTGCCGGGGTTCTTCCATAGATGGATGTAAAAGTAACAAGTAATGACTTTTGACAAGCCCTCCAAAAATTTACCCTTTTTATTGGCAGATGCCTGCCGGGGTTCTCCCATACATGGATGTAAAAGCAACAAGCAATGGCTTTTCACAAGCCCTCCAAAAATTGACCCTTTTTATTGGCAGATGCCTGCCGGGGTTCTTCCATACATGGATGGAAAAGCAACAAGCAATGGCTTGTCACAAGCCCTCCAAAAATTGACCCTTTTTATTGGCAGATGCCTGCCGGGGTTCTTCCATACATGGATGTAAATGCAACAAGCAATGGCTTTTCACAAGCCCTCCAAAAATTTACACTTTTTTTGGCAGATGCCTGCCGGGGTTCTTCCATACATGGATGTAAAAGCAACAAGCAATGACTTTTCAAAAGCCCTCCAAAAATGTACTCTTTTTATTGGCAGATGCCTGCCGGGGTTCTTCCATACATGGATGTAAAAGCAACAAGCAATGGCTTTTCACAAGCCCTCCAAAAATTCACCCTTTTTATTGGCAGATGCCTGACGGGGATCTTCCATACATGGATGTAAAAGCAACAAGCAATGGCTTTTCACAAGCCCTCCAAAAATAGACGCTTTTTTTGGCAGATGCCTGCCGGGGTTCTTCCTTAGATGAATGTAAAAGCAACAAGCAATGGCTTTTCACAAGCCCTCCAAAAATTGACGCTTTTTTTGGCAGATGCCTGCCGGGGTTCTTCCATACATGGATGTAAAAGCAACAAGCAATGGCTTTTCACAAGCCCTCCTAAAATTGACCCTTTTTATTGGCAGATGCCTGCCGGGGTTCTTCCATACATGGATGTAAAAGCAACAAGCAATGGCTTTTCACAAGCCCTCCAAAAATTGACCCTTTTTTTTGGCAGATGCCTGCCGGGGTTCTTCCATAGATGGATGTAAAAGCAACAAGCAATGGCTTTTCACAAGCCCTCCAAAAATTGATGCTTTTTTTGGCAGATGCCTGCCGGGGTTCTTCCATAGATGGATGTAAAAGCAACAAGCAATGGCTTTTCACAAGCCCTCCAAAAATTGACGCTTTTTTTGGCAGATGCCTGCCGGGGTTCTTCCATAGATGGATGTAAAAGCAACAAGCAATGGCTTTTCACAAGCCCTCCAAAAATTGACGCTTTTTTTGGCAGATGCCTGCCGGGGTTCTTCCATACATGGACGTAAAAGCAACAAGCAATGACTTTTCACAAGCCCTCCAAAAATTGACGCTTTTTTTGGCAGATGCCTGCCGGGGTTCTTCCATACATGGATGTAAAAGCAACAAGCAATGGCTTTTCACAAGCCCTCCAAAAATTGACGCTTTTTTTAGCAGATGCCTGCCGGGGTTCTTCCATACATGGATGTAAAAGCAACAAGTAATGGCTTTTCACAAGCCCTCCAAAAATTGACGCTTTTTTTGGCAGATGCCTGCCGGGGTTCTTCCATAGATGGATGTAAAAGCAACAAGCAATGGCTTTTCACAAGCCCTTCAAAAATTTACCCTTTTTTTTGGCCGATGCCTGCCGGGGTTCTTCCATACATGGATGTAAAAGCAACAAGCAATGGCTTTTCACAAGCCCTCCAAAAATTGACGCTTTTTTTGGCAGATGCCTGCCGGGGTTCTTCCATACATGGATGTAAAAGCAACAAGCAATGGCTTTTCACAAGCCCTCCAAAAATTGACCCTTTTTATTGGCAGATGCCTGCCGGGGTTCTTCCATACATGGATGTAAAAGCAACAAGCAATGGCTTTTCACAAGCCCTCCAAAAATTGACCCTTTTTATTGGCAGATGCCTGCCGGGGTTCTTCCATACATGGATGTAAAAGCAACAAGCAATGACTTTTCACAAGCCCTCTAAAAATTGACCCTTTTTATTTGCAGATGCCTGCCGGGGTTCTTCCATACATGGATGTAAATGCAACAAGCAATGGCTTTTCACAAGCCCTCCAAAAATTTACACTTTTTTTGGCAGATGCCTGCCGGGGTTCTTCCATAGATGGATGTAAAAGCAACAAGCAATGACTTTTCAAAAGCCCTCCAAAAATGTACTCTTTTTATTGGCAGATGCCTGCCGGGGTTCTTCCATACATGGATGTAAAAGCAACAAGCAATGGCTTTTGACAAGCCCTCCAAAAATTGACCCTTTTTATTGGCAGATGCCTGCCGGGGTTCTTCCATACATGGATGTAAAAGCAACAAGCAATGGCTTTTCACAAGCCCTCCAAAAATTTACCCTTTTTATTGGCAGATGCCTGCCGGGGTTCTTCCATACATGGATGTAAAAGCAACAAGCAATGGCTTTTCACAAGCCCTCCAAAAATAGACGCTTTTTTTGGCAGATGCCTGCCGGGGTTCTTCCATAGATGGATGTAAAAGCAACAAGCAATGGCTTTTCACAAGCCCTCCAAAAATTGACGCTTTTTTTGGCAGATGCCTGCCGGGGTTCTTCCATAGATGGATGTAAAAGCAACAAGCAATGACTTTTCAAAAGCCCTCCAAAAATTTACTCTTTTTATTGGCAGATGCCTGCCGGGGTTCTTCCATACATGGATGTAAAAGCAACAAGCAATGGCTTTTCACAAGCCCTAAAAAAATTGACGCTTTTTTTGGCAGATGCCTGCCGGGGTTCTTCCATACATGGACGTAAAAGCAACAAGCAATGACTTTTCACAAGCCCTCCAAAAATTGACGCTTTTTTTGTCAGATGCCTGCCGGGGTTCTTCCATACATGGATGTTAACGCAACAAGCAATGGCTTTTCACAAGCCCTCCAAAAATTGACCCTTTTTATTGGCAGATGCCTGCCGGGGTTCTTCCATACATGGATGTAAAAGCAACAAGCAATGACTTTTCACAAGCCCTCTAAAAATTGACCCTTTTTATTTGCAGATGCCTGCCGGGGTTCTGCCATACATGGATGTAAAAGCAACAAGCAATGGCTTTTGACAAGCCCTCCAAAAATTGACCCTTTTTATTGGCAGATGCCTGCCGGGGTTCTTCCATACATGGATGTAAAAGCAACAAGCAATGGCTTTTCACAAGCCCTCCAAAAATTGACCCTTTTTATTGGCAGATGCCTGCCGGGGTTCTTCCATACATGGATGTAAAAGCAACAAGCAATGGCTTTTCACAAGCCCTCCAAAAATAGACGCTTTTTTTGGCAGATGCCTGCCGGGGTTCTTCCATACATGGATGTAAAAGCAACAAGCAATGGCTTTTCACAAGCCCTCCAAAAATTGACCCTTTTTATTGGCAGATGCCTGCCGGGGTTCTTCCATACATGGATGTAAAAGCAACAAGCAATGGCTTTTCACAAGCCCTCCAAAAATTGACCCTTTTTATTGGCAGATGCCTGCCGGGGTTCTTCCATACATGGATGTAAAAGCAACAAGCAATGGCTTTTCACAAGCCCTCCAAAAATTGACCCTTTTTTTTGGCAGATGCATGCCGGGGTTCTTCCTTAGATGAATGTAAAAGCAACAAGCAATGGCTTTTCACAAGCCCTCCAAAAATTGACCCTTTTTTTTGGCAGATGCCTGCCGGGGTTCTTCCATACATGGATGTAAAAGCAACAAGCAATGACTTTTCACAAGCCCTCCAAAAATGTACCCTTTTTTTGGCAGATGCCTGCCGGGGTTCCTCCATAGATGGATGTAAAAGCAACAAGCAATGGCTTTTCACAAGCCCTCCAAAAATTGACCCTTTTTTTGGCAGATGCCTGCCGGGGTTCTTCCATACATGGATGTAAAAGCAACAATCAATGGCTTTTCACAAGCCCTCCAAAAATTGACCCTTTTTTTTGGCAGATGCCTGACGGGGTTCTTCCATAGATGGATGTAAAAGCAACAAGCAATGGCTTTTCACAAGCCCTCCAAAAATTGATCCTTTTTTTTGGCAGATGCCTGCCGGGGTTCTTCCATAGATGGATGTAAAAGCAACAAGCAATGGCTTTTCACAAGCCCTCCAAAAATTGACGCTTTTTTTGGCAGATGCCTGCCGGGGTTCTTCCATACATGGATGTAAAAGCAACAAGCAATGACTTTTCACAAGCCCTCCAAAAATTTACGCTTTTTTTGGCAGATGCCTGCCGGGGTTCTTCCATAGATGGATGTAAAAGCAACAAGCAATGGCTTTTCACAAGCCCTCCAAAAATTGACGCTTTTTTTGGCAGATGCCTGCCGGGGTTCTTCCATACATGGATGTAAAAGCAACAAGCAATGACTTTTCACAAGCCCTCCAAAAATTTACCCTTTTTTTTAGCAAATGCCTGCCGGGGTTCTTCCATACATGGATGTAAAAGCAACAAGCAATGACTTTTCACAATCCCTCCAAAAATTGACGCTTTTTTTGGCAGATGCCTGCCGGGGTTCTTCCATACATGGATGTAAAAGCAACAAGCAATTGCTTTTCACAAGCCCTCCAAAAATGTACGCTTTTTTTGGCAGATGCCTGCCGGGGTTCTTCCATAGATGGATGTAAAAGCAACAAGCAATGACTTTTCAAAAGCCCTCCAAAAATTTACTCTTTTTATTGGCAGATGCCTGCCGGGGTTCTTCCATACATGGATGTAAAAGCAACAAGCAATGGCTTTTCACAAGCCCTAAAAAAATTGACGCTTTTTTTAGCAGATGCCTGCCGGGGTTCTTCCATACATGGATGTAAAAGCAACAAGCAATGGCTTTTCACAAGCCCTTCAAAAATTTACCCTTTTTTTTGGCCGATGCCTGCCGGGGTTCTTCCATACATGGATGTAAAAGCAACAAGCAATGGCTTTTCACAAGCCCTCCAAAAATTGACGCTTTTTTTGGCAGATGCCTGCCGGGGTTCTTCCATAGATGGATGTAAAAGCAACAAGCAATGACTTTTCACAAGCCCTCCAAAAATTGACGCTTTTTTTGGCAGATGCCTGCCGGGGTTCTTCCATACATGGATGTAAAAGCAACAAGCAATGGCTTTTCACAAGCCCTCCAAAAATGTACGCTTTTTTTGGCAGATTCCTGCCGGGGTTCTTCCATACATGGATGTAAAAGCAACAAGCAATGGCTTTTCACAAGCCCTCCAAAAATTGTCACTTTTTATTGGCAGATGCCTGCCGGAGTTCTTCCATACATGGATGTAAAAGCAACAAGCAATGGCTTTTCACAAGCCCTCCAAAAATTGACCCTTTTTATTGGTAGATGCCTGCCGGGGTTCTTCCATACATGGATGTAAAAGCAACAAGCAATGACTTTTCACAAGCCCTCTAAAAATTGACCCTTTTTATTTGCAGATGCCTGCCGGGGTTCTTCCATACATGGATGTAAAAGCAACAAGCAATGGCTTTTCACAAGCCCTCCAAAAATTGACGCTTTTTTTGGCAGATGCCTGCCGGGGTTCTTCCATACATGGATGTAAAAGCAACAAGCAATGACTTTTCACAAGCCCTCCAAAAATGTACCCTTTTTTTTGGCAGATGCCTGCCGGGGTTCTTCCATAGATGGATGTAAAAGCAACAAGCAATGACTTTTCACAAGCCCTCCAAAAATTTACCCTTTTTTTTGGCAGATGCCTGCCGGGGTTCTTCCATACATGGATGTAAAAGCAACAAGCAATGACTTTTCACAAGCCCTCCAAAAATTTACTCTTTTTATTGGCAGATGCCTGCCGGGGTTCTTCCATACATGGATGTAAAAGCAACAAGCAATGGCTTTTGACAAGCCCTCCAAAAATTGACCCTTTTTATTGGCAGATGCCTGCCGGGGTTCTTCCATACATGGATGTAAAAGCAACAAGCAATGGCTTTTCACAAGCCCTCCAAAAATTGACCCTTTTTATTGGCAGATGCCTGCCGGGGTTCTTCCATACATGGATGTAAAAGCAACAAGCAATGGCTTTTCACAAGCCCTCCAAAAATAGACGCTTTTTTTGGCAGATGCCTGCCGGGGTTCTTCCTTAGATGAATGTAAAAGCAACAAGCAATGGCTTTTCACAAGCCCTCCAAAAATTGACGCTTTTTTTGGCAGATGCCTGCCGGGGTTCTTCCATAGATGGATGTAAAAGCAACAAGCAATGACTTTTCACAAGCCCTCCAAAAATTTACTCTTTTTATTGGCAGATGCCTGCCGGGGTTCTTCCATACATGGATGTAAAAGCAACAAGCAATGGCTTTTCACAAGCCCTCCAAAAATTGACCCTTTTTATTGGCAGATGGCTGCCGGGGTTCTTCCATACATGGATGTAAAAGCAACAAGCAATGGCTTTTCACAAGCCCTCCAAAAATGGACACTTTTTTTGTCAGATGCCTGCCGGGGTTCTTCCATACATGGATGTAAAATCAACAAGCAATGGCTTTTCCCAAGCCCTCCAAAAATTGTCACTTTTTTGGGCAGATGCCTGCCGGGGTTCTTCCATACATGGATGTAAAAGCAACAAGCAATGGCTTTTCACAAGCCCTCCAAAAATTGACCCTTTTTTTGGCAGATGCCTGCCGGGGTTCTTCCATAGATGGATGTAAAAGCAACAAGCAATGGCTTTTCACAAGCCCTCCAAAAATTGACCCTTTTTTTGGGCAGATGCCTGCCGGGGTTCTTCCATAGATGGATGTAAAAGCAACAAGCAATGGCTTTTCACAAGCCCTCCAAAAATTGACGCTTTTTTTGGCAGATGCCTGCCGGGGTTCTTCCATAGATGGATGTAAAAGCAACAAGCAATGGCTTTTCACAAGCCCTTCAAAAATTGACCCTTTTTTTTGGCAGATGCCTGCCGGGGTTCTTCCATACATGGATGTAAAAGCAACAAGCAATGACTTTTCACAAGCCCTCCAAAAATTTACCCTTTTTTTTAGCAAATGCCTGCCGGGGTTCTTCCATACATGGATGTAAAAGCAACAAGCAATGACTTTTCACAAGCCCTCCAAAAATTTACGCTTTTTTTGGCAGATGCCTGCCGGGGTTCTTCCATAGATGGATGTAAAAGCAACAAGCAATGGCTTTTCACAAGCCCTCCAAAAATTGACGCTTTTTTTGGCAGATGCCTGCCGGGGTTCTTCCATAGATGGATGTAAAAGCAACAAGCAATGGCTTTTCACAAGCCCTTCAAAAATTGACCCTTTTTTTTGGCAGATGCCTGCCGGGGTTCTTCCATACATGGATGTAAAAGCAACAAGCAATGGCTTTTCCCAAGCCCTCCTAAAATTTACGCTTTTTTTGGCAGATGCCTGCCGGGGTTCTTCCATAGATGGATGTAAAAGCAACAAGCAATGACTTTTCAAAAGCCCTCCAAAAATTTACTCTTTTTTTTGGCAGATGCCTGCCGGGGTTCTTCCATACATGGATGTAAAAGCAACAAGCAATGGCTTTTCACAAGCCCTAAAAAAATTGACGCTTTTTTTGGCAGATGCCTGCCGGGGTTCTTCCATACATGGATGTAAAAGCAACAAGCAATGGCTTTTCACAAGCCCTCCAAAAATTGACGCTTTTTTTGGCAGATGCCTGCCGGGGTTCTTCCATACATGGACGTAAAAGCAACAAGCAATGACTTTTCACAAGCCCTCCAAAAATTGACGCTTTTTTTGGCAGATGCCTGCCGGGGTTCTTCCATACATGGATGTAAAAGCAACAAGCAATGGCTTTTCACAAGCCCTCCTAAAATTTACGCTTTTTTTGGCAGATGCCTGCCGGGGTTCTTCCATAGATGGATGTAAAAGCAACAAGCAATGACTTTTCAAAAGCCCTCCAAAAATTTACTCTTTTTATTGGCAGATACCTGCCGGGGTTCTTCCATACATGGATGTAAAAGCAACAAGCAATGGCTTTTCACAAGCCCTAAAAAAATTGACGCTTTTTTTGGCAGATGCCTGCCGGGGTTCTTCCATACATGGATGTAAAAGCAACAAGCAATGGCTTTTCACAAGCCCTCCAAAAATTGACGCTTTTTTTGGCAGATGCCTGCCGGGGTTCTTCCATACATGGATGTAAAAGCAACAAGCAATGGCTTTTCACAAGCCCTCCAAAAATTGACGCTTTTTTTGGCAGATGCCTGCCGGGGTTCTTCCATACATGGATGTAAAAGCAACAAGCAATGGCTTTTCACAAGCCCTCCAAAAATTGACGCTTTTTTTGGCAGATGCCTGCCGGGGTTCTTCCATACATGGACGTAAAAGCAACAAGCAATGGCTTTTCACAAGCCCTTTAAAAATTGACCCTTTTTTTTGGCAGATGCCTGCCGGGGTTCTTCCATAGATGGATGTAAAAGCAACAAGCAATGACTTTTCACACGCCCCTCAAAAATTGACCCTTTATTTGGCAGATGCCTACCGGGGTTCTTCCATACATGGACGTAAAAGCAACAAGCAATGGCTTTTCACAAGCGCTCCAAAAATTGACCCTTTTTTTGGCAGATGCCTGCCGGGGTTCTTCCATACATGGATGTAAAAGCAACAAGCAATGACTTTTCACAAGCCCTCCAAAAATTGACCCTTTTTTTTGGCAGATGCCTGCCGGGGTTCTTCCATACATGGATGTAAAAGCAACAAGCAATGACTTTTCACAAGCCCTTCAAAAATTGACCCTTTTTTTGGCAGATGCCTGCCGGGGTTCTTCCATACATGGATGTAAAAGCAACAAGCAATGACTTTTCACAAGCCCTCCAAAAATTTACCCTTTTTATTGGCAGATGCCTGCCGGGGTTCTTCCATACATGGATGTAAAAGCAACAAGCAATGGCTTTTCACAAGCCCTCCAAAAATTGACGCTTTTTTTGGCAGATGCCTGCCGGGGTTCTTCCATAGATGGATGTAAAAGCAACAAGCAATGACTTTTCACAAGCCCTCCAAAAATTGACCCTTTTTTTTGGCAGATGCCTGCCGGGGTTCTTCCATACATGGATGTAAAAGCAACAAGCAATGGCTTTTCACAAGCCCTCCAAAAATTTACGCTTTTTTTGGCAGATGCCTGCCGGGGTTCTTCCATAGATGGATGTAAAAGCAACAAGCAATGACTTTTCAAAAGCCCTCCAAAAATTTACTCTTTTTATTGGCAGATACCTGCCGGGGTTCTTCCATACATGGATGTAAAAGCAACAAGCAATGGCTTTTCACAAGCCCTCCAAAAATTGACGCTTTTTTTGGCAGATGCCTGCCGGGGTTCTTCCATACATGGATGTAAAAGCAACAAGCAATGGCTTTTCACAAGCCCTCCAAAAATTGACGCTTTTTTTGGCAGATGCCTGCCGGGGTTCTTCCATACATGGATGTAAAAGCAACAAGCAATGGCTTTTCACAAGCCCTCCAAAAATTGACGCTTTTTTTGGCAGATGCCTGCCGGGGTTCTTCCATACATGGATGTAAAAGCAACAAGCAATGGCTTTTCACAAGCCCTCCAAAAATTGACCCTTTTTTTTGGCAGATGCCTGCGGGGGTTCTTCCATACATGGACGTAAAAGCAACAAGCAATGGCTTTTCACAAGCCCTTTAAAAATTGACCCTTTTTTTTGGCAGATGCCTGCCGGGGTTCTTCCATAGATGGATGTAAAAGCAACAAGCAATGACTTTTCACACGCCCCTCAAAAATTGACCCTTTATTTGGCAGATGCCTACCGGGGTTCTTCCATACATGGACGTAAAAGCAACAAGCAATGGCTTTTCACAAGCGCTCCAAAAATTGACCCTTTTTTTGGCAGATGCCTGCCGGGGTTCTTCCATACATGGATGTAAAAGCAACAAGCAATGACTTTTCACAAGCCCTCCAAAAATTGACCCTTTTTTTTGGCAGATGCCTGCCGGGGTTCTTCCATACATGGATGTAAAAGCAACAAGCAATGACTTTTCACAAGCCCTTCAAAAATTGACCCTTTTTTTGGCAGATGCCTGCCGGGGTTCTTCCATACATGGATGTAAAAGCAACAAGCAATGACTTTTCACAAGCCCTCCAAAAATTTACCCTTTTTATTGGCAGATGCCTGCCGGGGTTCTTCCATACATGGATGTAAAAGCAACAAGCAATGGCTTTTCACAAGCCCTCCAAAAATTGACGCTTTTTTTGGCAGATGCCTGCCGGGGTTCTTCCATAGATGGATGTAAAAGCAACAAGCAATGACTTTTCACAAGCCCTCCAAAAATTGACCCTTTTTTTTGGCAGATGCCTGCCGGGGTTCTTCCATACATGGATGTAAAAGCAACAAGCAATGGCTTTTCACAAGCCCTCCAAAAATTTACGCTTTTTTTGGCAGATGCCTGCCGGGGTTCTTCCATAGATGGATGTAAAAGCAACAAGCAATGACTTTTCAAAAGCCCTCCAAAAATGTACTCTTCTTATTGGCAGATACCTGCCGGGGTTCTTCCATACATGGATGTAAAAGCAACAAGCAATGGCTTTTCACAAGCCCTCCAAAAATTGACGCTTTTTTTGGCAGATGCCTGCCGGGGTTCTTCCATACATGGATGTAAAAGCAACAAGCAATGGCTTTTCACAAGCCCTCCAAAAATTTACGCTTTTTTTTCAGATGCCTGCCGGGGTTCTTCCATACATGGATGTAAAAGCAACAAGCAATGACTTTTCACAAGCCCTCCAAAAATTGACCCTTTTTTTTGGCAGATGCCTGCCGGGGTTCTTCCATACATGGATGTAAAAGCAACAAGCAATGACTTTTCACAAGCCCTCCAAAAATTGACCCTTTTTTTTGGCAGATGCCTGCGGGGTTCTTCCATACATGGATGTAAAAGCAACAAGCAATGGCTTTTCACAAGCCCTCCAAAAATTGACGCTTTTTAATGGCAGATGCCTGCCGGGGTTCATCCATACATGGATGTAAAAGCAACAAGCAATGGCTTTTCACAAGCCCTCCAAAAATTTACCCTTTTTATGGCAGATGCCTGCCGGGGTTCTTCCATACATGGATGTAAAAGCAACAAGCAATGGCTTTTCACAAGCCCTCCAAAAATTTACGCTTTTTTTGGCAGATGCCTGCCGGGGTTCTTCCATAGATGGATGTAAAAGCAACAAGCAATGACTTTTCAAAAGCCCTCCAAAAATGTACTCTTTTTATTGGCAGATGCCTGCCGGGGTTCTTCCATACATGGATGTAAAAGCAACAAGCAATGGCTTTTCACAAGCCCTCCAAAAATTGACGCTTTTTTTTTCAGATGCCTGCCGGGGTTCTTCCATACATGGATATAAAAGCAACAAGCAATGGCTTTTCACAAGCCCTCCAAAAATTTACGCTTTTTTTGGCAGATGCCTGCCGGGGTTCTTCCATAGATGGATGTAAAAGCAACAAGCAGTGGCTTTTCACAAGCCCTCCGAAAATGTACTCTTTTTATTGGCAGATACCTGCCGGGGTTCTTCCATACATGGATGTAAAAGCAACAAGCAATGGCTTTTCACAAGCCCTCCAAAAATTGACGCTTTTTTTTTCAGATGCCTGCCGGGGTTCTTCCATACATGGATGTAAAAGCAACAAGCAATGACTTTTCACAAGCCCTCCAAAAATTGACCCTTTTTTTGGCAGATGCCTCCCGGGGTTCTTCCATACATGGATGTAAAAGCAACAAGCAATGGCTTTTCACAAGCCCTCCAAAAATTTACTCTTTTTATTGGCAGATGCCTGCCGGGGTTCTTCCATACATGGATGTAAAAGCAACAAGCAATGGCTTTTCACAAGCCCTCCAAAAATTGACGCTTTTTTTGGCAGATGCCTGCCGGGGTTCTTCCATACATGGATGTAAAAGCAACAAGCAATGGCTTTTGACAAGCCCTCCAAAAATTGACCCTTTTTATTGGCAGATGCCTGCCGGGGTTCTTCCATACATGGATGTAAAAGCAACAAGCAATGGCTTTTCACAAGCCCTCCAAAAATTTACCCTTTTTTTGGCAGATACCTGCCGGGGTTCTTCCATAGATGGATGTAAAAGTAACAAGCAATGACTTTTCACAAGCCCTCCAAAAATTGACCCTTTTTATTGGCAGATGCCTGCCGGGATTCTTCCATACATGGATGTAAAAGCAACAAGCAGTGGCTTTTCACAAGCCCTCCGAAAATGTACTCTTTTTATTGGCAGATACCTGCCGGGGTTCTTCCATACATGGATGTAAAAGCAACAAGCAATGGCTTTTCACAAGCCCTCCAAAAATTGACGCTTTTTTTTTCAGATGCCTGCCGGGGTTCTTCCATACATGGATGTAAAAGCAACAAGCAATGACTTTTCACAAGCCCTCCAAAAATTTACCCTTTTTTTGGCAGATCCCTCCCGGGGTTCTTCCATACATGGATGTAAAAGCAACAAGCAATGGCTTTTCACAAGCCCTCCAAAAATGTACGCTTTTTTTGGCAGATGCCTGCCGGGGTTCTTCCATACATGGATGTAAAAGCAACAAGCAATGGCTTTTCACAAGCCCTCCAAAAATTGACGCTTTTTTTGGCAGATGCCTGCCGGGGTTCTTCCATAGATGGATGTAAAAGCAACAAGCAATGACTTTTCACAAGCCCTCCAAAAATTTACTCTTTTTATTGGCAGATGCCTGCCGGGGTTCTTCCATACATGGATGTAAAAGCAACAAGCAATGACTTTTCACAAGCCCTCCAAAAATGTACTCTTTTTATTGGCAGATGCCTGCCGGGGTTCTTCCATAGATGGATGTAAAAGCAACAAGCAGTGGCTTTTCACAAGCCCTCCGAAAATGTACTCTTTTTATTGGCAGATACCTGCCGGGGTTCTTCCATACATGGATGTAAAAGCAACAAGCAATGGCTTTTCACAAGCCCTCCAAAAATTCACGCTTTTTTTTTCAGATGCCTGCCGGGGTTCTTCCATACATGGATGTAAAAGCAACAAGCAATGACTTTTCACAAGCCCTCCAAAAATTTACCCTTTTTTTGGCAGATGCCTCCCGGGGTTCTTCCATACATGGATGTAAAAGCAACAAGCAATGGCTTTTCACAAGCCCTCCAAAAATTTACGCTTTTTTTGGCAGATGCCTGCCGGGGTTCTTCCATACATGGATGTAAAAGCAACAAGCAATGGCTTTTCACAAGCCCTCCAAAAATTGACGCTTTTTTTGGCAGATGCCTGCCGGGGTTCTTCCATAGATGGATGTAAAAGCAACAAGCAATGACTTTTCACAAGCCCTCCAAAAATGTACTCTTTTTATTGGCAGATGCCTGCCGGGGTTCTTCCATACATGGATGTAAAAGCAACAAGCAATGACTTTTCACAAGCCCTCCAAAAATGTACTCTTTTTATTGGCAGATGCCTGCCGGGGTTCTTCCATACATGGATGTAAAAGCAACAAGCAATGACTTTTCACAAGCCCTCCAAAAATTTACGCTTTTTTGGCAGATGCCTGCCGGGGTTCTTCCATACATGGATGTAAGAGCAACAAGCAATGACTTTTCACAAGCCCTCCAAAAATTGACCCTTTTTATTGGCAGATGCCTGCCGGGGTTCTTCCATACATGGATGTAAAAGCAACAAGCAATGGCTTTTCACAAGCCCTCCAAAAATTTACGCTTTTTTTGGCAGATGCCTGCCGGGGTTCATCCATACATGGATGTAAAAGCAACAAGCAATGGCTTTTCACAAGCCCTCCAAAAATGTATGCTTTTTTTGGCAGATGCCTGCCGGGGTTCTTCCATAGATGTATGTAAAAGCAACAAGCAGTGGCTTTTCACAAGCCCTCCGAAAATGTACTCTTTTTATTGGCAGATACCTGCCGGGGTTCTTCCATACATGGATGTAAAAGCAACAAGCAATGGCTTTTCACAAGCCCTCCAAAAATTGACGCTTTTTTTTTCAGATGCCTGCCGGGGTTCTTCCATACATGGATGTAAAAGCAACAAGCAATGACTTTTCACAAGCCCTCCAAAAATTTACCCTTTTTTTGGCAGATCCCTCCCGGGGTTCTTCCATACATGGATGTAAAAGCAACAAGCAATGGCTTTTCACAAGCCCTCCAAAAATTTACTCTTTTTATTGGCAGATGCCTGCCGGGGTTCTTCCATACATCGATGTAAAAGCAACAAGCAATGGCTTTTCACAAGCCCTCCAAAAATTGACGCTTTTTTTGGCAGATGCCTGCCGGGGTTCTTCCATACATGGATGTAAAAGCAACAAGCAATGGCTTTTGACAAGCCCTCCAAAAATTGACCCTTTTTATTGGCAGATGCCTGCCGGGGTTCTTCCATACATGGATGTAAAAGCAACAAGCAATGGCTTTTCACAAGCCCTCCAAAAATTTACCCTTTTTTTGGCAGATACCTGCCGGGGTTCTTCCATAGATGGATGTAAAAGTAACAAGCAATGACATTTCACAAGCCCTCCAAAAATTGACCCTTTTTATTGGCAGATGCCTGCCGGGGTTCTTCCATACATGGATGTAAAAGCAACAAGCAATGGCTTTTCACAAGCCCTCCAAAAATTTACGCTTTTTTTGGCAGATGCCTGCCGGGGTTCATCCATACATGGATGTAAAAGCAACAAGCAATGGCTTTTCACAAGCCCTCCAAAAATGTATGCTTTTTTTGGCAGATGCCTGCCGGGGTTCTTCCATAGATGTATGTAAAAGCAACAAGCAGTGGCTTTTCACAAGCCATCCGAAAATGTACTCTTTTTATTGGCAGATACCTGCCGGGGTTCTTCCATACATGGATGTAAAAGCAACAAGCAATGGCTTTTCACAAGCCCTCCAAAAATTGACGCTTTTTTTTTCAGATGCCTGCCGGGGTTCTTCCATACATGGATGTAAAAGCAACAAGCAATGACTTTTCACAAGCCCTCCAAAAATTTACCCTTTTTTTGGCAGATCCCTCCCGGGGTTCTTCCATACATGGATGTAAAAGCAACAAGCAATGGCTTTTCACAAGCCCTCCAAAAATTTACGCTTTTTTTGGCAGATGCCTGCCGGGGTTCTTCCATACATGGATGTAAAAGCAACAAGCAATGACTTTTCACAAGCCCTCCAAAAATTTACTCTTTTTATTGGCAGATGCCTGCCGGGGTTCTTCCATACATGGATGTAAAAGCAACAAGCAATGACTTTTCACAAGCCCTCCAAAAATGTACTCTTTTTATTGGCAGATGCCTGCCGGGGTTCTTCCATAGATGGATGTAAAAGCAACAAGCAGTGGCTTTTCACAAGCCCTCCGAAAATGTACTCTTTTTATTGGCAGATACCTGCCGGGGTTCTTCCATACATGGATGTAAAAGCAACAAGCAATGGCTTTTTACAAGCCCTCCAAAAATTCACGCTTTTTTTTTCAGATGCCTGCCGGGGTTCTTCCATACATGGATGTAAAAGCAACAAGCAATGACTTTTCACAAGCCCTCCAAAAATTTACCCTTTTTTTGGCAGATGCCTCCCGGGGTTCTTCCATACATGGATGTAAAAGCAACAAGCAATGGCTTTTCACAAGCCCTCCAAAAATTTACGCTTTTTTTGGCAGATGCCTGCCGGGGTTCTTCCATACATGGATGTAAAAGCAACAAGCAATGGCTTTTCACAAGCCCTCCAAAAATTGACGCTTTTTTTGGCAGATGCCTGCCGGGGTTCTTCCATAGATGGATGTAAAAGCAACAAGCAATGACTTTTCACAAGCCCTCCAAAAATGTACTCTTTTTATTGGCAGATGCCTGCCGGGGTTCTTCCATACATGGATGTAAAAGCAACAAGCAATGACTTTTCACAAGCCCTCCAAAAATGTACTCTTTTTATTGGCAGATGCCTGCCGGGGTTCTTCCATACATGGATGTAAAAGCAACAAGCAATGACTTTTCACAAGCCCTCCAAAAATTTACGCTTTTTTGGCAGATGCCTGCCGGGGTTCTTCCATACATGGATGTAAAAGCAACAAGCAATGACTTTTCACAAGCCCTCCAAAAATTGACCCTTTTTATTGGCAGATGCCTGCCGGGGTTCTTCCATACATGGATGTAAAAGCAACAAGCAATGGCTTTTCACAAGCCCTCCAAAAATTTACGCTTTTTTTGGCAGATGCCTGCCGGGGTTCATCCATACATGGATGTAAAAGCAACAAGCAATGGCTTTTCACAAGCCCTCCAAAAATGTATGCTTTTTTTGGCAGATGCCTGCCGGGGTTCTTCCATAGATGTATGTAAAAGCAACAAGCAGTGGCTTTTCACAAGCCCTCCGAAAATGTACTCTTTTTATTGGCAGATACCTGCCGGGGTTCTTCCATACATGGATGTAAAAGCAACAAGCAATGGCTTTTCACAAGCCCTCCAAAAATTGACGCTTTTTTTTTCAGATGCCTGCCGGGGTTCTTCCATACATGGATGTAAAAGCAACAAGCAATGACTTTTCACAAGCCCTCCAAAAATTTACCCTTTTTTTGGCAGATCCCTCCCGGGGTTCTTCCATACATGGATGTAAAAGCAACAAGCAATGGCTTTTCACAAGCCCTCCAAAAATTTACGCTTTTTTTGGCAGATGCCTGCCGGGGTTCTTCCATACATGGATGTAAAAGCAACAAGCAATGGCTTTTCACAAGCCCTCCAAAAATTGACGCTTTTTTTGGCAGATGCCTGCCGGGGTTCTTCCATAGATGGATGTAAAAGCAACAAGCAATGACTTTTCACAAGCCCTCCAAAAATTTACTCTTTTTATTGGCAGATGCCTGCCGGGGTTCTTCCATACATGGATGTAAAAGCAACAAGCAATGACTTTTCACAAGCCCTCCAAAAATGTACTCTTTTTATTGGCAGATGCCTGCCGGGGTTCTTCCATAGATGGATGTAAAAGCAACAAGCAGTGGCTTTTCACAAGCCCTCCGAAAATGTACTCTTTTTATTGGCAGATACCTGCCGGGGTTCTTCCATACATGGATGTAAAAGCAACAAGCAATGGCTTTTCACAAGCCCTCCAAAAATTGACGCTTTTTTTTTCAGATGCCTGCCGGGGTTCTTCCATACATGGATGTAAAAGCAACAAGCAATGACTTTTCACAAGCCCTCCAAAAATTTACCCTTTTTTTGGCAGATGCCTCCCGGGGTTCTTCCATACATGGATGTAAAAGCAACAAGCAATGGCTTTTCACAAGCCCTCCAAAAATTTACGCTTTTTTTGGCAGATGCCTGCCGGGGTTCTTCCATACATGGATGTAAAAGCAACAAGCAATGGCTTTTCACAAGCCCTCCAAAAATTGACGCTTTTTTTGGCAGATGCCTGCCGGGGTTCTTCCATAGATGGATGTAAAAGCAACAAGCAATGACTTTTCACAAGCCCTCCAAAAATGTACTCTTTTTATTGGCAGATGCCTGCCGGGTTTCTTCCATACATGGATGTAAAAGCAACAAGCAATGACTTTTCACAAGCCCTCCAAAAATGTACTCTTTTTATTGGCAGATGCCTGCCGGGGTTCTTCCATACATGGATGTAAAAGCAACAAGCAATGACTTTTCACAAGCCCTCCAAAAATTTACGCTTTTTTGGCAGATGCCTGCCGGGGTTCTTCCATACATGGATGTAAAAGCAACAAGCAATGACTTTTCACAAGCCCTCCAAAAATTGACCCTTTTTTTTTGGCAGATGCCTGCCGGGGTTCTTCCATACATCGATGTAAAAGCAACAAGCAATGTCTTTTCACAAGCCCTCCAAAAATGTTCGCTTTTTTTGGCAGATGCCTGCCGGGGTTCTTCCATAGATGGATGTAAAAGCAACAAGCAATGACTTTTCAAAAGCCCTCCAAAAATTTACTCTTTTTATTGGCAGATACCTGCCGGGGTTCTTCCATACATGGATGTAAAAGCAACAAGCAATGGCTTTTCACAAGCCCTCCAAAAATTGACGCTTTTTTTGGCAGATGCCTGCCGGGGTTCTTCCATGCATGGATGTAAAAGCAACAAGCAATGGCTTTTCACAAGCCCTCCAAAAATTTACCCTTTTTATTGGCAGATGCCTGCCGGGGTTCTTCCATACATGGATGTAAAAGCAACAAGCAATGACTTTTCACAAGCCCTCCAAAAATGTACTCTTTTTATTGGCAGATACCTGCCGGGGTTCTTCCATACATGGATGTAAAAGCAACAAGCAATGGCTTTTCACAAGCCCTCCGAAAATGTACTCTTTTTATTGGCAGATACCTGCCGGGGTTCTTCCATACATGGATGTAAAAGCAACAAGCAATGGCTTTTCACAAGCCCTCCAAAAATTGACGCTTTTTTTTTCAGATGCCTGCCGGGGTTCTTCCATACATGGATGTAAAAGCAACAAGCAATGGCTTTTCACAAGCCCTCCAAAAATTTACTCTTTTTATTGGCAGATGCCTGCCGGGGTTCTTCCATACATGGATGTAAAAGCAACAAGCAATGGCTTAAAGCAACAAGCAATGGCTTTTCACAAGCCCTCCAAAAATTGACCCTTTTTATTGGCAGATGCCTGCCGGGGTTCTTCCATACATGGATGTAAAAGCAACAAGCAATGGCTTTTGACAAGCCCTCCAAAAATTGACCCTTTTTTTTGGCAGATGCCTGCCGGGGTTCTTCCATACATGGATGTAAAAGCAACAAGCAATGGCTTGTCACAAGCCCTCCAAAAATTGACCCTTTTTATTGGCAGATGCCTGCCGGGGTTCTTCCATACATGGATGTAAAAGCAACAAGCAATGGCTTTTCACAAGCCCTCCAAAAATTTACGCTTTTTTTGGCAGATGCCTGCCGGGGTTCTTCCATAGATGGATGTAAAAGCAACAAGCAATGACTTTTCACAAGCCCTCCAAAAATTTACTCTTTTTATTGGCAGATGCCTGCCGGGGTTCTTCCATACATGGATGTAAAAGCAACAAGCAATGACTTTTCACAAGCCCTCCAAAAATTTACGCTTTTTTGGCAGATGCCTGCCGGGGTTCTTCCATACATGGATGTAAAAGCAACAAGCAATGACTTTTCACAAGCCCTCCAAAAATTGACCCTTTTTTTTGGCAGATGCCTGCCGGGGTTCTTCCATACATCGATGTAAAAGCAACAAGCAATGGCTTTTCACAAGCCCTCCAAAAATGTACGCTTTTTTTGGCAGATGCCTGCCGGGGTTCTTCCATAGATGGATGTAAAAGCAACAAGCAATGACTTTTCAAAAGCCCTCCAAAAATTTACTCTTTTTATTGGCAGATACCTGCCGGGGTTCTTCCATACATGGATGTAAAAGCAACAAGCAATGGCTTTTCACAAGCCCTCCAAAAATTGACGCTTTTTTTGGCAGATGCCTGCCGGGGTTCTTCCATACATGGATGTAAAAGCAACAAGCAATGGCTTTTCACAAGTCCTCCAAAAATTTACCCTTTTTTTTGGCAGATGCCTTCCGGGGTTCTTCCATACATGGATGTAAAAGCAACAAGCAATGACTTTTCACAAGCCCTCCAAAAATTGACCCTTTTTTTTGGCAGATGCCTGCCGGGGTTCTTCCATACATGGATGTAAAAGCAACAAGCAATGGCTTTTCACAAGCCCTCCAAAAATTGACGCTTTTTTTGGCAGATGCCTGCCGGGGTTCTTCCATACATGGACGTAAAAGCAACAAGCAATGGCTTTTCACAAGCCCTCCAAAAATTTACCCTTTTTATTGGCAGATGCCTGCCGGGGTTCTTCCATAGATGGATGTAAAAGCAACAAGCAATGGCTTTTCACAAGCCCTCCAAAAATTGACCCTTTTTTTTGGCAGATGCCTGCCGGGGTTCTTCCATATATGGATATAAAAGCAACAAGCAATGGCTTTTCACAAGCCCTCCAAAAATTTACGCTTTTTTTGGCAGATGCCTGCCGGGGTTCTTCCATAGATGGATGTAAAAGCAACAAGCAATGACTTTTCACAAGCCCCTCAAAAATGGACCCATTTTTTTTTGGCAGATGCCTGCCGGGGTTCTTCCATACATGGATGTAAAAGCAACAAGCAATGGCTTTTCACAAGCCCTCCAAAAATTGACCCTTTTTTTTGGCAGATTCCTGCCGGGGTTCTTCCATATATGGATATAAAAGCAACAAGCAATGGCTTTTCACAAGCCCTCCAAAAATGTACCCTTTTTTTGGCAGATGCCTGCCGGGGTTCTTCCATAAATGGATGTAAAAGCAACAAGCAATGACTTTTCAAAAGCCCTCCAAAAATGTACTCTTTTTATTGGCAGATGCCTGCCGGGGTTCTTCCATACATGGATGTAAAAGCAACAAGCAATGGCTTTTCACAAGCCCTCCAAAAATTGACGCTTTTTTTTTCAGATGCCTGCCGGGGTTCTTCCATACATGGATGTAAAAGCAACAAGCAATGACTTTTCACAAGCCCTCCAAAAATTGACCCTTTTTTTTGGCAGATGCCTCCCGGGGTTCTTCCATACATGGATGTAAAAGCAACAAGCAATGGCTTTTCACAAGCCCTCCAAAAATTTACTCTTTTTATTGGCAGATGCCTACCGGGGTTCTTCCATACATGGATGTAAAAGCAACAAGCAATGGCTTTTCACAAGCCCTCCAAAAATTGACCCTTTTTTTTTGGCAGATGCCTGCCGGGGTTCTTCCATACATGGATATAAAAGCAACAAGCAATGGCTTTTCACAAGCCCTCCAAAAATTGACCCTTTTTTTTGGCAGATGCCTGCCGGGGTTCTTCCATACATGGATATAAAAGCAACAAGCAATGGCTTTTCACAAGCCCTCCAAAAATTTACGCTTTTTTTGGCAGATGCCTGCCGGGGTTCTTCCATAGATGGATGTAAAAGCAACAAGCAATGACTTTTCAAAAGCCCTCCAAAAGTGTACTCTTTTTATTGGCAGATACCTGCCGGGGTTCTTCCATACATGGATGTAAAAGCAACAAGCAATGGCTTTTCACAAGCCCTCCAAAAATTTACCCTTTTTATTGGCAGATGCCTGCCGGGGTTCTTCCATACATGGATGTAAAAGCAACAAGCAATGACTTTTCACAAGCCCTCCAAAAATTTACCCTTTTTATTGGCAGATGCCTGCCGGGGTTCTTCCATACATGGATGTAAAAGCAACAAGCAATGACTTTTCACAAGCCCTCCAAAAATTGACCCTTTTTATTGGCAGATGCCTGCCGGGGTTCTTCCATACATGATTGTAAAAGCAACAAGCAATGGCTTTTCACAAGCCCTCCAAAAATTGACCCTTTTTTTTGGCAGATGCCTGCCGGGGTTCTTCCATACATGGATGTAAAAGCAACAAGCAATGGCTTTTCACAAGCCCTCCAAAAATTGACCCTTTTTTTTGGCAGATGCCTGCCGGGGTTCTTCCATAGATGGATGTAAAAGCAACAAGCAATGGCTTTTCACAAGCCCTCCAAAAATTGACCCTTTTTTTGGGCAGATGCCTGCCGGGGTTCTTCCATACATGGATGTAAAAGCAACAAGCAATGGCTTTTCACAAGCCCTCCAAAAATTGACGCTTTTTTTGGCAGATGCCTGCCGGGGTTCTTCCATACATGGATGTAAAAGCAACAAGCAATGACTTTTCACAAGCCCTCCAAAAATGTATGCTTTTTTTGGCAGATGCCTGCCGGGGTTCTTCCATAGATGGATGTAAAAGCAACAAGCAATGACTTTTCAAAAGCCCTCCAAAAATGTACTCTTTTTATTGGCAGATACCTGCCGGGGTTCTTCCATACATGGATGTAAAAGCAACAAGCAATGGCTTTTCACAAGCCCTCCAAAAATTGACGCTTTTTTGGGCAGATGCCTGCCGGGGTTCTTCCATACATGGATGTAAAAGCAACAAGCAATGACTTTTCACAAGCCCTCCAAAAATTGACCCTTTTTTTTGGCAGATGCCTGCCGGGGTTCTTCCATACATGGATGTAAAAGCAACAAGCAATGGCTTTTCACAAGCCCTCCAAAAATTGACGCTTTTTTTGGCAGATGCCTGCCGGGGTTCTTCCATACATGGACGTAAAAGCAACAAGCAATGGCTTTTCACAAGCCCTCCAAAAATTGACCCTTTTTTTTGGCAGATGCCTGCCGGGGTTCTTCCTTACATGGATGTAAAAGCAACAAGCAATGGCTTTTCACAAGCCCTCCAAAAATGTACGCTTTTTTTGGCAGATGCCTGCCGGGGTTCTTCCATAGATGGATGTAAAAGCAACAAGCAATGACTTTTCAAAAGCCCTCCAAAAATTTACTCTTTTTATTGGCAGATGCCTGCCGGGGTTCTTCCATACATGGACGTAAAAGCAACAAGCAATGGCTTTTCACAAGCCCTCCAAAAATTTACCCTTTTTATTGGCTGATGCCTGCCGGGGTTCTTCCATAGATGGATATAAAAGCAACAAGCAATGACTTTTCACAAGCCCTCCAAAAATTTACTCTTTTTATTGGCAGATGCCTGCCGGGGTTCTTCCATAGATGGATGTAAAAGCAACAAGAAATGGCTTTTCACAAGCCCTCCAAAAATTGACCCTTTTTTTTGGCAGATGCCTGCCGGGGTTCTTCCATAGATGGATGTAAAAGCAACAAGCAATGGCTTTTCACAAGCACTCCAAAAATTGACCCTTTTTTTGGGCAGATGCCTGCCGGGGTTCTTCCATACATGGATGTAAAAGCAACAAGCAATGGCTTTTCACAAGCCCTCAAAAATTGACGCTTTTTTTGGCAGATGCCTGCCGGGGTTCTTCCATAGATGGATGTAAAAGCAACAAGCAATGACTTTTCACAAGCACTCCAAAAATTGACGCTTTTTTTGGCAGATGCCTGCCGGGGTTCTTCCATAGATGGATGTAAAAGCAACAAGCAATGACTTTTCACAAGCCCTCCAAAAATTGACGCTTTTTTTGGCAGATGCCTGCCGGGGTTCTTCCATAGATGGATGTAAAAGCAACAAGCAATGACTTTTCACAAGCCCTCCAAAAATGTACGCTTTTTTTGGCAGATGCCTGCCGGGGTTCTTCCATACAAGGATGTAAAAGCAACAAGCAATGACTTTTCACAAGCCCTCCAAAAATGTACCCTTTTTTTTGGCAGATGCCTGCCGGGGTTCTTCCATACATGGAAGTAAAAGCAACAAGCAATGGCTTTTCACAAGCCCTCCAAAAATTGACGCTTTTTTTGGCAGATGCCTGCCGGGGTTCTGCCATACATGGATGTAAAAGCAACAAGCAATGACTTTTCACAAGCCCTCCAAAAATTGACGCTTTTTTTGGCAGATGCCTGCCGGGGTTCTTCCATAGATGGATGTAAAAGCAACAAGCAATGACTTTTCACAAGCCCTCCAAAAATTGACGCTTTTTTTGGCAGATGCCTGCCGGGGTTCTTCCATAGATGGATGTAAAAGCAACAAGCAATGACTTTTCACAAGCCCTCCAAAAATGTACTCTTTTTATTGGCAGATGCCTGCCGGGGTTCTTCCATAGATGGATGTAAAAGCAACAAGCAATGACTTTTCACAAGCCCTCCAAAAATTGACCCTTTTTTTTTGGCAGATGCCTGCCGGGGTTCTTCCATACATAGATGTAAAAGCAACAAGCAATGACTTTTCACAAGCCCTCCAAAAATTGACCCTTTTTTTTTGGCAGATGCCTGCCGGGGTTCTTCCATACATAGATGTAAAAGCAACAAGCAATGACTTTTCACAAGCCCTCCAAAAATTGACCCTTTTTTTTGGCAGATGCCTGCCGGGGTTCTTCCATACATGGATGTAAAAGCAACAAGCAATGACTTTTCACAAGCCCTCCAAAAATTTACCCTTTTTATTGGCAGATGCCTGCCGGGGTTCTTCCATACATGGATGTAAAAGCAACAAGCAATGGCTTTTCACAAGCCCTCCAAAAATTGACGCTTTTTTTGGCAGATGCCTGCCGGGGTTCTTCCATACATGGATGTAAAAGCAACAAGCAATGACTTTTCATAAGCCCTCCAAAAATTGACCCTTTTTTTTTGGCAGATGCCTGCCGGGGTTCTTCCATAGATGGATGTAAAAGCAACAAGCAATGACTTTTCACAAGCCCTCCAAAAATTGACGCTTTTTTTGGCAGATGCCTGCCGGGGTTCTTCCATAGATGGATGTAAAAGCAACAAGCAATGACTTTTCACAAGCCCTCCAAAAATGTACTCTTTTTATTGGCAGATGCCTGCCGGGGTTCTTCCATAGATGGATGTAAAAGCAACAAGCAATGACTTTTCACAAGCCCTCCAAAAATTGACCCTTTTTTTTGGCAGATGCCTGCCGGGGTTCTTCCATACATGGATGTAAAAGCAACAAGCAATGGCTTTTCACAAGCCCTCCAAAAATTGACGCTTTTTTTGGCAGATGCCTGCCGGGGTTCTTCCATACATAGATGTAAAAGCAACAAGCAATGACTTTTCACAAGCCCTCCAAAAATTGACCCTTTTTTTTGGCAGATGCCTGCCGGGGTTCTTCCATACATGGATGTAAAAGCAACAAGCAATGACTTTTCACAAGCCCTCCAAAAATTTACCCTTTTTATTGGCAGATGCCTGCCGGGGTTCTTCCATACATGGATGTAAAAGCAACAAGCAATGGCTTTTCACAAGCCCTTCAAAAATTGACGCTTTTTTTGGCAGATGCCTGCCGGGGTTCTTCCATACATGGATGTAAAAGCAACAAGCAATGACTTTTCACAAGCCCTCCAAAAATTTACTCTTTTTATTGGCAGATGCCTGCCGGGGTTCTTCCATAGATGGATGTAAAAGCAACAAGCAATGACTTTTCACAAGCCCTCCAAAATTGACCCTTTTTTTTGGCAGATGCCTGCCGGGGTTCTTCCATAGATGGATGTAAAAGCAACAAGCAATGGCTTTTCACAAGCCCTCCAAAAATTGACGCTTTTATTGGCAGATGCCTGCCGGGGTTCTTCCATACATGGATGTAAAAGCAACAAGCAATGGCTTTTCACAAGCCCTCCAAAAATTGATGCTTTTTTTGGCAGATGCCTGCCGGGGTTCTTCCATAGATGGATGTAAAAGCAACAAGCAATGACTTTTCACAAGCCCTCCAAAAATTGACCCTTTTTTTTGGCAGATGCCTGCCGGGGTTCTTCCATAGATGGATGTAAAAGCAACAAGCAATGGCTTTTCACAAGCCCTCCAAAAATTGACGCTTTTATTGGCAGATGCCTGCCGGGGTTCTTCCATACATGGATGTAAAAGCAACAAGCAATGGCTTTTCACAAGCCCTCCAAAAATTGACGCTTTTTTTGGCAGATGCCTGCCGGGGTTCTTCCATACATGGATGTAAAAGCAACAAGCAATGGCTTTTCACAAGCCCTCCAAAAATTTACTCTTTTTATTGGCAGATGCCTGCCGGGGTTCTTCCATACATGGATGTAAAAGCAACAAGCAATGGCTTTTCACAAGCCCTCTAAAAATTGACCCTTTTTATTGGCAGATGCCTGCCGGGGTTCTTCCATACATGGATGTAAAAGCAACAAGCAATGGCTTTTCACAAGCCCTCCAAAAATTGACCCTTTTTATTGGCAGATGCCTGCCGGGGTTCTTCCATACATGGATGAAAAAGCAACAAGCAATGGCTTTTCACAAGCCCTCCAAAAATTGACCCTTTTTTTTCGCAGATGCCTGCCGGGGTTCTTCCATAGATGGATGTAAAAGCAACAAGCAATGGCTTTTCACAAGCCCTCCAAAAATTGACCCTTTTTTTGGCAGATGCCTGCCGGGGTTCTTCCATAGATGGATGTAAAAGTAACAAGCAATGACTTTTCACAAGCCCTCCAAAAATTTACCCTTTTTATTGGCAGATGCCTGCCGGGGTTCTTCCATACATGGATGTAAAAGCAACAAGCAATGGCTTTTCACAAGCCCTCCAAAAATTGACGCTTTTTTTGGCAGATGCCTGCCGGGGTTCTTCCATAGATGGATGTAAAAGCAACAAGCAATGACTTTTCACAAGCCCTCCAAAAATTTACCCTTTTTATTGGCAGATGCCTGCCGGGGTTCTTCCATACATGGATGTAAAAGCAACAAGCAATGACTTTTCACAAGCCCTCCAAAAATGTACTCTTTTTATTGTGAGATGCCTGCCGGGGTTCTTCCATACATGGATGTAAAAGCAACAATCAATGACTTTTCACAAGCCCTCCAAAAATTGACCCTTTTTTTTGGCAGATGCCTGCCGGGGTTCTTCCATACATGGATGTAAAAGCAACAATCAATGACTTTTCACAAGCCCTCCAAAAATTGACCCTTTTTATTGGCAGATGCCTGCCGGGGTTCTTCCATAGATGGATGTAAAAGCAACAAGCAATGGCTTTTCACAAGCCCTCCAAAAATTGACCCTTTTTTTTGGCAGATGCCTGCCGGGGTTCTTCCATACATGGATGTAAAAGCAACAAGCAATGGCTTTTCACAAGCCCTCCAAAAATTGACCCTTTTTTTGGCAGATGCCTGCCGGGGTTCTTCCATACATGGATGTAAAAGCAACAAGCAATGACTTTTCACAAGCCCTCCAAAAATGTATGCTTTTTTTGGCAGATGCCTGCCGGGGTTCTTCCATAGATGGATGTAAAAGCAACAAGCAATGACTTTTCAAAAGCCCTCCAAAAATTGACCCTTTTTTTTGGCAGATGCCTGCCGGGGTTCTTCCATACATGGATGTAAAAGCAACAAGCAATGACTTTTCACAAGCCCTCCAAAAATGTATGCTTTTTTTGGCAGATGCCTGCCGGGGTTCTTCCATAGATGGATGTAAAAGCAACAAGCAATGACTTTTCAAAAGCCCTCCAAAAATTTACTCTTTTTATTGGCAGATACCTGCCGGGGTTCTTCCATACATGGATGTAAAAGCAACAAGCAATGGCTTTTCACAAGCCCTCCAAAAATTGACGCTTTTTTGGGCAGATGCCTGCCGGGGTTCTTCCATACATGGATGTAAAAGCAACAAGCAATGACTTTTCATAAGCCCTCCAAAAATGGACCATTTTTTTTGGCAGATGCCTGCCGGGGTTCTTCCATACATGGATGTAAAAGCAACAAGCAATGACTTTTCACAAGCCCTCCAAAAATTGACCCTTTTTTTTGGCAGATGCCTGCCGGGGTTCTTCCATACATGGATGTAAAAGCAACAAGCAATGGCTTTTCACAAGCCCTCCAAAAATTGACGCTTTTTTTGGCAGAAGCCTGCCGGGGTTCTTCCATACATGGACGTAAAAGCAACAAGCAATGGCTTTTCACAAGCCCTCCAAAAATTGACCCTTTTTATTGGCAGATGGCTGCCGGGGTTCTTCCATACATGGATGTAAAAGCAACAAGCAATGGCTTTTCACAAGCCCTCCAAAAATTGACGCTTTTTTTAGCAGATGCCTGCCGGGGTTCTTCCATACATGGACGTAAAAGCAACAAGCAATGGCTTTTCACAAGCCCTCCAAAAATTTACCCTTTTTATTGGCAGATGCCTGCCGGGGTTCTTCCATAGATGGATATAAAAGCAACAAGCAATGACTTTTCACAAGCCCTCCAAAAATTTACTCTTTTTATTGGCAGATGCCTGCCGGGGTTCTTCCATACATGGATGTAAAAGCAACAAGCAATGGCTTTTCACAAGCCCTCCAAAAATTGACCCTTTTTTTTGGCAGATGCCTGCCGGGGTTCTTCCATAGATGGATGTAAAAGCAACAAGCAATGGCTTTTCACAAGCCCTCCAAAAATTGACCCTTTTTTTGGGCAGATGCCTGCCGGGGTTCTTCCATACATGGATGTAAAAGCAACAAGCAATGGCTTTTCACAAGCCCTCCAAAAATTGACGCTTTTTTTGGCAGATACCTGCCGGGGTTCTTCCATAGATGGATGTAAAAGCAACAAGCAATGACTTTTCACAAGCACTCCAAAAATTGACGCTTTTTTTGGCAGATGCCTGCCGGGGTTCTTCCATAGATGGATGTAAAAGCAACAAGCAATGACTTTTCACAAGCCCTCCAAAAATTGACGCTTTTTTTGGCAGATGCCTGCCGGGGTTCTTCCATAGATGGATGTAAAAGCAACAAGCAATGACTTTTCACAAGCCCTCCAAAAATGTACGCTTTTTTTGGCAGATGCCTGCCGGGGTTCTTCCATAGATGGATGTAAAAGCAACAAGCAATGACTTTTCACAAGCCCTCCAAAAATGTACCCTTTTTTTTGGCAGATGCCTGCCGGGGTTCTTCCATACATGGAAGTAAAAGCAACAAGCAATGGCTTTTCACAAGCCCTCCAAAAATTGACGCTTTTTTTGGCAGATGCCTGCCGGGGTTCTTCCATAGATGGATGTAAAAGCAACAAGCAATGACTTTTCACAAGCCCTCCAAAAATTGACGCTTTTTTTGGCAAATGCCTGCCGGGGTTCTTCCATACATGGATGTAAAAGCAACAAGCAATGACTTTTCACAAGCCCTCCAAAAATTGACGCTTTTTTTGGCAGATGCCTGCCGGGGTTCTTCCATAGATGGATGTAAAAGCAACAAGCAATGACTTTTCACAAGCCCTCCAAAAATGTACTCTTTTTATTGGCAGATGCCTGCCGGGGTTCTTCCATAGATGGATGTAAAAGCAACAAGCAATGGCTTTTCACAAGCCCTCCAAAAATTGACCCTTTTTTTGGGCAGATGCCTGCCGGGGTTCTTCCATACATGGATGTAAAAGCAACAAGCAATGGCTTTTCACAAGCCCTCCAAAAATTGACGCTTTTTTTGGCAGATGCCTGCCGGGGTTCTTCCATAGATGGATGTAAAAGCAACAAGCAATGACTTTTCACAAGCCCTCCAAAAATGTACGCTTTTTTTGGCAGATGCCTGCCGGGGTTCATCCATACATGGATGTAAAAGCAACAAGCAATGACTTTTCACAAGCCCTCCAAAAATTGACGCTTTTTTTGGCAGATGCCTGCCGGGGTTCTTCCATAGATGGATGTAAAAGCAACAAGCAATGACTTTTCACAAGCCCTCCAAAAATGTACTCTTTTTATTGGCAGATGCCTGCCGGGGTTCTTCCATAGATGGATGTAAAAGCAACAAGCAATGACTTTTCACAAGCCCTCCAAAAATTGACCCTTTTTTTTGGCAGATGCCTGCCGGGGTTCTTCCATACATCGATGTAAAAGCAACAAGCAATGGCTTTTCACAAGCCCTCCAAAAATGTATGCTTTTTTTGGCAGATGCCTGCCGGGGTTCTTCCATAGATGGATGTAAAAGCAACAAGCAATGACTTTTCAAAAGCCCTCCAAAAATTTACTCTTTTTATTGGCAGATACCTGCCGGGGTTCTTCCATACATGGATGTAAAAGCAACAAGCAATGGCTTTTCACAAGCCCTCCAAAAATTGACGCTTTTTTTGGCAGATGCCTGCTGGGGTTCTTCCATACATGGATGTAAAAGCAACAAGCAATGACTTTTCACAAGCCCTCCTAAAATTGACCCTTTTTTTTGGCAGATGCCTGCCGGGGTTCTTCCATACATGGATGTAAAACCAACAAGCAATGGCTTTTCACAAGCCCTCCAAAAATTGACCCTTTTTTTTTGGCAGATGCCTGCCGGGGTTCTTCCATACATAGATGTAAAAGCAACAAGCAATGACTTTTCACAAGCCCTCCAAAAATTGACCCTTTTTTTTGGCAGATGCCTGCCGGGGTTCTTCCATACATGGATGTAAAAGCAACAAGCAATGGCTTTTCACAAGCCCTCCAAAAATTTACCCTTTTTATTGGCAGATGCCTGCCGGGGTTCTTCCATACATGGATGTAAAAGCAACAAGCAATGGCTTTTCACAAGCCCTCCAAAAATTGACGCTTTTTTTGGCAGATGCCTGCCGGGGTTCTTCCATACATGGATGTAAAAGCAACAAGCAATGGCTTTTCACAAGCCCTTCAAAAATTGACGCTTTTTTTGGCAGATGCCTGCCGGGGTTCTTCCATACATGGATGTAAAAGCAACAAGCAATGACTTTTCACAAGCCCTCCAAAAATTTACTCTTTTTATTGGCAGATGCCTGCCGGGGTTCTTCCATAGATGGATGTAAAAGCAACAAGCAATGACTTTTCACAAGCCCTCCAAAAATTGACCCTTTTTTTTGGCAGATGCCTGCCGGGGTTCTTCCATACATGGATGTAAAAGCAACAAGCAATGGCTTTTCACAAGCCCTCCAAAAATTGACGCTTTTATTGGCAGATGCCTGCCGGGGTTCTTCCATACATGGATGTAAAAGCAACAAGCAATGGCTTTTCACAAGCCCTCCAATAATTGACCCTTTTTATTGGCAGATGCCTGCCGGGGTTCATCCATACATGGATGTAAAAGCAACAAGCAATGGCTTTTCACAAGCCCTCCAAAAATTGACCCTTTTTATTGGCAGATGCCTGCCGGGGTTCTTCCATACATGGCTGTAAAAGCAACAAGAAATTACTTTTCACAAGCCCTCCAAAAATTGACACTTTTTATTTGCAGATGCCTGCCGGGGTTCTTCCATACATGGATGTAAATGCAACAAGCAATGGCTTTTCACAAGCCCTCCAAAAATGTACGCTTTTTTTGGCAGATGCCTGCCGGTGTTCTTCCATACATGGATGTAAAAGCAACAAGCAATGACTTTTCAAAAGCCCTCCAAAAATTTACTCTTTTTATTGGCAGATGCCTGCCGGGGTTCTTCCATACATGGATGTAAAAGCAACAAGCAATGGCTTTTGACAAGCCCTCCAAAAATTGACCCTTTTTATTGGCAGATGCCTGCCGGGGTTCTTCCATACATGGATGTAAAAGCAACAAGCAATGGCTTTTCACAAGCCCTCCAAAAATTGACCCTTTTTATTGGCAGATGCCTGCCGGGGTTCTTCCATACATGGATGTAAAAGCAACAAGCAATGGCTTTTCACAAGCCCTCCAAAAATAGACGCTTTTTTTGGCAGATGCCTGCCGGGGTTCTTCCATAGATGGATGTAAAAGCAACAAGCAATGGCTTTTCACAAGCCCTCCAAAAATTGACGCTTTTTTTGGCAGATGCCTGCCGGGGTTCTTCCATAGATGGATGTAAAAGCAACAAGCAATGGCTTTTCACAAGCCCTCCAAAAATTGACGCTTTTTTTGGCAGATGCCTGCCGGGGTTCTTCCATACATGGATGTAAAAGCAACAAGCAATGACTTTTCACAAGCCCTCCAAAAATGTACCCTTTTTTTTAGCAAATGCCTGCCGGGGTTCTTCCATACATGGATGTAAAAGCAACAAGCAATGACTTTTCACAAGCCCTCCAAAAATTGACGCTTTTTTTGGCAGATGCCTGCCGGGGTTCTTCCTTACATGGATGTAAAAGCAACAAGCAATGGCTTTTCACAAGCCCTCCAAAAATGTACGCTTTTTTTGGCAGATGCATGCCGGGGTTCTTCCTTACATGGATGTAAAAGCAACAAGCAATGACTTTTCAAAAGCCCTCCAAAAATTGACGCTTTTTTTGGCAGATGCCTGCCGGGGTTCTTCCATACATGGATGTAAAAGCAACAAGCAATGACTTTTCACAAGCCCTCCAAAAATTGACCCTTTTTATTGGCAGATGCCTGCCGGGGTTCTTCCATAGATGGATGTAAAAGCAACAAGCAATGACTTTTCACAAGCCCTCCAAAAATTGACCCTTTTTATTGGCAGATGCCTGCCGGGGTTCTTCCATAGATGGATGTAAAAGCAACAAGCAATGACTTTTCACAAGCCCTCCAAAAATTTACTCTTTTTATTGGCAGATGCCTGCCGGGGTTCTTCCATACATGGATGTAAAAGCAACAAGCAATGGCTTTTCACAAGCCCACCAAAAATTGACGCTTTTTTTGGCAGATGCCTGCCGGGGTTCTTCCATACATGGATGTAAAAGCAACAAGCAATGGCTTTTGACAAGCCCTCCAAAAATTTACACTTTTTTTGGCAGATGCCTGCCGGGGTTCTTCCATACATGGACGTAAAAGCAACAAGCAATGGCTTTTCACAAGCCCTCCAAAAATTGACCCTTTTTATTGGCAGATGCCTGCCGGGGTTCTTCCATAGATGGATGTAAAAGCAACAAGCAATGACTTTTCACAAGCCCTCCAAAAATTTACTCTTTTTATTGGCAGATGCCTGCCGGGGTTCTTCCATACATGATTGTAAAAGCAACAAGCAATGGCTTTTCACAAGCCCTCCAAAAATTGACCCTTTTTTTGGCAGATGCCTGCCGGGGTTCTTCCATAGATGGATGTAAAAGCAACAACCAATGGCTTTTCACAAGCCCTCCAAAAATTTACGCTTTTTTTTTCAGATGCCTGCCGGGGTTCTTCTATACATGGATGTAAAAGCAACAAACAATGACTTTTCACAAGCCCTCCAAAAATTGACCCTTTTTTTTGGCAGATGCCTGCCGGGGTTCTTCCATACATGGATGTAAAAGCAACAAGCAATGGCTTTTGACAAGCCCTCCAAAAATGTACCCTTTTTATTGGCAGATGCCTGCCGGGGTTCTTCCATACATGGATGTAAAAGCAACAAGCAATGGCTTTTCACAAGCCCACCAAAAATTGACGCTTTTTTTGGCAGATGCCTGCCGGGGTTCTTCCATACATGGATGTAAAAGCAACAAGCAATGGCTTTTGACAAGCCCTCCAAAAATTTACACTTTTTTTGGCAGATGCCTGCCGGGGTTCTTCCATACATGGACGTAAAAGCAACAAGCAATGGCTTTTCACAAGCCCTCCAAAAATTGACCCTTTTTATTGGCAGATGCCTGCCGGGGTTCTTCCATAGATGGATGTAAAAGCAACAAGCAATGACTTATCACAAGCCCTCCAAAAATTTACTCTTTTTATTGGCAGATGCCTGCCGGGGTTCTTCCATACATGATTGTAAAAGCAACAAGCAATGGCTTTTCACAAGCCCTCCAAAAATTGACCCTTTTTTTGGCAGATGCCTGCCGGGGTTCTTCCATAGATGGATGTAAAAGCAACAAGCAATGACTTTTCACAAGCCCCTCAAAAATTGACCCTTTTTTTTTTGGCAGATGCCTGCCGGGGTTCTTCCATAGATGGATGTAAAAGCAACAAGCAATGACTTTTCACAAGCCCTTCAAAAATTGACCCTTTTTTTTGGCAGATGCCTGCCGGGGTTCTTCCATAGATGGATGTAAAAGCAACAAGCAATGACTTTTCACAAGCCCTCCAAAAATTGACCCTTTTTTTTGGCAGATGCCTGCCGGGGTTCTTCCATACATGGATGTAAAAGCAACAAGCAATGGCTTTTCACAAGCCCTCCAAAAATTTACGCTTTTTTTGGCAGATGCCTGCCGGGGTTCTTCCATAGATGGATGTAAAAGCAGCAAGCAATGACTTTTCAAAAGCCCTCCAAAAATTTACTCTTTTTATTGGCAGATACCTGCCGGGGTTCTTCCATACATGGATGTAAAAGCAACAAGCAATGGCTTTTCACAAGCCCTCCAAAAATTTACGCTTTTTTTGGCAGATGCCTGCCGGGGTTCTTCCATACATGGACGTAAAAGCAACAAGCAATGACTTTTCACAAGCCCTCCAAAAATTGACGCTTTTTTTGGCAGATGCCTGCCGGGGTTCTTCCATACATGGATGTAAAAGCAACAAGCAATGGCTTTTGACAAGCCCTCCAAAAATTTACGCTTTTTTTGGCAGATGCCTGTCGGGGTTCTTCCATACATGGATGTAAAAGCAACAAGCAATGGCTTTTCACAAGCCCTCCAAAAATTGACGCTTTTTTGGGCAGATGCCTGCCGGGGTTCTTCCATACATGGATGTAAAAGCAACAAGCAATGACTTTTCATAAGCCCTCCAAAAATTGACCCTTTTTTTTGGCAGATGCCTGCCGGGGTTCTTCCATACATGGATGTAAAAGCAACAAGCAATGACTTTTCACATTCGCTCCAAAAATTGGCCCTTTTTTTTGGCAGATGCCTGCCGGGGTTCTTCCATACATGGATGTAAAAGCAACAAGCAATGACTTTTCACAAGCCCTCCAAAAATTGACCCTTTTTATTGGCAGATGGCTGCCGGGGTTCTTACATACATGGATGTAAAAGCAACAAGCAATGGCTTTTCACAAGCGCTCCAAAAATTTACGCTTTTTTTGGCAGATGCCTGCCGGGGTTCTTCCATAGATGGATGTAAAAGCAACAAGCAATGACTTTTCAAAAGCCCTCCAAAAATTTACTCTTTTTATTGGCAGATGCCTGCCGGGGTTCTTCCATACATGGATGTAAAAGCAACAAGCAATGGCTTTTCACAAGCCCTCCAAAAATTGACGCTTTTTTTGGCAGATACCTGCCGGGGTTCTTCCATAGATGGATGTAAAAGCAACAAGCAATGGCTTTTCACAAGCCCTTCAAAAATTGACCCTTTTTTTTGGCAGATGCCTGCCGGGGTTCTTCCATACATGGATGTAAAAGCAACAAGCAATGACTTTTCATAAGCCCTCCAAAAATTGACGCTTTTTTTGGCAGATGCCTGCCGGGGTTCTTCCATAGATGGATGTAAAAGCAACAAGCAATGACTTTTCATAAGCCCTCCAAAAATTGACCCTTTTTTTTGGCAGATGCCTGCCGGGGTTCTTCCATACATGGATGTAAAAGCAACAAGCAATGGCTTTTCACAAGCCCTCCAAAAATTGACGCTTTTTTTGGCAGATGCCTGCCGGGGTTCTTCCATACATGGATGTAAAAGCAACAAGCAATGGCTTTTCACAAGCCCTCCAAAAATTGACCCTTTTTTTTGGCTGATGCCTGCCGGGGTTCTTCCATACATGGATGTAAAAGCAACAAGCAATGGCTTTTGACAAGCCCTCCAAAAATTGACGCTTTTTTTGGCAGATGCCTGCCGGGGTTCTTCCATACATGGACGTAAAAGCAACAAGCAATGGCTTTTCACAAGCCCTCCAAAAATTGACACTTTTTATTGGCAGATGCCTGCCGGGGTTCTTCCATACATGGATGTAAAAGCAACAAGCAATGACTTTTCACAAGCCCTCCAAAAATTTACTCTTTTTATTGGCAGATGCCTGCCGGGGTTCTTCCATACATGATTGTAAAAGCAACAAGCAATGGCTTTTCACAAGCCCTCCAAAAATTGACCCTTTTTTTGGCAGATGCCTGCCGGGGTTCTTCCATAGATGGATGTAAAAGCAACAAGCAATGACTTTTCACAAGCCCCTCAAAAATTGACCCTTTTTTTTTGGCAGATGCCTGCCGGGGTTCTTCCATACATGGATGTAAAAGCAACAAGCAATGGCTTTTCACAAGCCCTCCAAAAATTGACCCTTTTTTTGGCAGATGCCTGCCGGGGTTCTTCCATAGATGGATGTAAAAGCAACAAGCAATGACTTTTCACAAGCCCCTCAAAAATTGACCCTTTTTTTTTGGCATATGCCTGCCGGGGTTCTTCCATAGATGGATGTAAAAGCAACAAGCAATGACTTTTCACAAGCCCTTCAAAAATTGACCCTTTTTTTTGGCAGATGCCTGCCGGGGTTCTTCCATACATGGATGTAAAAGCAACAAGCAATGACTTTTCAAAAGCCCTCCAAAAATTTACTCTTTTTATTGGCAGATGCCTGCCGGGGTTCTTCCATACATGATTGTAAAAGCAACAAGCAATGGCTTTTCACAAGCCCTCCAAAAATTGACCCTTTTTTTGGCAGATGCCTGCCGGGGTTCTTCCATAGATGGATGTAAAAGCAACAAGCAATGACTTTTCACAAGCCCCTCAAAAATTGACCCTTTTTTTTTGGCAGATGCCTGCCGGGGTTCTTCCATACATGGATGTAAAAGCAACAAGCAATGGCTTTTCACAAGCCCTCCAAAAATTGACCCTTTTTTTGGCAGATGCCTGCCGGGGTTCTTCCATAGATGGATGTAAAAGCAACAAGCAATGACTTTTCACAAGCCCCTCAAAAATTGACCCTTTTTTTTTTGGCATATGCCTGCCGGGGTTCTTCCATAGATGGATGTAAAAGCAACAAGCAATGACTTTTCACAAGCCCTTCAAAAATTGACCCTTTTTTTTGGCAGATGCCTGCCGGGGTTCTTCCATACATGGATGTAAAAGCAACAAGCAATGACTTTTCAAAAGCCCTCCAAAAATTTACTCTTTTTATTGGCAGATACCTGCCGGGGTTCTTCCATACATGGATGTAAAAGCAACAAGCAATGGCTTTTCACAAGCCCTCAAAAAATTTACGCTTTTTTTGGCAGATGCCTGCCGGGGTTCTTCCATACATGGACGTAAAAGCAACAAGCAATGACTTTTCACAAGCCCTCCAAAAATTGACGCTTTTTTTGGCAGATGCCTGCCGGGGTTCTTCCATACATGGATGTAAAAGCAACAAGCAATGGCTTTTGACAAGCCCTCGAAAAATTTACGCTTTTTTTGGCAGATGCCTGTCGGGGTTCTTCCATACATGGATGTAAAAGCAACAAGCAATGGCTTTTCACAAGCCCTCCAAAAATTGACGCTTTTTTGGGCAGATGCCTGCCGGGGTTCTTCCATACATGGATGTAAAAGCAACAAGCAATGACTTTTCATAAGCCCTCCAAAAATTGACCCTTTTTTTTGGCAGATGCCTGCCGGGGTTCTTCCATACATGGATGTAAAAGCAACAAGCAATGACTTTTCACATTCGCTCCAAAAATTGGCCCTTTTTTTTGGCAGATGCCTGCCGGGGTTCTTCCATACATGGATGTAAAAGCAACAAGCAATGACTTTTCACAAGCCCTCCAAAAATTGACCCTTTTTATTGGCAGATGGCTGCCGGGGTTCTTACATACATGGATGTAAAAGCAACAAGCAATGGCTTTTCACAAGCGCTCCAAAAATTTACGCTTTTTTTGGCAGATGCCTGCCGGGGTTCTTCCATAGATGGATGTAAAAGCAACAAGCAATGACTTTTCAAAAGCCCTCCAAAAATTTACTCTTTTTATTGGCAGATGCCTGCCGGGGTTCTTCCATACATGGATGTAAAAGCAACAAGCAATGGCTTTTCACAAGCCCTCCAAAAATTGACGCTTTTTTTGGCAGATACCTGCCGGGGTTCTTCCATAGATGGATGTAAAAGCAACAAGCAATGGCTTTTCACAAGCCCTTCAAAAATTGACCCTTTTTTTTGGCAGATGCCTGCCGGGGTTCTTCCATACATGGATGTAAAAGCAACAAGCAATGACTTTTCATAAGCCCTCCAAAAATTGACGCTTTTTTTGGCAGATGCCTGCCGGGGTTCTTCCATAGATGGATGTAAAAGCAACAAGCAATGACTTTTCATAAGCCCTCCAAAAATTGACCCTTTTTTTTGGCAGATGCCTGCCGGGGTTCTTCCATACATGGATGTAAAAGCAACAAGCAATGGCTTTTCACAAGCCCTCCAAAAATTGACGCTTTTTTTGGCAGATGCCTGCCGGGGTTCTTCCATACATGGATGTAAAAGCAACAAGCAATGGCTTTTCACAAGCCCTCCAAAAATTGACCCTTTTTTTTGGCTGATGCCTGCCGGGGTTCTTCCATACATGGATGTAAAAGCAACAAGCAATGGCTTTTGACAAGCCCTCCAAAAATTGACGCTTTTTTTGGCAGATGCCTGCCGGGGTTCTTCCATACATGGACGTAAAAGCAACAAGCAATGGCTTTTCACAAGCCCTCCAAAAATTGACACTTTTTATTGGCAGATGCCTGCCGGGGTTCTTCCATACATGGATGTAAAAGCAACAAGCAATGACTTTTCACAAGCCCTCCAAAAATTTACTCTTTTTATTGGCAGATGCCTGCCGGGGTTCTTCCATACATGATTGTAAAAGCAACAAGCAATGGCTTTTCACAAGCCCTCCAAAAATTGACCCTTTTTTTGGCAGATGCCTGCCGGGGTTCTTCCATAGATGGATGTAAAAGCAACAAGCAATGACTTTTCACAAGCCCCTCAAAAATTGACCCTTTTTTTTTGGCAGATGCCTGCCGGGGTTCTTCCATACATGGATGTAAAAGCAACAAGCAATGGCTTTTCACAAGCCCTCCAAAAATTGACCCTTTTTTTGGCAGATGCCTGCCGGGGTTCTTCCATAGATGGATGTAAAAGCAACAAGCAATGACTTTTCACAAGCCCCTCAAAAATTGACCCTTTTTTTTTGGCATATGCCTGCCGGGGTTCTTCCATAGATGGATGTAAAAGCAACAAGCAATGACTTTTCACAAGCCCTTCAAAAATTGACCCTTTTTTTTGGCAGATGCCTGCCGGGGTTCTTCCATACATGGATGTAAAAGCAACAAGCAATGACTTTTCAAAAGCCCTCCAAAAATTTACTCTTTTTATTGGCAGATGCCTGCCGGGGTTCTTCCATACATGATTGTAAAAGCAACAAGCAATGGCTTTTCACAAGCCCTCCAAAAATTGACCCTTTTTTTGGCAGATGCCTGCCGGGGTTCTTCCATAGATGGATGTAAAAGCAACAAGCAATGACTTTTCACAAGCCCCTCAAAAATTGACCCTTTTTTTTTGGCAGATGCCTGCCGGGGTTCTTCCATACATGGATGTAAAAGCAACAAGCAATGGCTTTTCACAAGCCCTCCAAAAATTGACCCTTTTTTTGGCAGATGCCTGCCGGGGTTCTTCCATAGATGGATGTAAAAGCAACAAGCAATGACTTTTCACAAGCCCCTCAAAAATTGACCCTTTTTTTTTTGGCATATGCCTGCCGGGGTTCTTCCATAGATGGATGTAAAAGCAACAAGCAATGACTTTTCACAAGCCCTTCAAAAATTGACCCTTTTTTTTGGCAGATGCCTGCCGGGGTTCTTCCATACATGGATGTAAAAGCAACAAGCAATGACTTTTCAAAAGCCCTCCAAAAATTTACTCTTTTTATTGGCAGATACCTGCCGGGGTTCTTCCATACATGGATGTAAAAGCAACAAGCAATGGCTTTTCACAAGCCCTCAAAAAATTTACGCTTTTTTTGGCAGATGCCTGCCGGGGTTCTTCCATACATGGACGTAAAAGCAACAAGCAATGACTTTTCACAAGCCCTCCAAAAATTGACGCTTTTTTTGGCAGATGCCTGCCGGGGTTCTTCCATACATGGATGTAAAAGCAACAAGCAATGGCTTTTGACAAGCCCTCGAAAAATTTACGATTTTTTTGGCAGATGCCTGTCGGGGTTCTTCCATACATGGATGTAAAAGCAACAAGCAATGGCTTTTCACAAGCCCTCCAAAAATTGACGCTTTTTTGGGCAGATGCCTGCCGGGGTTCTTCCATACATGGATGTAAAAGCAACAAGCAATGACTTTTCATAAGCCCTCCAAAAATGTACTCTTTTTTTTGGCAGATGCCTGCCGGGGTTCTTCCATACATGGATGTAAAAGCAACAAGCAATGACTTTTCACAAGCCCTCCAAAAATTGACCCTTTTTTTTGGCAGATGCCTGCCGGGGTTCTTCCATACATGGATGTAAAAGCAACAAGCAATGACTTTTCACAAGCCCTCCAAAAATTGACCCTTTTTTTTGGCAGATGCCTGCCGGGGTTCTTCCATACATGGATGTAAAAGCAACAAGCAATGGCTTTTCACAAGCCCTCCAAAAATTGACCCTTTTTATTGGCAGATGCCTGCCGGGGTTCTTCCATACATGGATGTAAAAGCAACAAGCAATGGCTTTTCACAAGCCCTCCAAAAATTGACCCTTTTTTTGGCAGATGCCTGCCGGGGTTCTTCCATAGATGGATGTAAAAGCAACAAGCAATGACTTTTCACAAGCCCTTCAAAAATTGACCCTTTTTTTTGGCAGATGCCTGCCGGGGTTCTTCCATAGATGGATGTAAAAGCAACAAGCAATGACTTTTCATAAGCCCTCCAAAAATTGACGCTTTTTTTGGCAGATGCCTGCCGGGGTTCTTCCATAGATGGATGTAAAAGCAACAAGCAATGACTTTTCACAAGCCCTCCAAAAATTGACCCTTTTTATTGGCAGATGCCTGCCGGGGTTCTTCCATAGATGGATGTAAAAGCAACAAGCAATGACTTTTCACAAGCCCTCCAAAAATTTACTCTTTTTATTGGCAGATGCCTGCCGGGGTTCTTCCATACATGGATGTAAAAGCAACAAGCAATGGCTTTTCACAAGCCCTCCAAAAATTGACGCTTTTTTTGGCAGATGCCTGCCGGGGTTCTTCCATACATGGATGTAAATCAACAAGCAATGACTTTTCACAAGCCCTCCAAAAATTTAGCCTTTTTTTTGGCAGATGCCTGCCGGGGTTCTTCCATACATGGATGTAAAAGCAACAAGCAATGGCTTTTCACAAGCCCTCCAAAAATTTACGCTTTTTTTGGCAGATGCCTGCCGGGGTTCTTCCATAGATGGATGTAAAAGCAACAAGCAATGACTTTTCAAAAGCCCTCCAAAAATTTACTCTTTTTATTGGCAGATGCCTGCCGGGGTTCTTCCATACACGGATGTAAAAGCAACAAGCAATGGCTTTTCACAAGCCCTCCAAAAATTGACCCTTTTTTTTGGCAGATGCCTGCCGGGGTTCTTCCATACATGGATGTAAAAGCAACAAGCAATGGCTTTTCACAAGCCCTCCAAAAATTGACGATTTTTTTGGCAGATGCCTGCCGGGGTTCTTCCATACATGGATGTAAAAGCAACAAGCAATGGCTTTTCACAAGCCCTCCAAAAATTGACCCTTTTTTTGGCAGATGCCTGCCGGGGTTCTTCCATAGATGGATGTAAAAGCAACAAGCAATGACTTTTCACAAGCCCTTCAAAAATTGACCCTTTTTTTTGGCAGATGCCTGCCGGGGTTCTTCCATAGATGGATGTAAAAGCAACAAGCAATGACTTTTCATAAGCCCTCCAAAAATGTACCCTTTTTTTTGGCAGATGCCTGCCGGGGTTCTTCCATACATGGATGTAAAAGCAACAAGCAATGACTTTTCACAAGCCCTCCAAAAATTGACCCTTTTTTTTGGCAGATGCCTGCCGGGGTTCTTCCATACATGGATGTAAAAGCAACAAGCAATGGCTTTTCACAAGCGCTCCAAAAATTGACCCTTTTTTTGGCAGATGCCTGCCGGGGTTATTCCATAGATGGATGTAAAAGCAACAAGCAATGACTTTTCACAAGCCCTTCAAAAATTGACCCATTTTCTTGGCAGATGCGGCTTGCTCTCTGAGGAGTGAGGAGGTGCTTTGGTTTTGGGTGTGTTTTTTTTTGTATATACCTTCCCAGGGACTCTGCTTTATTACCTGCCCAGGTTTGTTACACCTGTCTGGGCTTGCAGAGTGCCCTGAGGGGGGCTCCATCCGGAGATGGAGTCCCGGTCCTCCACCCTCCGGAGTAGGCCGGTGGGGGGTGGAGGGACATCCCAGCCGGCTGGGAAAGTGGAGCCAGCCCTGGGGGAGAGAAGGTCATCTCGGGGCTGCAGCAATGTGGCCTCGTCGCCCCCCAGGGCTGGGGCATCGCAGCATGCTGCAAAGAGAGCAGAGGCGATGGAGCACTCTCCAGGAGAGGGACCAGCAAGATCGGGCCCGGAAGACCATGGCTGCAGGGACCCCGCGGAGTGGGGGTCACTGAGGCCGGGAGAGGAGGCTACCACTTTTGGCTCCCGCCTGGTGGCCCACCTCGAGGAGTATAAAGACCTGGGTAGGTCCCTGCAGCGCCTCCGTGGAGAGCTAGCGGTAGCCCGGCAGAGGGTAGCGAAATCCTCTGGCGGCAGGAGAGCCAAGTTTTCGGCGCAGGTCCGCTTCCTGCTCCGGGAGGTGAAGGAAGTGGAGGAGAGGAGAGCGACCATCCTAAAAGGAGGAGGCGTTTTCGCTGAAAAGTTAAAAAATGAGGACCGTTTTACGGAAATGGCGGTTAGAGGAAGCGGTCAAGGAACCTCGGCAGCAAGCATGGAAGCTGCCATGGAGGAAACCCCTGTTGAGCCGGTGCCTGTCCCAGCACGGGAGGAGTCGGACGCAGAGGCGCCGCGCGAGTCGGGGGATTTAACGGCAAGGACTATTTCACCGAATATGGTACGTTTACCGGTGAGCAGCTCCGGGTCAGAGGAGGAGCACCCCCCCCGGTCTACTGACACAGATCTGCGACCAGGAATCCCCTGTGTCGCTGGAGGGGTTCAGTTTCGGCTCGGAGCTGCCCCCAGAGGAAGAGGAAAAAAGTGCAGCAGCAGAGAAACGGAGGAAGAAAAAGATGCGGCAGAAGCTGAGAGAGGAGAGGCGGCTGAAAGAGGTGAGACTCGTGTATGTCCATGGGTCTCCTCTGCACTCCGGGTCACAAGAGATTCTGGTTCGGAGTGCAGAACCCGCAAACCCCCCAGCCCCGGCTCCTGCAGTGGGGTCGGGGCGGGAAAGCGGGAAGATCGCAGCGAGGACGGGCAAAATGGCGCCGGACGGCGCTCGCTGTGAAGTGGGCGGCACTGGCGGCCAGAGCGCAGCAGGGGGCGTGGTCCCAGAGCAGGCTGACGGCGAGCCCCGGAGACCGGTGCTTGGCGTGAGCCGAGTATCGGAGGAGGGGGCGGACCGGAAGTCAGCGGCAGCGCGGTCCCGTGGATCGGGTGCCTGTAACGTGGCCGGTCCTGTCACACCGCGACCGGTCAGCGTAATAGGTCTGCAGGCACCCGATGCCTCGGATAAGGGCGGAGCCAAAGCCTCTGGCAGAGGCGGAGACAGTCACTCCGGAGTGGAGGAGGGGAGTGGCTTGGCAAATGTAAATCCAGAGTTGATGCTGAAAAGCAGCTCAGAAATTAAAGTGACAGTACCAGTAAATGAAAAGTGTAAAATAAAAGTTAATGAAGAGCGGAAAATAAAAATGAATGAAGAAGGTAAAGAAAAGAGCAATGATGTAAATAAAGAGGTGATTAATGAAGTATATAGTGATGTAAATAGAGAAGTGTATTTTCCTGCCCTGGCAAGTGATATGGACACCGATGATGCGGAGGGTTGCTTGGAGGTGCCGCTTATGTCATCTGGCGGCCCCTCCGTAGCTGCACCTGATGATGCAGAGGTGGGAGTTGGAGTCAGGGCAGGGAAAGCGAGTGAAAAGAAAAAAAATGTTGAGCCTGGCTTGGCCAAGGGAATGACAGGGTTGCGAGAGAAAGTGTCAGCCGGAAATGTGGGAGGGCCTGGTGCTCCTCTTCCCAGTGCCCCAAGCAGGACTTATGCCGGGGTAGTGGGGGGGGACCACCAGCCCACCCACCCTCGTCCTCCGGCCCTGGGGAAGGTCACTTGCAACAGCGCCTCCTGCAGGCCTTAAGGGAGGGGAAGCAGTCCCTGACTGTAGGGGGTGTGCAGAGGGACCTATCATTTTGGATAGATAGGTACGGGTTGGAGGCCTTCCGAGACAAAAGAGGAGATCAGTGGTCGCTCCCGACAACCGGGCAGGCTGTGGTCAGGAGGAATGTGGTCCGTCTCCGGTGGCGTGGCAATGAGATCTGTCCCCCCAGGAAAATGGTGGTGGAGCTGCTGCTGGGGATGGGCTTCAGGGCACGTGACATCTTTGCCCTGATACACCCTCATGGCTCAGCTGAGTTCGACATCAGCTTTGTTCAACCAGGAGGCCTGGAGGTCTTCTGGGGGAATTATGAGCTGGTGAAGGACGAGCCCGGCTGGCGGGATTTTGCTGCACAAGCGATATCCCGCCAGAATGGTCTCAAGAAGGTGACCGTTCTCACCCGTAATGAGTCACTTTCTTGCATTGACATCATGACCTGGTTAAGTCGTTTTGGAGAGGTGGCGGAGATGCCCAGGAAGAATCTGGATGAGTTTGGCATCTGGTCAGGGGCCTGGACGTTTATGGTTAAACTTAGGCGTCTGGGGCAAACTGTGTCCCACATTCCATCCTCTGCTTTCCTTGGGAGGGATAGCATCCTGGTCTTCTACCAGGGGCAGCCGAGGCTGTGTCACCGGTGTGGCGACCCCTCACACTTGAGCGCAGGCTGCACGGTGCAGAAGTGCGCTCATTGTGGGGGGGTAGGTCATCTGGCCGCATCGTGTGACCAGATTAGTTGTCACCTGTGTGGTGACTTAGGTCACCCATTCAGTAGGTGTCCTCGCTCCGTGGTCAATGTTGTCGCCAAGCCTGCAGGAGAAGAAAGTGGGGTGGCTCCTGTAGGTGAGGGGGCATGCAGAGACGGCGGGGCAAAAGGGCAAGTGAAGATATCAAGGAGAGGGCTCCAGCCTTCCTACCATCGAAGGCTGGAGAAAAGGCAAAAGGAGAGGGAGCTGAGGGAAGCCCAGGCAACTGGGCGGACCTCTGGCCTGAACCCGGAGCCTGCCCTGGAGACGGATGCCCTTGGGGACACTGAATTGGATGAGGAGGTCAGGAGGATCCAGAGGGAGCAAGCGGCTGAGGACTCTCAATCCTCCCAATATGAAAGTGTTGGTGAGGAAGAGAGGGTACAGCCTAAAAAAACACCTGGGACACAGGGCAAGATCTTGAGCGGGCCAAAGTCATCTGGCCATGCCCCGGCCACGGAAGGCAACATCTGCACCCCTCTGGTGCTCTCCCCCAACCGCTACCAAGCCCTCATGGATTTTCCAGCTCTTCAGCAAAGTGAAGAGGAGGGTGAGGTAGGGGTCTCAGAGGGCGCCGGACCCCTTCACCCGAGAGGTACAAAGGCCTCTGGGGCAGGGGTCAACCTGGGGCAGGGGGACGAGGATGGGAGTGTGAGTGAGGGGGGGGAGGTCCGCCAGGAAGGGATGGACTCCACCACCTCCAAAAAACGTGCTAAGAAAGGGAGAGAGTCTGGGGGGTCCTCCTCAGACCATGACAGGGGTGGGAAGAAGAAAGCCATCTAATTTTATCATCCAGGATGGCGGTACCCACACCGTTGACGCTGGCTTCCATTAATGTCGCCAGCATTAAGTCAGATATGGCTAAATTTATGGCCTTTGATTTTCTCAGCCGAGTTGAAGCTGACATTTTGTTTTTGCAAGAGACCAGGCTGGCGCTTTTGGCAGACGTCGTAAAAGCCAGGAGGGATTGGCGACGCGGGCCCTCCTACTGGTCTCTTGCGGCCGAGCCATATAGCGGTGTGGCGGTTCTTTTCACCGCACCGGTAAAATGCCGACGGATGATAGAATTAGAAATGGGAAGGTGCCTGATTTTAGATGTTCTTATAAAGGGACAAGAATTGCGATTAATCAACATCTATGGTCCCCAAACTAAGTGGGAACGGAAAAGTCTCTTTATGAGGATTAAGCCTTTCCTTTTTTCTAGGCGACAGGTCATCTTTGGAGGGGATTTTAACACTGTCGTTAGACCCCGCGATAGAGGAGGTTCCATAGACAGACTGGCCTACGATAGTATAGCCTTAAATAGCATAGCTAGCGAGGCTCGCCTGGTGGATATCCACATCAGGCATACCCCAGGTCACCCCGGGTTCACCTATTAAAGAGGAAGCTGTAGGTCTAGGATAGATAGGTTTTTTTTGAAGGAGGAAGCCATCTCTTCACCAGTGTCCGTTGTTGAGGTGGAATTCTCCGACCACTGTATGATTTTGTTTTCTCTGAACATTGCAGAATCCCTTCGGATGGGTCGAGGTATATGGAGGCTGAATTCTACTCTCCTGGAAGAAGCGGAAATAAGACAGGCCTTTGAAGATTTTTTCCAGGGCCAGGTACCTTTGTTGGATCTAGGTGGCACTAAGTCTGAGTGGTGGGAGTTGTTTAAATATCGGGTGGCAGGATTTTTCCGCCGGCTTTCAGGCCTCAGGTCCATGAGCAGGTACCGCCTGTATCGGGAGCTGAGGAGGAAACTCGAACGTCTGGTCTCGGACGGAGGTAGCCAGGAGGAGATCTCCGGGGTGAAAGCGTTGCTAAAGAGGTGTCAGTATGATAGGCACGCATCTTTGGTTATTGAGAGGGATTTCGGGAGGTACCGCTCGCCCGACCCCTACAGGAACTGTAAGATGTCAGTGAGTCGTAAAATAGTGACGGGACTAATAGACAGTACAGGGTCCCTGAGGAGATCCAAGTCAGGGATTCTGGAGGTTGTTAGATCCTTCTACTCTCACCTTTTGGGTAGGCAGGATCCAGACCGGGAGGAGATGTCGGCTTTCCTGGCTGAAACTATCCCTGAGCCGGGAGAGGACTCCTCCCTTAATGTTTTGATGGATCCAATCAAAGAAGAGGAAGTAATGCTGGCGATTGACGGACTAGGTCTGAAAAAATCGCCAGGGCCGGATGGCTTAACATCCGAGTTCTATAAGACCTTTAAAGGAACCCTAGTTCCTCTCTTGACAGCGGTATTTAATGAGTGTCTATCCTCGGGCACTCTGCCAAAGTCAATGAGGAGGTCAGCTTTGATTGTTCTATCAAAGGGTAAGGATTCGACCCGTATTGAGAATTGGCGTCCCATAGCGCTCCTCAATACGGACAGAAAGGTTCTCGCAAAGGTGCTGTTTAATCGGTTGGTGAAATTTGCACCCCGGCTTCTTTCGCCGGTCCAGCATTGTTCCGTTCCAGGCCGCAGCACTTTTAGTGCTGTCCTCAGTGTCAGAGAGGCAGTGGAGCGGGGAAATTCTGGCCAGTGGAAGGGGTACGTCCTGTCCTTGGACCAGGCCAAAGCGTTTGACCGAGGGAATCATGAGTATCTATGGTCGGTCCTTCTGAGGTATGGTCTGCCGGGAGGGTTTGTCAATTGGCTCCATACCTTATACACTGGGGCAGAGACTTTCGCGCTGGTTAACGGTTGGGTTGGAACCCCCTTTGAGGTTGGGTCTGGTGTCCGCCAGGGCTGTCCTCTGAGTCCCCTGCTATATGTGTTTGCGATTGACCCTTTTTTAAGAAGGGTTGACCGTGGACCATTGGCGGGGATCGGGGTCGGCTTGGAAGGGCCGGAAGCCACTCAGAGGGTGGTTGCATACGCGGATGACGTCTCCATTTTCGTCTCCTCTCAAGGGGAGGCGGAGTGGGTGATGTCAGAAGTGGAATGTTACTCACGGGCATCTGGGTCCAAGGTTAACCGTGACAAGTGCGTGAGTCTCTGGCTGGGAGGAGGAGATCCTAGTTTTGGTCTCCTGGACACCCTTCCGGAGCCTCAGGGGTCTGCAAAGATCTTAGGAGTGGAATTTGGCCCGGGTGATTATCCCAAGAAAAACTGGGATGACAGGCTAAAGTTAGTTGCCCAGAAGGTCGGCCAATGGAAGGGTTGGTCCTTAACCCTTAGAGAAAGGGTTCACTTGGCCAAAGCTTACCTGGTGCCCATGTTGCTCTACCTCGGCAGTGTGTGCATCTTGCCAGAACCTCTCTGGGCTCGGGTCTATAGCCTGTTCTTCCAACTGTTATGGGGGAACAGGCTCAACCTAATTAAGAGAGAAGTTACGTATCTACCAAGGAAACTAGGAGGGTTAGGTATGGTTAACCCAGTGGTGTTCCTAGTGAACACCTTTGTTAAGATCAATATGGCAAACCTCTGGCAAGAGAGGGCTCCTTGGTGGATTCTCTCCTACAGGGAGTGGTTTCAGCCCTTCTTCCAGGAATGGGAGAGAGGAGGCCAAGTGAAAGACCTGCGTACACCCCATGGACATCTCCCAGCTTATGCCGCCCTGGTCTTGAAGATGGTACGCCGGTGGGGTCTGGAGGTGTGGGAGATCAGGATCATGCCGAGGAAATTCCTAGACAGAAGGGTTCTGATGACCCACTTCCAGAAGCCCCTGGCTCTCAAAGACTGCCCAAGTAGTGACCTCAGGGAGGGATTAAAACTTTTAAATTCAGTGAGGATTCCCCAGAAGTTTTGGGATCTGGCTTGGCGCTGCTTCCACGGGAGACTGTACGTAAGGGGCAATTTGAAGTACAGAAACACTGATGACAGAGGATGTCCTCGGGAGGAGTGTAGCGATACACTAGAGAGTATGGAGCATTTCCTGCTTCATTGCTCCTTTAATGCAGAGGTGTACAAAAGGGTGGGTGCCTCCATCGGCTGGCTCGGCTTAGCCAACCTCTCCTACGCCGGGTGGGCTTATGGGATGTTCGGAGACCTAGGTGGTAGGGACCGTAACACTTCTTTTTTAGTTAGCATAGTGGTTAGGCACTTTACCTGGAACGCACGGTGTTTAGTATCTACGCAGAGCAAAATCCTTCTGGTGGAAGAAGTTGTAGGGAACATCATCGGTGGCCTGGTGAAGGTACGTTCTTTGGAGGTTGATAGACTGGGAGCATCCAAAGCCTCTCGCCTATGGAGGGGCTTTTCTTTTGGGGTGCCTTAGGGTATTGACCTTCAGGGGGAGGGGGGGCTCATCTGGCTCGTCTGGGGGGGGGGGTCCGCCCTCGCTTAGGCACTAAAAAATTAAGCGATAGGGAAAACAATAGGGAAAGGAGGGCGAGTTTAGGGCTAGATCAAACAAAGGGTAAGAGAAGGGACAGCTTTAGGGGAAGCGATAGGGAGGTGTCGGCGTGGGTGGATCCTATCCCCGAGGGGGTCGGGTGGGTCTCTTTCTCCTCTTTCTGGTGGTAGGCTGGGATTGTGCACGCCAGAGTTTTTTGTTTTCTGTACATAAAGGCAGTATAAAGGCTTACAGGAACCGAACTTGGTGCTTTCGGGTTGTGTTTTTGTTGCTATGTATATGCGAGGGAGAGTGACAAGGGTTTAGATAGGTTGGGTGGGGGAATGGGGGGGTGTGGGGAGGATTATATTGTTTTCTTTTTTTCTCCCGCTCGGGCCCGGACTATGCAGAACATGAGAGTACATGGGGCGAGGCTCTGAGTAGGAGGTCTACGGTGTGGTGGCGGAGGCCAGCATCAGGACTAAGCGGACATGAGGCGGGGTGTTGGCCTGGTGTGGTGAAGGGTTAGGTTAGTTAGAGTTAGGGTTAGTATATATATTGAGGAAAAAAAAATATATATAAATAATAAAAATAAAAAATAAACAAAAAAATGCAAAAATAATAATAATAAAAAATAAACAAAAAAAAATTAAAAAATTAAAAAATATATATATAGGTATATAGTTGGAGGTGTAAAAAAAAGTATAGGTGTATATATATTCTTATGTATATGTGGGTGTAAAGATTAAAGTATGTTGTATATAAATATGGGTATGAACGTTGGGGGGTTTGACACATTCCGGCTGATTGTTTCAAATGAGTACGGAAGGGAGTGAGTGGGGGCAAATGGATACTGAGAGGTGGCGGGGGATATGATAAAAGTTGAATGTGGATGAGTGTAGCTGGTTGAGGAATTGGCCAAGTCCGGGAACATGGAGGAATACAGTGATGTATTTAAAAATATGTATATAATGTCTTATGTTTATGTTTGTATATGTTGTATTTTGGTTATGGTTTACATCGGCTGATGTTGTTGTTATGTTTTTTACTTTTATAATAAAAGAGTTCCATACATGGATGTAAAAGCAACAAGCAATGGCTTTTGACAAGCCCTCCAAAAATTGACCCATTTTATTGGCAGATGGGCTTGCTCCCTGAGGGGAGAGGAGGTTCTTTATTTTTGTGGTAGTGTTTTTGTGCATACCTTCCCGGGGACTCTGCTTTATTACCTGCCCAGGTTTATTACACCTACCTGGGCTAGCAGAATGGAGTCCCGGTCCAACACCCTCCGGAGCAGGCCGGTGGGGGGTGGAGGGACATCCCAGCCGGCTGGGAAAGCTCAGCCAGCCCCAGGGGAGAGGAGGACATCGCGGAGCTGCAGCAATTTGGCCTCATCCCCCCCCAAGCGGCTGGGGCATCGCAGCATGCCGCCAGGAGAGCAGAGGTAACGGAGCATGGAGAAGCAGGACCGGAACACCATGGCTGCAGGGACCTCGTGGAGTGGGGGTCACTGAGGCCGGGAGAGGAGGCCACTACTTTTGGCTCCCGCCTGGTGGCCCACCTCGAGGAATATAAAGACCTGGGGAGGTCCCTGCAGCGGCTCCGAGGAGACCTAACGGTGGCCAGGCAGAGAGCGGCAAAATCCTCCGGCAGCAGGAGGGCCAAATACTCAGCACAGGTCCGCTCCCTGCTGCGGGAGGTAAAGGAGGTAGAAGACAGGAGAGCCGCAATCTTGGAAGGGGGAGGAGCTTTCTCTGAAAAACTACGCAACGACGACAGGTTCCAGCAAATGGAAGGATTAAGTCAAAAAGAGAGCAAAGGAAAAAAACTGACAGCAAGCAGAGCTACAGACGAGGAAACCCCTGGCAAGTCAGTGCCGGTTCCTGCGCAGGAGGAGCAGGAGGAGTCGTGCTTGGAAGCGCTGAGTCAGTCGGCTCCGGCAAGCTCAATCTTGCCATGTGCAGCACAGCTGCCAGATTCGGGGAGCGGCTCCGTGTCCGAGGGGGAGCACCCCCCGGTATGATGACCCAGATCCGAGATCAGGAATCCCCCGTGTCGCTGGAGGGGTTCAGCTTCGGCACAGAACTGCCCCCGGAGGAAGGAGAGAGAAGTGCGGCAGCAGAGCGGAGGAGACGGAAAAAGCTGAGGAGACAGATGGAAGAACGAAGAGAGGTGAGACTTGTATATGTGCACGGGTCTCCCCTGCACTCCGGGCCAGAAGAGATTCTGGTCCGACGTGCAGGACCCGCAAACCCCCCAGCCCCGGCTTCTGCAGTGGAGTCAGGGCGGAGAAGGCGGGGAGATAGCATCGAGGGCGGGCAAGATGGCGCCGGAAGCCGCTCACTGTGAAGTGGGCGGCGCTGGCTGTCAGAGCGCTGCAGGGGGCATGGCCCCAGTCCCGGCTGACGGCGAGCCCCAGAGACCGGTGTGCGGTGTGAGCCGCGCACCGGAGGAAGGGGTGGACCGGAAGTCGGGGGCACCGCTGTCCCGCGGGTTGGGTGCCTGCAACGTGGCCGGTTCGGTCGCACCGGAACCGGCCAGCGTGATAGGCCAGCGGTCACCCGACGCCTCGGACAAGGGCGTAGCCAAAGCCTCTTCTTTACACGGAGCGGCCGCTGCTATGCAGCTCGGCATGTGAAAGGGGCGGAGCCATCCACTCCGATATGGAGGAGGGGAGTGGCCTGGCTGATAAGGAATGCATAGAGCGGCCGCTGCTAAGCAGCTCGGCAGGCATACTGGAGATGGAAGTAGCCTGCAATGTTCAAAATGAAGACGTTAATAAAGAAGTTAATAATGGCAAAGTAAATACAAAAGTGAATACAAAAGTTAATAATAATAAAGTTAATGATAATAAAGTGAATACAAGTGTAAATAAAAATGTAAATGAAAATGTGCCTTTCCCTGCCCTGGCAAGTGACATGGACACCAATGATGCGGAGGGTTGCGTGGAGGTGCCGCTTATGTCATCTGGCAGCCCCTCCATAGTTGTGCCTGATGATGCAGAGGTGGGGGTTGGGGTCAGGGCAGGGAAGGCAAGCGAAAAACGCAAAAATGTGGAACCTGGCTTGGCCAAAAGGGTGTTAGGATCACGGGAGGATGTTTCAGCCGGAAATGTGGGGGGCCTGGCACTCCCCTTCCCAGTGCCTCGAGCAGGACTTATGCCGGGGTAGTGGGGGGGGTGACCGCCGGCCCGCCCACCCTCGTCCTTTGGCCCTGGGGAGGGTCACTTGCAACAGTGCCTCCTGCAGGCCTTGAGGGAGGGGAAGCAGTCCCTAACTATAGAGGGTGTGCAGAGGGATCTATCCTTCTGGATAGATAGGTACGGGTTAGAGGCCTTCCGAGAGAAAAGAGGAGATCAGTGGTCGCTCCCGACAACCGGGCAGGCTGTGGTCAGGAGGAATGTGGTCCATCTCCGGTGGCGTGGCAATGCAATCTGTCCCCCCAGAAAAACGGTGGTGGAGCTGCTGCTGGGGATGGGCTTCAGGGCACGTGACATCTTCGCCCTGATACATCCTCATGGCTCGGCTGAGTTCGACATCAGCTTTGTTCAACCGGGAGGCCTAGAGGTCTTCTGGGGGAATTATGAGCTGGTGAAGGACGAGCCCGGCTGGCAGGATTTTGCTGCACAAGCAATATCCCGTCAGAATGGTCTCAAGAAGGTGACCGTTCTCACCCGTAACGAGTCACTTTCTTGCGTTGACATCATGACCTGGCTAAGTCGGTATGGGGAAGTAGCGGAGATGCCCAGGAAGAACCTGGACGAGTTTGGAATCTGGTCGGGGGCCTGGACGTTTATGGTGAAACTTAAACGTCTGGGGCAAACTGTGTCCCACATCCCATCTTCTGCTTTCCTTGGGAGGGATCGTATCCTGGTCTTCTACCAGGGGCAACCGAGGCTGTGTCACCGGTGTGGCGACCCCTCACATTTGAGTGCAGCCTGCACAGTGCGGAAGTGCACACATTGTGGGGGGGTGGGTCACCTAGCCGCATCGTGTGACCAGATTAGGTGTCACCTGTGTAGTGACTTAGGTCACCCATTCAGTAGGTGTCCCGCTCTGTGGTCAATGCCGTCGCCAAGCCTGCAGGAGAAGAGAGTGGGCTGGCTCCTGTAGGTGAGGAGGCGTGCAGGGATGGCGGAGCAAAAGGGCAAGTGAAGACATCAAGGAAAGGGCTCCAGCCTTCCTACCATCGAAGGCTGGAGAAGAGGCAAAAGGAGAGGGAGCTGAGGGAAGTCCAGGCAAATGGGCGGACCTCTAGCCTGAACCCGGAGCCTGCCCTGGAGACGGATGCCCTTGGGGACGCTGAATTGGATGAGGAGGTCAGGAGGATCCAGAGGGAGCAAGCGGCTGAGGACTCTCAATCCTCCCAATATGAAAGTGTTGGTGAGGAAGAGAGGGTACAGCCTAAAAAAACACCTGGGACACAGGGTAAGATCTTGAGCGGGCCAAAGTCATCTGGCCATGCCCCGGCCACGGAAGTCAACATCTGCACCCATCTGGTGCTCTCCCCCAACCGCTACCAAGCCCTCATGGATTTTCCAGCTCTTCAACAAAGTGAAGAGGAGGGTGAGGTAGGGGTCTCAGAGGGCGCTGGACCCCTTCCCCCGAGAGGTACAAAGGCCTCTGGGGCAGGGGTCAACCCGGGACAAGGGGACGAGGATGGGAGTGTGAGTGAGGGGGGGAGGTCCGCCAGGAGGGAATGGACTCCACCACCTCTAAAAAACGTGCCAAGAAGGGAAGAGAGTCTGGGGGGTCCTCTTCAGACCATGACAGGGGTGGGAAGAAGAAAGCCATCTAAATTTATCATCCCGGATGGCGGTACCCACACCGTTGACGCTGGCTTCCATTAATGTCGCCAGCATTAAGTCAGATATGGCTAAATTTACGGCCTTTGATTTTCTCAGCCGAGTTGAAGCTGACATTTTTTTTTTGCAAGAGACCAGGCTGTCACTTTTGGCAGATGTCGTAAAAGCCAGGAGGGATTGGCGACGCGGGCCCTCCTACTGGTCTCTTGCGGCCGAGCCATATAGCGGTGTGGCGGTTCTTTTCACCACACCGGTAAAATGCCGACGGATGATAGAATTAGAAATTGGGAGGTGCCTGATTTTAGATGTTCTCATAAAGGGACAAGAGTTACGATTAATCAACATCTATGGTCCCCAAACTAAGTGGGACCGGAAAAGTCTCTTTATGAGGATTAAGCCTTTCCTTTTTTCTAGTTGACAGGTCATCTTTGGAGGGGATTTTAACACTGTCGTTAGAACCCGCGATAGCGGAGGTTCCATAGACAGACTGGCCTATGATAGTGTAGCCTTAAATAGCATAGCTAGCGAGGCTCGCCTGGTGGATATCCACATCAGGCATACCCCAGGTCACCCCGGGTTCACCTATCAAAGAGGAAGCTGTAGGTCTAGGATAGATAGTTTTTTTTTGAAGGAGGAAGCCATCTCTTCACCAGTGTCCGTTGTTGAGGTAAAATTCTCCGACCACTGTATGATTTTGTTTTCTCTGAACATTGCAGAATCCCTTCGGATGGGTCGAGGTATATGGAGGGTGAATTCTACTCTCCTGGAAGAAGCCGAAATAAGACAGGCCTTTGAAGATTTTCTCCAGGACCAGGTACCTTTGTTGGATCTAGGTGGCACTAAGTCTGAGTGGTGGGAGTTGTTCAAATATCGGGTGGCAGTATTGTTCCGCCGGCTTTCAGGCCTCAGGTCCATGAGCAGGTACCGCCTGTATCAGGAGCTGAGGAGGAAACTCGAACGTCTGGTCTCGAACGGAGGTAGCCAGGGGGAGATTTCCGGGGTGAAAGCGTTGCTCAAGAGGTGTCAGTATGATAGGCACGCATCTTTGGTTCTTGAGAGGGATTTCGGGAGGTACCGCTCGCCCGACCCCTACAGGAACTGTAAGATGTCAGTGAGTCATAAAATAGTGACAGGACTAATAGACAGTACAGGGTCCCTGAGGAGATCCAAGTCAGGGATTCTGGAGGTTGTTAGATCCTTCTACTCTCACCTTTTGGGTAGGCAGGATCCAGACCGGGAGATGTCGGCTTTCCTGGCTGAAACTATCCCTGAGCCGGGAGAGGACTCCTCCCTTAATGTTTTGATGGATCCAATCAAAGAAGAGGAAGTAATCCTGGCGATTGACGAACTAGGTCTGAAAAAATCGCCAGGACCGGATGGCTTAACATCCGAGTTCTATAAGACCTTTAAAGGAACCCTAGTTCCTCTCTTGACAGCGGTATTTAATGAGTGTCTATCCTCGGGCACTCTGCCAAAGTCAATGAGGAGGTCAGCTTTGATTGTTCTATCAAAGGGTAAGGATTCGACCCGTATTGAGAATTGGCGTCCCATAGCGCTCCTCAATACGGACAGAAAGGTTCTCGCAAAGGTGCTGTTTAATCGGCTGGTGAAATTTGCACCCCGGCTCCTTTCGCCGGTCCAGCATTGTTCCGTTCCAGGCCGCAGCACTTTTAGTGCTGTACTCAGTGTCAGAGAGGCAGTGGAGCGGGGAAATTCTGGCCAGTGGAAGAGGTACGTCCTGTCCTTGGACCAGGCCAAAGCGTTTGACCGAGTGAATCATGAGTATCTATGGTCGGTCCTTCTGAGGTATGGTCTGCCGGGAGGGTTTGTCAATTGGCTCCAGATCTTATACGCTGGGGCAGAGACTTTCGCGCTGGTTAACAGTTGGGTTGGAACCCCCTTTGAGGTTGGGTCTGGTGTCCGCCAGGGCTGTCCTCTGAGTCCCCTGCTATATGTGTTTGCGATTGACCCTTTTTTAAGAAGGGTTGATCGTGGACCATTGGCGGGGATCGAGGTCGGCTTGGAAGGGCCGGAAGCCACTCAGAGGGTCGTTGCATACGCGGATGACGTCTCCATTTTCGTCTCCTCGCAAGGGGAGGCGGAGTGGGTGATGTCAGAAGTGGAATGTTACTCACGGGCATCTCGGTCCAAGGTTAACCGTGACAAGTGCGTGAGTCTCTGGCTGGGGGGAGGAGATCCTAGTTTTGGTCCCCTGGACACCCTTCCAGAGCCTCAGGGGTCTGCAAAGATCTTAGGAGTGGAATTTGGCCCGGGTGATTATCCCAAGAAAAACTGGGATGGCAGGCTAAAGTTAGTTGCCCAGAAGGTCGACCAATGGAAGGGTTGGTCCTTAACCCTTAGAGAAAGGGTTCACTTGGCCAAAGCTTACCTGGTGCCCTGGTGCCAGAGCCTCTCTCGGCTCGGGTCTATAGCCTGTTCTTCCAACTGTTATGGGGGAACAGGCTCAACCTAATTAAGAGAGAAGTTACGTATCTACCAAGGAAACTAGGAGGGTTAGGTATGGTTAATCCAGTGGTGTTCCTAGTGAACACCTTTGTTAAGATCAATATGGCAAACCTCTGGCAAGAGAGGGCTCCTTGGTGGATTCTCTCCTGCAGGGAGTGGTTTCAGCCCTTCTTCCAGGAATGGGAGAGATTAGGCCAAGTGAAAGACCTGCGTACACCCCACGGACATCTCCCGGCTTATGCCGCCCTGGTCTTGAAGATGGTACGCCGGTGGGGTCTGGAGGTGTGGGAGATCAGGACCATGCCGAGGAAATTCCTCGACAGAAGGGTTCTGATGACCCACTTCCAGAAGCCCCTGGCACTCAAAGACTGCCCAAGTAGTGACCTCGGGGAGGGATTAAAACGTTTAAATTCGGTGAGGATTCCCCAGAAGTTTTGGGATCTGGCTTGGCGCTGCTTCCACGGGAGACTGTACGTAAGGGGCAATTTGAAGTACAGAAACACTGACGACAGAGGATGTCCTCGGGAGGAGTGTAGTGATACACTAGAGAGTATGGAGCATTTCCTGCTTCATTGCCCCTTTAATGCAGAGGTGTACAAAAGGGTGGGTGCCTCCATTGGCTGGCTCGGCTTAGCCAACCTCTCCTACGCCGGGTGGGCTTATGGGATGTTCGGAGACCTAGGTGGTAGGGACCGTAACACTTCTTTTTTATTTAGCATAGTGGTTAGGCACTTTACCTGGAACGCACAGTGTTTAGTATCTACGCAGAGCAAAATCCTTCTGGTGGAAGAGGTTGTAGGGAACATCATCGGTGACCTGGTGAAGGTGCGTTCTTTGGAGGTTGATAGACTGGGAGCATCCAAAGCCTCTCGCCTATGGAGGGGCTTTTCTTTTGGGGTGCCTTAGCGTATTGACCTTCAGGGGGAGGGGGGGGGGCTCATCTGGCTCATCTGGGGGGGGGGTCCGCCCTCGCTTAGGCACTAAAAAATTAAGCGATAGGGAAAACAATAGGGAAAAGAGGGCGAGTTTAGGGCTAGATCAAACATAGGGTAAGAGAAGGGACAGCATTAGGGGAAAGCGATAGGGGAAGCGATAGGGAATGGTGTCGGCGTGGGTGGATCCTATCCCCGGGGGGGGGGGTCGGGTGGGTCTCTTTCTCCTCTTTCTGGTGGTAGGCTGGGATTGTGCACGGCAGAGTTTTTTGTTTTCAGTACATAAAGGCAGTATAAAGGCTTACAGGAACCGAACTTGGTGCTTTCGGGTTGTGTTTTTGTTGTTATGTATATGCGAGGGAGAGTGACAGGGGTTTAGATAGGTTGGGTGGGGGAATTGGGGGGCGTGGGGAGGATTATATTGATTCTTCTTTTTTCCCCCACTCAGGCCGGGACTATGCAGAACATGAGAGGACATGGGGCGAGGGTCTGAGTGGGAGGTTTACGGTGTGGTGGCGGAGGCCAACATCAGGACTAAGCGGACATGCGAGGACATGAGGCGGGGTGTTGGCCTGGTGTGGTGAAGGGTTCGTTTAGTTAGAGTTAGGGTTAGTATATATATTTAAAAAAATAAATAAAATATATATATATATATAGGTATAGGTGGAAGTGTATATAGGTGTATATATATTCTTATGTTTATGTGGGTGTATATTAAAGTGTGTTGTATATAAATATGGGTATGTATGTTGGGGGGTTTGACACATTCCGGCTGATTGTTTCAAATGAGTACGGAAGGGAGTGAGTGGGGGCGAATGGATACTGGGAGGTGGCGGGGGGAAACGATAAAGGTTGAATGTGGATGAGTGTAGCTGGATGAGGAATTGGCCAAGTCCAGGAATATTGAGGAATACAGTGATGTATTAAAAAGTATGTATATAATGTCTCATGTTTAAGTTTGTATATGTTGTATTTTGGTTATGGTTTACATTGGTTGATGTTGTTGTTATGTTTTTTACTTTTCTAATAAAACAAAGAGTTCCATACATGGATGTAAAAGCAACAAGCAATGGCTTTTCACAAGCCCTCCAAAAATTTACTCTTTTTATTGGCAGATGCCTGCCGGGGTTCATCCATACATGGATGTAAAAGCAACAAGCAATGGCTTTTCACAAGCCCTCCCGGCCTGCTTGTAGCAGACGGCAGTGGAGGTGTATTGGTGGTAGTAGAGGTAGCCAACAGACAGCACGGGTGGTGGTAGTAGTAGCAGCACATTAAAAGACACTGGACAGTCACAGAACAAAGCCCTGTGGTGGGGCAGGCCTGCTTGTAGCAGACGGCACAGGGGGTGGGTTGGTGGTAGAAGTAGTAGCAGCACCAACAGCGGCACATTAAAAAAAGAGTGGACAGGACAGAATCCCGTAGTAGCAGGCGGCAGTAACAGGCGGCAGCAGCAGCAGCAATGTCAGATCACCGTGCGGTACAAATGACAACTTATCTCTTTTCTGTGACTCAATACGATTACGGTGATACCAAATTTATATACTTTTATTTTTATATTTTACTACTTTTATTGATAATAAACGTTTAGTTAAAATAAAAATGTTTTGTGTCGCCACATTCTAAGAGTCATAACTTTTTCTTTTTTGACTGATTGAGCAGTGTGAGGGATTATTTTTTGCGGGTTGAGCTGTAGTTTTTATTGGTAGCAGTTTTCGGCACGTAGAAATTTTTGCTCACTTTTCATGAAAAAAATTTTAGAGCTAGGTTTTACATTTTCTATTTTTTACAGTATTCACCTTGCACATTAAATAACGCTATAATGTAATAGTTCAGACTTTTACGCATGCAGCAATACCAATTTTGTTTACTTTTATTTTTGACAATACTTTAGGGGGAAAATGGGAAAAGTTTTTTTTTAACTATTTGTTTTTAATTTTTTTCACTACTAAAAACTTTTTTTCACAGTTTTTACACACTTTATTAGCCTCCCTAGGGGATTTGAACCAGAGATCATACTAACGTATTGCAGTATATTGTAATTTTTACAGGCTTAAGTTAAGTGAAGGCAGATCTGGGTGCCATCATTAGGCCCATGAGCTGCCATTACAATCATTGTCACCCCCTGATCTAACTGGGGGGGTGATGAACTGTCAGAGGGGGCCGCCCCCCTTTTTTCAATGCCTCAGATGCTCGCGATTGACCGCAGCATTTGAGGGGTTAAACAGCTAGGAACAGCACGATCACTGCTCCCGACTGTTAGTCCCGGGTGTCCACTGTAAAACACAGCCGACACACGCAGCCTATGGAGCGCACTCCAAACATCACCACCCGCACCCGGATGTAATAGCACGTCACGGTGCACAAAGGGGTTAATGTTCTCTTTTACTCAAAAATAATAATTGCAAGAAATTGGATGGCTGGTAAATCCCCAATTGTTATGGATTGGTTGAAGTTGGTTAAGACAATTAAAGAATATGAGAAAATAAGAGCAGACAAGAAAAATTGTATAAAAAAGTGGGAGGAAATATTGGGGATATGGAATTGATTGGTGTTCTATAGGAAGGTATAATTATTATTTTATCATAAGAAGGTTATAATTTTATGGTACTTAATGATCTTTGGGGTGGGAGGGGGATGGGATTGGGGAGATATATGTTGTCTGATGTAAATTGTGCAGATAAATTGTTGAGCATTATGATATTTATAATCACTGGATATTGAAATGTGTGATTTGATGTGATGTTGATTTGATGTGTGTTAGAATGTAAGGTAAGTGTGAGGTCATCAGTGATGTCATAATTCACCTTCTCTATAAAAGCTGCAGATCAGTCACATTCCGTTGAGCCGCTATAGACCAATAGTTTCTTGCTTTTTGGTACGTCGCTCTCACTTGACTTTTTCTTGAGTCCTGTGACTTCTAGAAATCTTGCTTTATCCAGAAGCTTCAGATCCACGATTCAGAGGTAAGAGGAGAACATGTCGAATGTTTCTTGTGAAGTATTGCAGCGAGTTCCATGTGCTGCCACTGTAAGAATGTTTCTCTTTCACCCTCTTACTGGGTTAGATTCTAAGGTCAGGCGCAATAAATGAAATACAAGATTGAGTGTATGAAAATGTATATTGTATAAAGAGTGAAATGACTGTTAGTTATTCTGAGACTTCTATGGAGATTTGTACATAGCGACAGCCATAAACAAGGAACTTTACAGAGACACTTTTTCCTTATCATCAATAATTACATGACAGGTTATAGTTACCATCCATGGTCTCCCCACACTCCAGGAAGTCTCCTTTCCAGTATGTCCCTCCTCAAGTGGCCTCCCAAGTGGCTGCCCTCATGTCATGCTTGGGTCTTTTATGCCCCCTTGTCTGCCCCTCTTTGAGACAAATAGTGTGACCTTCCTGATAAAAAGAACTCCCCCCTCATGTAACATGCGGATATAGAATACTGGTGCCACTTATCAACCACCTTTAGCATTTATGACATCCTGAGTTTGTCCATGGGTAAGACTTGGTTCACACTACTGGTTAGCACCTGTAAGAGATACCTGTGAACCTCTGGGTCATTTATTGTGAGAATCAGGGTAAACAATAGGAATCTTGCAAACTGATGAGACACATTTCATTAAGAAACGTAACTATACCCATCTTTGATTTACCCAAATAAAATACCCTATATAATATTACATATAATCTTATATGTGGCTTTCATTTTCTGAAACCTTTAAATTCTTACACCACCAGAGGGCGCAGTGTAGAGGAGTGCCGCTGTCTCCTCTGGCTGCACTGTCCTGTCTCTGCCTTGGGAGGGCGCTCTTCATGCAGTTATCACATGTTTATTGGGGAGGGGGCTGATAATTGAGGACAGAGAAGTCTAGAATCTATTTTCTTTTTGGAAGATGATTTAGAAACAAGTAACCACACGATGATTTCTCGCCTCAGCAGATTTGTGGATATGAAGATCATGAATAGAAAACATCAGACATTCTGTGTGGACACAAATCAAGAGCTCAGAAATGCTTTGGACACCTAGAATTTGGTGGAAGAAGACGTCTTAGGAGCCTGTGTCCCTTATTTCATCCAGGAGAAGGTGGCTGAAGATCTCTTCACTTATACGGATGTTTTTCAGAAAGCCATTCTGAGTAGCCTGTTACCATCTCAATACAACGCCGCCATGTGCCGCTTCTTCATCAGAGTCATTCAGTACAGAAGAGACGCGGCACACTACCTGAAGGAATATATAATCAATGTGCTATGTGAGCACTTGAAGGTGGAGTACATGAAGGGACAATACTATTCCTACGCCATGACTAAGAAGGTTATTGTCTGGCTGAGCATCCTCCATCTTGAAGCGGTGGTCGGGGAACTGAGATACAACATCGTTTATGAGGATTTTAATGCGGCCATTGTCGACACTTTGACAGAAGTGACATCTCTGTGTGCTACAGTCATCATGCCACACATCTTGGACATGCTGCCAGTGCTGGGCCAAGTGGTCAAAAATGCTCCTGACCAACTATCTAAGGAGACGTTGTGCTATGCTATAAGACGTTTATGCCGCAGCATCCAAGAATATATTGTGAAGAGTGGCAGCTGCAAAGTGCAACTTATGAAGGCCATAAGCAACATGAAGGCCAACATTTCCACCTGGTTGCCTGATGTCTATGCTGAGCTTCAAGACTCCACCAAAGTTGCCCTGGAACTCTTTACTGTAACCGAATCATCGGAGAACCAGCTGACCGAGCCAGTCAATGACGAGTTACAGACCCTTCCTCACGCCGAGCTCCTAGAAAAGTACAGGGAGCAAGTTGCGGCGGAGAATAAGGAACTGGAAGATACAGAGAAGCAGCGTATTGGGATGAACATGCTTGTGACATCTCTGGTATCTGGCAGGAAAATAACAAAAGATTTCCTTCAGTTTCTGCTCAATGCCCTGAAGAATGCGGACCCAAAGGCCAAAATGACAGCAGCTATGTTCTTCAATGAGGCTTTGAAGCATCCAAGACTTATAAAGCAGAAATACCAAGAGTGCGCAATCCAACATCTGCTGAAGATCATAGAAGAGGACGATAACATCTTGTGCAGCATCGCCATGGAGGCACTGGGGAATGCCACCACCGGAGCTACAAGACTGGTGGAGAGCTACAAGAATAAGATCATTGCCCACATGGAGTTTAGACTATCAAAAACCAGCAGCATCAAGATCATCATGGCGGCACTGAGGGCGCTGTCCTCCATTATCAGACGCCTGAAGCTTTCTGTCCTCAGTAGACAATTCATTAAAATATCCCGGGAGCATATGGACTATCCGGATGGAGAAGTCCAGATTGCGGCCATAAACCTGTTAAGAGATCTGACAGAGAGCTGCCGCCTTCCGCTATTTGGATATTTTACAGACAAAGTCAGGAGCTGTATACCAACTTTACTCCTGAAATTACATAGTGACAACCAGGAGATAGTAGCAGCCAGTACTTCATCTCTGCAGAGCTGCCTCTCCTACAATCAAAGGAGCCAACATTCGGGGATTTTTCCGGACGGAAATCTCTCCAAACATCAATGACCTGAAATCCATCTACAGCTGTCTGGCTCATAACCACCCAAAATTGATGAAGACCGTGCTCCTCCAGATCCCAAGATATATGGTCAACTCAGAGGACAAGGAGGCTGTAGTCAGACATGTTGAATTTCTTAAAGATGCCATCAACCATGATGTCATGTAAGACCTGGACTTATATAGTCTCAGCCTAGCTCTGGCCACACTGCACTGCGAAGGCTTTTCATGTAATATCAGAAAAGCCACTGAAAGGACCATCTCCATCCTGGCCACCAAGTGGTTTTACATCGGCAGTGCCAACAAATAAAATGCATTTATCAGGAATGAACCGCTGAGGACAGAGACATCAAGGTTGTAGATCACTTCCCCATGTACTATCCAATGGCTGTGAACATCAATATCAGCTGTCAAGACCTGAACATCAATATTAACATCTAGGGGGCAGAGCTAGCAGTCTGACTTGCGAACAAGCCTCAGGCCTACATCGAGGAGTGTGAACAAGGCGCGGACTCACCGGCCGGTGGAGTCCAGCGATGCCAGTTATCCGTCAACATTAGATGACGGAGACCAAGGACTTAGCTGGCGAGACAGACTATACAGTCAGTGTATGGGCCGCATGGTGGTGCAGTTTGGGGAATATGCCCGTCATCAGATCATAGAGACGGTGTATAATGACAACTCCACATATAATATACAGATGTAATGACACGTCGAAAAATAAAAGTCTACTCTGTTTTATATTGAAATGAATGGGTGTGCAGCCTGCAAGTGACTGAAGCTAATAAAAAGTATAGAGCACTCATTGTTTTTTATTGTAGACTAGATACTTGAATTTTTTTACACTGAGATTCATATCCTAAAAGGTTTTTAAGCGGGTCACAAATGGTACAAAAGGTACACAAGAATAGAGGCCGAGCTGCAGTTCTGCTGAACGGCCGCTATGCAGTGGTCGGAACCATCTGCTTCCGGCAGTGTTGTCCAGTGCCCGGAGGCAGCTGGACTGGCAGATCGGTGCGGGGTCTCGTGTAGTAACGATTGTTTTCCCCATACATTACTGATGATTGCTCCTTGTGACACGCTGTATCGTCGATTGGCGCTGGTTTTAATGGTCAGTATCGGGACGTCTAAAAGGACCTTTATTTCCTCAGACACCACCATAATTAGGCATTGGAACCAACCCTTCCACTTTAGCGGGTAAAGATTAACCATCTAAAAGGTTCACTATGTACACATAAGGGCTAAAGGTGAAAACACAGAGGTGCTCACCATATATCCAGTGTATAACTGTGTCCTCCAAATCTTAGGAGTGCATGGAGCAGGAGTTGTTCTAGATTCCTGTTTATATCCCAGACACGTTCATACCATTTTAGACAATGAATCGACATATCGCAAACTTGTGGCGAAACCAAGCACCACATGTAAAGAACCTTTAAAAAATCTGCTAGAAGAAGGAATTGAATTAGAAGTATTAGCCAAGAAACAGGCAGAATACTTACTGATAGAATTCCCTATTGTTCCCATATTCCATGGGATGCCAAAAATACATAACTTTTCATGGTCTTGAAACTTGGGTTATCTGTGACATAGTTGGCTAGTACTCCTGCAAACAGGCCTGCCATCGGGGTAGTACCGCTGGTACTACTGTCAGGGGCCTGGCCACAAAAGTAAAATAAAGGGGGCAGCTGCCGCTAATCAAGGTTATGATCAGCGGTAATTGGTTTGTAGAAAGGAATGGGACCCATGCAGGGGCCAGAAGCAGCGGCCAGCTCTGCAACTTGGTGAGTGACTGTTTTAAAGCAGCAGATTCAGTTTCATTATTTTTTTATGTTGCCCCTTCTCTTCTACCTTCCCACCGGTCTCTCTCCCCTTCCCACCGGCCTCACTCCCCTTTCCACCGGTCTCTCTCCCCTTCCCCTCCCCAGACCCCGGTCAAGCGTCATATCCACTCTGGCCCAACTCCCGCCTCGGCCACCTTCCGTTCTCTTAGCCTACTCCTCCGCCCGCTCAGAGTCCCTGGCACTTTGCGTCCTGCTCCCATCCCACGACTTTCCGTTGCCACCTCTCCAAATCCCCTAATAATGGGGGACCCAGATGTATTTCCTCAAATGGAATTCCACTGACTGTATGAAGCCCAGAAATTTCTGATGGCGGGCCTGCCTGCATACCACATATTTCGGGCAATCAAGGCAATGGAATTCCATTTGCGGAAATACACCAGGTATTCCAAATATCTACAAGAATTTATTTTAATGTGAGTGGAGTATCTGCGCTCACATAATTACTTCTGCCTTGATAGTGTTATTTTATTGCAGATAGAAGACGCCCTGATGGGGTCAAAATTCTCCCTCTCCATGGACAATTTGTTTATGACATGGTGGGAGAACAACATTTTTTCAGCCAATAATCCTTTTTACGAGTGGATTGTGTGGGATGGACAAAACATCGATGATTTTTTTTTTTGTTTAGGGGTCGTGATGTGGCGTCTGTACCACCATTTATGGATCACAATAAAACCAATATATTTAATTTACAATGTTACAGGCTCGGCATCCATGGATTCTGTTACCTTCTTTGAGATTTTGTTACAGGGGAATTGTAATACAGAAAAGGAATAATTTTGTGAACCCTCTTCGGGCACTACCATCCTTAATGCTAGGAGCTGTCAACCAGCTCACACCATCTAGGCAATACCTACAGGGGACCTTATAAGAAGTAGGGTAGCTGTAAAGGATCTGCCAGGCACTACGTCTGTGGATACTCCCAGGATTAATCAGTCGACACCTGAGGCCAGACCTCTTAGACTGACACCAGCTCCCACCAATCAGGGTGGCAGGCTCAGGAGTGGGAGAGCCTATCGCGGCCTGGTCAGTCGGAGTTAGCTCCACACCCTGTCCATTTATACCTGCCGTTTTCTCTTCCTCATTGCTTGTTATTCTTCTTGGATTCCTGGCCCCACTGCTGCCTTGCTCCAGCCTGCTTCTGCCGTGCTTCTGCCTTGCTTCAGTTCCCGCTTATCCTGCTTCGCTCTGCCCCTGGCTTGCTTCCTGCTCCGTGCTCTGCGTTGGTATACTCCACTACATCCTGATCCTGACTGGCTCGTTCACCCCTCCGTTTCCTCACGGTGTTCCGTGGGCTACTGCCCCTTCCCTTGCTTGTCCCCTGTTGGCATCCCTTTGCACTTAGTCAGCGTAGGGACCGCCGCCAAGTTGTACCCCATCGCCTAGGGCGGGTCGTTGCAAGTAGGCAGGGACAGGGCGGTGGGTAGATTAGGGCTCACTTGTTCCCTTCACCTCCTTCCTGCCATAACATAATAACAAGCCCATACGTAGTCTACCAATTCTCCTACGCTGACGCTATCATGGACCCCCTTGAGACCCTGACCCAGCAGATGCAGGGCCTCTCCCTACAGGTCCAGGCCCTGGCTCAGAGGGTCAACCAGTCTGACGCTGCCATAGTGGTACCCCTCACCTCACCTCTAGAACCCGACCACAAGTTACCTGACCGGTTCTCAGGGGACCGTAAGACTTTTCTCTCCTTCCGGGAGAGTTGCAGACTTTACTTCCGTCTAAAACCTCACTCCTCAATTTCCGAGAACCAGCGGGTGGGTATCATTATATCCCGACTCCAGGAAGGGCCCCAAGAGTGGGCCTTCTCCTTGGCTCCTGACGCCCCTGAACTTTCCTCCGTCGATCGTTTTTTCTCTGCCCTCGGACTCATTTACGACGAGACTGACAGGACTGCCTTAGCCGAGAGTCAGCTGGTGACCTTACGTCAGGGTAGGAGACCTGTTGAGGAATACTGTTCTGATTTTAGAAAGTGGTGCGTAGCTTCTCGGTGGAACGACCTGGCCCTAAAGTGCCAGTTTAGGTTAGGATTATCTGACGCCCTGAAGGATCTGCTTGTTAGCTACCCCTCTTCTGACTCCCTAGACCAGGTTATGGCCCTAGCAGTACGACTTGACCGACGTCTCAGGGAACGTCAGCTTGAACGTTTCAATGTTTTCCCCTCTGACTTCCCTGCGATTCCCCCCGAGGTCCCGTCTCCTCGCTCTTCCACGGAAGACTCGGAGGTACCTATGCAACTCGGGGCCTCCATGTCCCCTCGACAACGTAGAGAGTTCCGCAGGAAGAATGGTCTCTGCTTCTATTGTGGGGGTGACAAGCATCTACTGAACACCTGTCCCAGGCGCAAGAATAAGCAGCCGGAAAACTTCCGCGCCTAAGTGATCATCGGGGAGGTCACTTGGGCGCACAGGTATTTCCCGTTAATATGAAAAGCAATAAAATTTTGCTTCCCTTTCAGGTCTCGTTTGCTGGCCGGTCTGCCACTGGCAGTTCCTTCGTGGATTCTGGCTCATCTGCTAATATCATGTCTGTGGAATTTGCTATGTCTCTAAAAATGCCTTTTATTGATTTGCCTTATCCTGTCCCGGTAGTGGGTATCGACTCCACTCCTCTTGCTAATGGTTATTTTACTCAGCATACTCCTGTTTTTGAACTCCTTGTTGGCTCCATGCATTTGGAGCAGTGCTCTGTACTGGTGATGCAGGGATTATCGTCCGATCTGGTATTAGGTCTTCCCTGGTTGCAGCTGCATAATCCCACGTTTGATTGGAATACTGGGGATCTCACCAAATGGGGTAATGAATGCTTGACGTCATGTCTTTCGGTTAACTCTATTTCTCCCCGTGAGGAGGTAAACACGCTACCTGAGTTTGTTCAGGACTTCACTGATGTGTTTTCTAAGGAGGCCTCCGAGGTGTTGCCCCCTCATAGAGATTACGATTGCGCCATCGATTTGGTACCTGGTGCTAAGCTTCCTAAGGGTAGGATATTTAATCTTTCATGTCCTGAACGTGAAGCTATGAGGGAGTATATCCAAGAATGCCTGGCCAAGGGTTTCATTCGCCCCTCGACTTCTCCTGTAGGTGCTGGCTTCTTCTTCGTGGGGAAGAAGGATGGTGGTCTTAGGCCGTGCATTGACTATCGGAACTTGAATAAGGTCACAGTAAGGAACCAGTATCCCCTTCCTTTGATTCCGGATCTTTTTAATCAGGTTCAGGGGGCCCAATGGTTCTCTAAGTTCGATCTACGGGGGGCATATAACCTTATCCGCATCAAAGAGGGGGATGAGTGGAAGAGTGCGTTCAACACGCCCGAAGGTCATTTCGAATACCTGGTCATGCCCTTTGGGTTGTGTAATGCCCCTGCCGTCTTCCAGAATTTTATTAATGAAATTCTGAGAGATTACCTGGGAAATTTTCTTGTAGTGTACCTTGATGACATAGTGGTGTTTTCCAAGGACTGGTCCTCCCACGTGGAGCCTGTCAGGAAGGTCCTCCAGGTTCTCCGGGAAAATAATGTGTTTGCGAAAACCGAAAAATGTGTGTTTGGGGTACAGGAGATACCATTTTTGGGTCAAATCCTCACTCCTCATGAATTCCACATGGACCCTGCCAAGGTTCAGGCTGTGGCGGAATGGGTCCAACCTGCCTCCCTGAAGGCGCTACAGTGTTTTTTGGGGTTCGCTAACTATTACAGGAGATTTATTGCCAACTTCTCGGTCGTCGCTAAGCCTCTTACGGACCTCACTCGCAAGGGTGCTGATGTCCTCCACTGGCCTCCTGAGGCCGTCCAGGCTTTTGAGACCCTCAAGAAGTGCTTTATCTCGGCCCCTGTGCTGGTTCAGCCCAACCAAAGGGAGCCATTTATTGTGGAGGTTGACGCGTCCGAGGTGGGAGTGGGGGCCGTCTTGTCCCAGGGTACCAGCTCCCTCACCCATCTCCGCCCCTGTGCTTACTTCTCTAGGAAGTTTTCGCCCACGGAGAGTAACTATGATATTGGCAACCGCAAACTTTTAGCCATTAAATGGGCTTTTGAAGAGTGGCGTCACTTCCTGGAGGGGGCCAGGCACCAGGTAACGGTCCTTACTGACCACAAGAATCTGGTTTTCCTAGAATCTGCCCGGAGGCTTAATCCTAGACAAGCTCGATGGGCGCTATTCTTTACCAGATTTAACTTCTTGGTTACCTATAGGGCTGGGTCCAAAAATATTAAGGCTGATGCACTGTCACGTAGTTTCATGGCCAATCCTCCTTCTGAGGAGGATCCTGCTTGTATTTTACCCCCTGGTATAATCGTTTCTGCCACTGATTCTGATTTAGCCTCTGACATTGCGGCTGATCAAGGTTCAGCTCCCGGGAACCTCCCTGGGGACAAGCTGTTTGTCCCCTGCAATACCGGCTAAGGGTACTCAGGGAAAACCATGACTCCGCACTATCTGGTCATCCTGGCATCTTGGGTACCAAACACCTCATTACCAGAAACTATTGGTGGCCTGGGTTGCCTAAAGACGTTAGGGCTTATGTCGCCGCTTGTGAGGTTTGTGCTAGGTCCAAGACCCCTAGGTCCCGACCTGCGGGCTTACTATGTTCTTTGCCCATTCCCCAGAGACCTTGGACCCATATCTCCATGGATTTTATCACCGATTTGCCTCCATCTCAGGGCAAGTCGGTGGTGTGGGTGGTAGTAGACCGCTTCAGCAAGATGTGCCACTTTGTGCCCCTTAAGAAACTACCTAACGCCAAGACGTTAGCTTCTTTGTTTGTTAAACACATTTTGCGTCTCCATGGGGTCCCAGTCAATATCGTTTCTGACAGAGGGGTACAATTTGTTTCCTTATTTTGGAGAGCTTTTTGTAAAAAGTTGGAGATTGATCTGTCCTTCTCCTCCGCCTTCCATCCCGAAACTAATGGCCAAACGGAAAGGACTAATCAATCCCTGGAACAATATTTAAGGTGTTTCATCTCTGACTGTCAATTTGATTGGGTCTCATTCCTTCCCCTCGCCGAATTTTCCCTGAATAACCGGGTCAGTAACTCGTCAGGGGTATCCCCGTTTTTCTGTAATTTCAGGTTTAATCCAAGGTTCTCCTCCATTTCTCCTGGTTGTTCCAATAATCCCGAGGTAGAGGACGTTCATCGGGAACTGTGCACAGTCTGGGCCCAGGTTCAGAAGAACTTAGAGGCGTCCCAGACCGTACAAAAGATTCAGGCTGATAGAAGACGTTCTGCTAACCCCCGGTTTGTCGTCGGGGATCTGGTGTGGTTGTCGTCTAGGAACTTGCGCCTTAAGGTCCCGTCCAGGAAGTTTGCTCCCCGATTTATTGGGCCTTATAAGGTCATTGAAGTCCTCAACCCTGTATCCTTCCGTCTGGAGCTGCCCCCATCCTTTCGCATACACGACGTCTTTCATGCCTCCCTCCTTAAACGCTGCTCCCCATCCTGGTCCCCCTCGAGGAAACCTCCTGATCCCGTTCTCACCCCTGAGGGAGTGGAATTCGAGGTGGCCAAGATTGTGGACAGTAGGATGATCCAGGGCTCCCTCCAGTACCTGGTCCATTGGAGAGGATACGGGAAGGAGGAGAGGACTTGGGTACCTGCTCGAGATGTTCACGCTGGGGTATTGGTCAGGAGGTTCCACCTTCTCTTCCCCACTAAACCGGGTCCTCTTAGTAAGGGTCCGGTGGCCCCTCATAAAAGGGGGAGTACTGTAAAGGATCTGCCAGGCACTACGTCTGTGGATACTCCCAGGATTAATCAGTCGACACCTGAGGCCAGACCTCTTAGACTGACACCGGCTCCCACCAATCAGGGTGGCAGGCTCAGGAGTGGGAGAGCCTATCGCGGCCTGGTCAGTCGGAGTTAGCTCCGCCCCCTGTCCATTTATACCTGCCGTTTTCTCTTCCTCATTGCTTGTTATTCTTCTTGGATTCCTGGCCCCACTGCTGCCTTGCTCCAGCCTGCTTCTGCCGTGCTTCTGCCTTGCTTCAGTTCCCGCTTATCCTGCTTCACTCTGCCCCTGGCTTGCTTCCTGCTCAGTGCTCTGCGTTGGTATACTCCACTACATCCTGATCCTGACTGGCTCGTTCACCCCTCCGTTTCCTCACGGTGTTCCGTGGGCTACTGCCCCTTCCCTTGCTTGTCCGCTGTTGGTATCCCTTTGCACTTAGTCAGCGTAGGGACCGCCGCCAAGTTGTACCCCGTCGCCTAGGGCGGGTCGTTGCAAGTAGGCAGGGACAGGGCGGTGGGTAGATTAGGGCTCACTTGTTCCCTTCACCTCCACTTGTTTTCTCGTGACACATTTGACTTTAAGTTACTTGCAAAATTTGCTCGATATGTTCAGTATTTAATTGTGAAAAACACCAAAATTTAGCGAAAAATTGCAAAAATTAGCATTTTTCTCAATTTAAATGTATCTGCTTGTAAGACAGGCAGTTATACCACACAAAATTGTTGCTAATTAACATTCCCCATATGTCTACTTTAGTTTGGCATTGTTTTTTGAACATCCTTTTATTTTTCTATGACATCACAAGGCTTAGAACTTTAGCAGCAATTTCTCACATTTTCAAGAAAATTTCAAAAGGCCATTTTTACAGGGACCAGTTAAGTTGTGAAGTGGCTTTGAGGGCCTTATATATTAGAAACCCCCAAAAAGTCACCCCATTTTAAAAACTTCACCCATCAAAGTATTCAAAACAGCATTTAGAAAATGTCTTAACCCTTTACACATTTCACAGGAATTAAAGCAAAGTAGAGGTGAAATTTACAAATTTCATATTTTTTTGCAGAAATACATTTTTAATAAAAAAATTTTTATAACACAGAAGGTTTTACCAGAGAAATGCAACTCAATATTTGTTGCCCAGTTTCTGCACTTTTAGGAAATATCCCACATGTGGCCCTAGCGTGCTACTGGACTGAAGCACCGGCCTCAGAAGCAAAGGAGAACCTAGTGGATTTTGGGGCCTTATTTTTGTTAGAATACATTTTAGGCATCATGTCAGGTTTGAAGGGCTCTTGCGGTTCCAAAACAGTCAAAATCCCCCAAAAGTGACCCCATCTGGGAAACTACACACCTCAAGGAAATTATCTAGGGGTACAGTGAGCATTTTGACAGCACAGGTTTTTTACAGAAATTATTGGAAGTAGGCCATGAAAATTAAAATCAACATTTTTTCAAAGAAAATGTAGGTTTAGCGATTTTTTTTCTCATTTTCACAAGGACTAAAGGAGAAAAAGCACCGTAAAATTTGTAAAGCAATTTCTCCCGAGTAAAACAATACCCCACATGTGGTAATAAACGGTTGTTTGGAGACACGGCAGGGCTTAGAAGGGAAAGAGCGCTATTTGGCTTTTGGAGCTCAAATTTAGCAGGAATGGTTTGCGGAGGCCAGGTCGCATTTACAAAGCCCCTGAGGGGACAAAACAGTGGAAAACCCCAACAAGTGACCCCATTTCGGAAACTACACCCATTGAGAAAATTATCTAGGGGTATAGTGAGTGTTTTGACCCCACAGGTTTTTTGCATAAATTATTGGAAGTAGGCCCTGAAAATGACAATCTAAATTATTTCAAAGAAAATGTAGGTTTAGCTATTTTTTTCTCATTTCCACAAAGACTGAAGGAGAAAAAGCACCGTAAAATTTGTAAAGCAATTTCTCCCGAGTAAAACAATACCCCACATGTGGTAATAAACGGCTGTTTGGACACACGGCGAGGCTGAGAAGGGAAAGAGCGCTATTTGGCTTTTGGAGATCACATTAAGCAGGAATGGTTTGCGGAGGCCATGTCACATTTACAAAGCCCCTGAGGGGAAAAAACAATAAAAACGCCCAAAAAGTGACACCATTTAGGAAACTACACCTCTTGAGGAATTCCTCTAGGGGTGTAGTGAGCATTTTGACCCCATAGATGTTTCATAGAATTTATTAGAATTGGGCAGTGAAAATAAAAACAATCCTTTTTCTTCAATAAGACGTAGCTTTAGCTCAAATTTTTTTCATTTTCGCAACAAATAAAGGAAAAAAAAGAACACAACATTTGTAAAGCAATTTCTCCCGAGTACGGCAATACCCCATATGTGGTCATAAACTGCTGTTTGGGCACACGGCAGGGCTCAGAAGGGAAGGACCGCCATTTGGAGTGCAGATGTTGCTGGATTGGTTTCTGGGCGCCTGTGGGCCCAAAACAGTGGAAACCCCCCAGAAGTGACCCCATTTTGGAAACTACACCCCTCAATGTATTTACCTAGGGGTGTAGTAAGCATTTTAACCCTGCAGGTGATTGGCAGAAATTGGTGTGCACTCGATGTTGCAGAGTGAAAATGGGATTTTTTTTCCATAGATATGCCAATATGTGGTGCCCAGCTTGAGCCACCATAACAAGACAGCTCTCTAATTATTATGCTGGGTTTCCTGGTTTTAGAAACACCCTACATGTGGCCCTAATCTCTTGCCTGGACAGTCGACCAGGCTCAGGATTGAAAGCGTACCATGTAAAATTGAGGCCTAATTTGGCGATTTACAAAGTATTGGTTCACAACTGCAGAGGCTCTGATGTGAAATAATAAAAATAAACCCCTGAGAAGTGACCCCATTTGGAAACTGTACCCCTCAAGGCATTTATTAAGGGGTGTAGTGAGCATTTTCACCCCACAGGTCTTTTCCATAAATGAATGCACTGTGGATGGTGCAAATTCAAAATTTATATTTTTCCCTAGATATGCCACTGGAGAGACACACCCCAAAAATTGCTAAAAGGGTTCTCCCGGGTATGACGGTGCCATATATGTGGAAGGAAACTGCTGTTTGGGGACGCTGTAGGGTTCAGATGGGAGGAAATGCCATTTGGCTTTTGGAGCGTGGATTTTGCTTGGTAGTAGTTTTGTTTGGAGTCTTACTGGTGTTTCCGTTTATAATGTGGGGGCATATGTAAGCCGGGCAGAGTATATAAGGGGCATAGTCAGGTGGTATAATAATGGGGTAAAAAAACAATAAAATGATCCATAGATGTGTGTTACGCTGTGACAGAATCCTTTCTGCACAGGCCAGTGTCGCACTGATATATGACGTCCTTTCTTATCCCCCTTTTGGTCCACACTCCGCGCCTTTGCAGTTTGGGGAATTTTGCTGGGAAGTGTTGTCCTGGTATAATACGGACACCCTCGCTTCCAGCGGATATGTTTGGGCCCTCCCTTTCCTGGTTCCCTAATTTTAGGTCCTTGATAAATCGCCTCTTCAAACAGAAGAAATGTTCCCCTCGGGCACAACTGCATATTTTTTTATTTCCTGACTTATTGGAGCCATAACTAATTTTATTTTTCATAGACGTAGCGGTATGAGGGCTGGTTTGTTGCGGGACGAGCTGTAGTTATTATTGGTACCATTTTGGGGTACATGCAACTTTTTGATCACCTTTTATCCTATTTTTTGGGATGCCAGGTAAACAAAAAAACGCAATTCTGGCACAGCTTTTTTCGTTTTTTTTTATACAGCGTTCACCACGCATTATAAACTACATGTTAACTTTATTCTGCGCGTCAGTACGATTCCGGCGATACCTAATTTATAGAACTTTTTCATGTTTTACAACTTTTTGCACAATAAAATTACTTGTGTAAAAAGAATGTATTTTTTCTGTCGCCAAGTTGTGAGAACCATAACTTTTTAATTTTTTTGTCGACGGAGGAGTATGAGGGCTTGTTTTTTGCGGGACGAGCTATAGTTTTTATAGGTACCATTTTTGGATACGTGTGACTTTTTGATCACTTTTTATTCTAATATTTGTAGGGCAAAGTGACCAACAAACAGAAACTCTGGTAACGTTTTTTACGGGTTTTTTTTACGCTGTTCACCGCGTGCAATAAATAATATAATATTTTGATACCTCCGGTCGTTACGGTCGTGGCAATACCAAATAAATATGGTTTATTGTTATTTTTCAATAATAAAGAACTTGATAAGAGTAAAAGGGGGATTGTGTTTTATTTGATTACTTGAAACTTTTATTGTTTTCAAACTATTATTTTTTGCACTTTTTTTTTACACTTTTTTATACTTTTTTTACACTTTTTCTCAAGTCCCACTAGGGGACTTGAAGGTCCAACGGTCAGATTTTTTTTTTCTAATACATTGCACTACCTATGTAGTGCAATGTATTAGATCTGTCAGTCATTCACTGACAGCAAGCCGATTAGGCTTCGCCTCCCGGCGGGGCCTAAATCGGCTTCCGTAATGGCAGAGCAGGAGACCATTGTGTCTCCTGTTGCCATAACAGCAGTCGCCAGTCCTGATTGCCTGTCAGGGCTGGCGATCTGCTAGTAACCGCTACGATGCAGCAATCGCTTTCGATTGCTGCATCGAAGGGGTTAATGGCAGGGATCGGAGCTAGCTCCGGTTCCTGCCGTTACAGGTGGATGTCAGCTGTACAATACAGCTGACTTCCACCGCTGATCACGCCGGATCAGCTCCTGACCCGGCGCTATCTTGCCGGCAGCTACGGAAGCCGATCAGGCTCCGCCGCCGGGCGGATCTTGACCGGCTTCGGTGCTAGGCAGACCGGGAGGCCAGTATTAGGCCTCCGTTTGCCATTGCAGCCACCGGAACCCCGGCAATTTCATTACTGGGGTTCCGATGAGCTGCAAACACCTTAAGTGCAGCGATCGCGTTTGAGCGCTGCACTTAAGGGGTTAATGGCGGGGATCGAAGCTAATTTCGGTCCCCGCCGTTACAGCCGGATGTCAGCTGTAAGATACAGCTGAGATCCGGTGATGGAAGGCACCGGCTCAGCTTCTGAGCCGGTCCCAAACATTCGGCGTATAGGTACGTCAAGATGCGGGAAGTCAATGCTTTCCATGACGTACCTATACGGCAAATGTCGGGAAGGGGTTAACAATGGATTTTAAGAAGGGCATCAAAACAAAGGACACAATAATCCATCTTGTTTAATAATAAATACTGAAGCACGAGAGATCAATTACCAGTTTCTTCAACGGCATAGAGCCAAAAGTTTGGAGACATATCAAAAATTATTCAGAAAAAACTAACCCATGTTAAATCCGGATCCAGTCCTGACACAAATTGTGGGTAAAGGCAGCCCTTGGGTCACCTAGAGGATGAGATCTCTTAGTTACATGTTGTTACAAGTCTTTTCTACAGTGTCGCTAACAACAAAACTTGACTTTCCCAAAAAGTTTTTTATTTTTTCAAAAGTACTTACGATATTGATGCGTTTATAAAAATTGTACTAAGCATCATGTAATTTATGCCATTAAATGCAAACAATGTGATCGCGTGTATGTACGGATGTAGCCATCTTTATCTTGACTCGGATAACTTGCAGCAGCGTGATATCACACAACAAAAGTCGTTAAAAAGTCATTGAAAAAACACAGCCACTGTGTATTTAAAGAGGCTCTGTCACCACATTATAAGTGCCCTATCTTCTACATAATGTGATCGGCGCTGTGATGTAGATTACATCAGTGTTTTTTAATTAGAAAAATTATCATTTTTGACGGAGTTATGACCTTTATTAGCTTTATGCTAATGAGTTTCTCAATGGACAACTGGGCGTGTTTTACTATATGGCCAAGTGGGCGTTGTAAAGAGGAGTGTATGACGCTGACCAATCAGCGACCAATCAGCGTCATACACTTCTCTCCATTCATTTACACGGCAGATAGCGATATACTGTATCTATATCGCTATTTGTAGTCGCATAAACACACTATAACGCTACTCATGTGTCATGACAATGAATATACATTACCTCCAGCAAGGACGTGACGTGTATTCATTCTCCTGACCACTTCTGTAGCGTCTCTGTGATTTACAGCATAGCAGGGGTAGTCTCGCGAGATTACGCCTTAAACTGTCATTCACAGCGAGATCTCACTGTGCTGTGCTGTAAATCACAGAGACGTGCAGAGAAGTGGTTTGGAGAATGAATACACATCACGTCCTGGCTGGAGGTAATGTATATTCATGGTCATGACACATGAGTAGCGTTATAGTGTGTTTATGTGACTGCACATAGCGATATAGATATATCGCTATCTGCAGAGTAAATGAATGGAGAGAAGTGCATGACGCTGATTTGTCACTGATTGGTCAGCGTCATACACTCCTCTGTACAACGCCCACTTGGTCATATAGTAAAACACGCCCAGTTGTCCATTGAGAAAGTCATTAGCATAAAGCTAAAATAGGTCATAACTCCGCCAAAAATGATCGTTTTTCTAAATAAAAAACACTGCTATAATCTACATTACAGCGCCGATCACATCATGTACAATATAGGCCGCTTATAATGTGGTGACAGAGCCTCTTTAAGGCGTTGAAAGTCAAGATAAAGCCGGCTACATCTGTAGGGCGCACGATTAGAAACTTCAAAACGCGCATTGTAGAACACATTTCAGATACAAAAACAAAAAAAACACTAATGCCTCTCTGGTGCAGAAAAACACTTCTTAGAAACACATAATGGTAATTTTTAAAGCTTATGGGGAAATGTATTAACCTTTCTACGCCAGTTTTCTAAAAGGGGGCTTCCCAAAAGGGGGCGGGGTGACAGCAGCACAACAAATTTATAATAATTTACACCTGGCGTAAACTATAGTCGAAATCTACTCCTGCTAATAATTGGCAAAAATGTCACTATGTGGAGCGTAGCAAGGTAGAGGCCCATGCCAGGCTCCTCTCCGTCCCCTCTATCGTGCAATTAAATAAAAAATGAATGCTCACCTCACCACTCCTCTTCTGGTCCCCTCATGTTCTCTCCGCAGCCTGCGGCTCATACAATGCACTGATGACGTTGAGTGCTGTGTCGCATATAAAGTACCTGACGCTGCTCGGTGTCAGTGCATTGTATGGGCAGCAGGGAGCCTTAGGGGATCAAGGGGGAAGAAGAGAAGCGGAAAAAAGATTATACTTATTTTTTATTTTACATTATGTCCGATGGGTAGGGGGAATAGATGGAGCATGGCCGCGGTCGCTACATAACGATTGTGGCGCAAGAACGGCCGAAAGATGTGACACATTTAATAAATGTATTGCATCTTACTCCAACTTTCTTTATATTAAGACTGGCATATGAAATGTCATCTTAATAAATTCCCCCCAATGTTTTTATGGCCTTGAAGAAGTGAAGAAACCAAAGACGGGTGGATATTGGAGAAGACACTTCCTGAATAGGGAGGCGTTCTGCGATCTGCAGCTTCATACAAGATTCCCGAAGGGTCTTAATTGGAGGAATGATCTGTTATATGTTTACTTAAGTGGAATAACACTTACTACACAATGTATATATCAGCGACATAGCATAACAGTCATTTTCCTCTCATAATATGCAGTTTGATGACTTTTATGGCGATTTGTTTTTTAAATATTGCATATTTAAATATGGTGTTAAACTCCTGTTAAATAAAGATTCAGCTTCTCCCCTACTTGAGTAGCTGTGCAGCACCTGCACGAATTTGAGAATTTGCCTCTCTGGTCATGTGATCACAGGTCCTGCACACATAACACAACAGCACTACACAAACTGTTTATGCAGTTTGTTCACTAGATGGCAGCAAAGCACTGAAATGATATACACATACACGTTTACATAGGTGGCATACATGTTTACATAGGTGACGCGCTTGGTGCTCAACTTGTAAATAAAAACACAACAATCAAAAGTATCATCAACTATAAGTTTATAATCCATGCCCACCTGCGGCTGCTGCTACGCATATCCTCACCATTGTGGTCGGACAGTCTGAAGGTGACAGTGGAGAGGATTATTTTCAGACACTTCTACACTGGTTTGTACTGGTTCACTGGATTCCCAGTTTGATCGGCTGCTTGTCTCATTTGAATTAAGAACCTCCTGAGCTCAGGACAAGGGGCAAATAACAGAAAAAGTCTCTCTCCACCTGCAGCAAAATGGACAAAGTGGTTCCCCCCATTCCTCACACTGGCCCCAGAAGAAACTGCTATGGAGAAATTGCAGTTGGCAACATGTTGTCAGCAATCCTGTATTTAATAGAAGTGCATGTTCTGCACTGTGTGACCGAGGCCTAAATCTTTTCATGCATATTTTGAGCTCTCAGATTTTTTCAGGGACATATTATACGATATGTAACAAACGTGGTGTTTCCTTCGAGGATTCTTACAACATTTAAAAAACACAGGGAAATATGACCTGGAAAACCACAGACACTTCCCCCCTGCCCTTTCTCATTAGTTACAACTTGTCAATAAATATGTCCTCCTGTATAACATTTTATATATGAGTAGGAAATGTCCCTACAAATTAGAAAAGATTTGGTCCCGATGGGTTAAGCTGAAAGGAACGGCTACGTAACTTGTAGCTCAAATGTGAAGGAAATCATTATCTATCCTTATAACTAAGGCTTCGTTCACATCGGCGTTGGGACTCCGTTCATGGCTTCCGTCGGACCTTTTCGCCAGGGGAACCCATGAACGGACTCCAAACTGAAACCATAGGTTTCCGTTTGCATCACCATTGATTTTAATGGTGACGGATTCGGTGCAAATGGTTTCCATTTGTCACCGTTGTGTAAGGGTTATGTTATTTTGACGGAATAAATACCATAGTCGACTGTGCTATTCATTCTGTCAAAACGATGGAACCCTCACACAACGGTGATAAACGGAAACCATTTGCACCGGATCCGTCACCATTGAAATCCATGGTGATGCAAACGGAAACCTATGGTTTCTGTTTGTTTCATTTTGGATTCCGTTCATGGGTTCCTCTGACAGAAAGGTTCGACGGAACCCATGAACAGAGTCCTGATGCAGATGTGAATGAAGCCTTAGATGAGGAAATGGACGCCTCTGTGTGACTGGTTGGGTTTGTTGGTTAAATATAATTCAATGTGTTATTATTTGCTTTTCATGCTTTGTATTTTTTTTGTCCGTTTTTTTTTTTGCAAAATTATAAATTAAACCTTTGAAAAGTGAAAAAAAAAATGGCAGGAAAACAGTTACCAATTTTCAGATTACTATTCAGATCACTAAAATTCTAATGCCAATTTAATAAAATGTGGTGAAAATCCACATGTGAACAGACTCTAATTGAAGCTGAAGGATCTCCAGCTCGTCTTGGTGGCCGTACAACTTATTTTTCCTTTTTATACACAATCCCCCCCGGTACTATATTGTAAAGCTTAGACACTGTTTTCTTATTTTCTCCTGTATGTATTCTGTCGTATTAGGCAATGTGAGCATTGTGTATTTTTTATATGGCTCCCATTAGTGGAATGAAGGGAAAACTTTTCCATAAGGGAGAGATGTGGGAAGGTTTTTCCTGCTTTCCTCTGATGGGATCAGATACAACAGCGATCAAACTGACCTGACAATACAAGCACGTGATACAGCCTGGAATGGAGAACATGAGTATATTGTAAAGGTTTTTTTTTTTTTTTATGTTTTGTGGCCATATAAACCCATTTAAATGTTCCTGGAAAACTCCTTGAAATATGTAGTAAATTTCATTTAGTGTTAAAGGGAATGTGTTGCCAGAAAAACATGTTTTTTTTTTTTAAATTAAACATTTAGTGTGTGGGTGATTAAACATTGTTCAAACTTTTTTTATTTTTTTCACGAGTCAGGAAATATTATAAATTAATTCTAATTTATAATACTACCCATTTTTGGTCACTAGATGGAGCTATTCCCAAAATTGCAGCATTGCAACATTGGGTTAAAAGCCCTCGCTCTAGTGAGCTCTCAGCATCCCCCCCTCCTTTATCCTAGCTAGTGCCGGGATAAACGAGGGGTTTGAACGGTGTAACCTCCTACACTGTGTGTCGCCATTTTTTGAGCTAACACACAGTGTAGTAGGTTTACATACAGTAGTAAACACACACAAACACGAACATACATTGAAATCTCTTACCTGCTCCTGCCGCCGCGGCTCCCTCCGGCCCGTCCGCTCCGTTTGCTGCCGCTGGTCCAAGTGCACAAATCCGGAAGCCGCGACCGGAAGTAGTAATATTACTGTCCGGCCGCGACTTCTGGTCCACAGGAAAATGGCGCCGGACGGCGCCAATTTCGAATTGGACTGTGTGGGAGCGGCGCATGCGCAGTTCCCACACAGACGCCGTACACTGAAGTCAATGGGACGGGAGCCGTTCGCAGTCCCTATGGGACTGTGGCTGCCGTATTCCATGCCTGTATGTGTCGTTAATCGACACAGACAGAAATGGAACAAAAAATGGCAGCCCCCATAGGGAAGAAAAAGTGTAAAAATAAGAAAAAGTAAAACACAAACACACAAATGAATATAAACATTTTTAATAAAGCACTAACATCTTTAACATATAAAAAAATAATTTGTGATGACACTGTTCCTTTAAGTACACTGTATTATTAGGGCACTGTACTATAGCAGTATTGTATTGTATGGTGCTAATATTGTCTGACACTTATTTTGGCTCCCAGCAGTGTGTTCGGTCCGGAACTTGCGGCCGAAATACGTTCCGTCCATTACGGACGTAATGTGCTCGTGTGAATCCAGCCTTACTCTCGTCAGACTTTCCTCTATTCAAATTTAATTTCTCTAACGGCAAAAGAGAGAAAATCTCAACATATTCATCACGCCAAATACGATCTCTAATCTCCGTCTTAAGGGAGCTCTCAAAACAAACATTTGGCTAACCGAACCCCATGCAGTTGAACCGCAACAGGAGCGCCAGACCCACCAGCACTCCCAGTGACTTTAGAACCTAGCGCCGCAGCCCCAGATACCGAACCGTACCATGCCGCAACAGGAGAAGGAGCAAGGGGGACCACAGGTGGTGGGACCTCACGCTGCACCAAAGCCTCTCTAACACCAGCCAGTAATTGAGCCACTACCTGTCCCAAATCAGACACAGTCAAGCTGGGGGGCTCCGGACTATGGTGTGAGCAGGGCTCAGGAAGCCTTGACCTCCTAGCTAGTCTTGACTTGGGGATTAGCGGCATATCCCTGAGCACCCCTGATGGTAAGTCTGTTTAACCTTTACCTAACAATGTCCACCACCCCGGTCTCCTTCTGCTTTATGGGAGGCTTCTGTTCTCCCTGAGGTCATCTCAGGAGCAGGACGTAGAAGAATATTTATCACCGCTTAACTGCAGTAACTCTGCTCAATCTTTATTAAAACCATAAAGCAGTACAAAATGTTAAAAAAAAATGCAGCTCACCAAAAGACAATTAGGAAACAATGTAAGCGTCGTCTTTACCAAATCTGTACTTTTATCAATGAGAAAGGTTAAAACAACAAGCAATAAACAGACGACAATTACAGAGAGAGAAGAAAAAAATTGAATGGTCGGGCACTACAGCGAGGTAGCAGAGTGGAGGGAGTTAGCGGTCAACTACTCAGAAAATGCCTGAGATTACTTCAACAATCGGCAGAGTTGCTGGATTCTGAATATCAGTGAATGTGGCCAAACATTTAGATTTGTACCGGGGAATTGTAGACTTCCAATGTCTAGGCACAACCTAGTCTGAATAAATGGAGGAGAACCTTCTTCTGGAAAGAAATAGATCTGGAGAGAATTGAGCGGAGAGGGCATGTTCGAAGAGAGAATTTATTGCCAACCAAAATGGTGCGATGTGCCTACAATCCCATCAGATGTCAGTAAGCGTACCTACCATTCCCCCACAGCTCCAACATGTCTCCAAACACTCCATGGGTAAAGCCCATGGAGGACCACCAGGACTCCTGAACCAACATGTACGTAAAAGTTTTTCTAGTTTTGCACAATAAAAACACTTTTTAATTTTTTTACAAAATAATTTGTTTTTGTGACGCTGCATTCGAAGATGAACTGCATAGTTTTTCAACTAATCTGGTCCCCATGGCAGAAACATGTCTTTCCATCTGGCACCTCCAGCAGACTCCTTTCAGTCTAGTTTGATTTCTTTTACCTCAGAGTTCCTCTTTTTCCCTTCTTCTCTCCCCCTTTTTTTGAACTATTTCTAACAGGGGCTGTGCAGGATTAGAAAAATATGGCTGCTTTCTTCCAGAAACAGCACCACACCTTTCCACAGGTTGTATTTGGTATTGCAGGTTTGCTCCATTGAAGTGAATGGTAATGAGCTGTAATACCACACACAACCTATGGACAGGTGTGGTGCTGGTTTTTGGAGAAAGCAGACAAGTTATCTTATCCTGGAGTACTCTTTGTCATGGATTGTTCTTGTGCGGAGATGCTCCCTGCATTATCCCTTTTCCTTTATGGCCGCTGATATGTACTATTCAGCTTTATGGCCTCTGTGGTAAGTACACTGCCAGTCATTAAAGGGTTAACACTTCAGACCACTGTCGGTGATGTCACAATGAACGAGGCGGCAGTGGTAAGAAACTCCTGTAGCAATGATGATGAATGCGCTGATGTCATAAACACAAATGTTTATGACATAAAGAAGATTCCATATTAGAAGGTTTTACTGCCACATTTAGCGCCATATTGGATGGGACTGAGGACCTTGAGCTTGACTTCCCCACCAATGTCGACCTGATGTAATTTGTAGGTTCTAGCAGGGAAACCCTTCACCCAAGAGCACTTCTTCATCACAGTGATGCCATCCTCTTCATACGGGTTGTCTGTAATAGAGGAGGTTTCCAGCAGGAGATCCCCCCCTATTAGCCAGAGCAGAGACAGGTGCTACAAGGAGGCATCTGGAGGACCCGTCTCATCCGTGGATCACCCATTCATTTTAATGGGTGCCCAGGAAGAGAGACATCCGCCTAGCCAACCAGATCAGCCGATTTATGTGTTTTATGTCGTTCGTTCATTGTAATGTCTTTCCTTGAAAATCTGAGAAAATGTACAAATTCTGTTACAAATTATATTTTGGCACCTTCTAAGCCCAGAGGAAGGGCAATCCTCCAGCCATGGTTTCCCTAGAGGTTTCCCCCACAGGGGGTTTTTCCTTTCCTGCGTGCTGGAGGGTGACTCTTCGTGAGTCGGAGGTTTGCCATTTTGGGTTTGGTCATATAATATAATAAAAGTATTGACCATTTAACACCCAATTATAATGTTTTGTGTCTTTATTTTGCATTCTTTGGTTTGGTGATTGGGATTCTGGGTCTATCACATATCACAAAATCATAAGGCCGGACATCTACTTCCCACACTGACATAGAATGGAGACAACAAGCGTTGCTGCACAATTAAGTGTACACATCCTTACATTAAGATATTGTATTACGGTCTGTAGCCTTTGGGGGAAATATATTAACCTTTCTACAACAGTTTACTAGCGTAGAAAATTCACAAAATGCGCAAATGTTGAAATTTTAGGGGGCAAAAAATGAGCGGGGCTTAGCAGAAATGGCCAACAATTTTACTATAATTTACGCCAGTAACTGATGTAAATTATAGCAGAAATCTATATGTATAATGCGGCCCAGATTTATCTCTGGGGGGCGTAACAAGGCAAAGGTCCGTGCCAGACCCATACCTCCCCCCAATCAGACTGTATGCCCCCCCAATCAGACAATAAAATAAATTGTAAAAATTTACTTTAACTGTACAGCAGGCCGAAGCGCGTAGAAAGTACTGATGACAGGCCGCGTTGCAGCTAAAAGATGCGACACATTTATTAAGAGTCGTTCGCCTGTTAATAAATGTGTTGCATCTTACTCCAGCAAACTGTTTAATAGGACTGCTGTATGAAACGCCAGTATTAAAGGGGATGTGTCGCTAGGAATTTATTTTTATTTTTTTCAGTTAAACAGTTAGTATATAAATGATTACACATTGTTTTAATTTTTTTAATTTTTTCACAATTCAGGAAATATTATAAATTAGATTCTAATTTATAACATTTCCATGTGCTGGTCACTAGAGGGAGCAAATCCCAAAATTGCAGCATTGGCATGTGGTAAAGCAACCTCATTGCCTTATGCTGCAAATTTGGAGTAGACACACTCGCTCTGCCCCAGCACACACCAGTAAACATACCTACCAACTTTCAAGTATCTAATCTAAGTAGTCTCTGCCCACACATAACCGGTACAGCCCACTCAGTATTATGTTCCCATAGGACCCCCCACACAGTGTAATGACAAATAGCTGCCCCCATACAGTTTAATGCCCCCTTAGCTGCCCCTAGTACCAGTGCGCTGATATAAAGCGCCAGTGCCCATATAGATAGTGTCACACACAGTGCCCATGTAGATGGTGCCACACACCCCAGGGATTCCACTCCAGGAGGAGCCCCTGCTGTCACTGTCCATATATGGACAGTGACGTAAGGCATTCCCTATAGGAGCAGAATCCCTGTCCAGAGCGTCGGCCACACTGTGGCCAGGGATCGCACTCCAGGAGGAGACCTTGATGTAATTGTACATATATGGACAGTGACGACAGGCAGGGCCGCACCTGCCATTAGGCGAGGTGAGGCAGCGGCCTCAGGCGGCGCCACCGAGCTAAAAACGGGGGACGGCATATTGTGGCAGGGCCATGGGGGATGCGTGGGGAAGGCAGGGGAGAGTACTTTACCTAGAAGAAATGCAGCACGTTAGGCGCACGTCTGCTAGTACACTCCCCCTCTGTGACGCTGCACGCGCCGCGAGAGAGGAGCATAGGGAACCTGGAGGACTCCGGGAGGAGCGGCCGAACGCTCTCTCCTGAAGAAAAGAAAAGCAGCTGGTAAGTAATGAGTTGAGGACAGGAGGCTGAGTCGTTGATAAAGACTAGAGCGGCAGAGTGCCAATTACTGCGCTCAGCCTCCTGCCCTCACTAATTTAAAAGTGATGGGCTGCTACCATACTGACAAGAGGGGGGCATCTGACTGACTGCATTGGGCAGCCTTAGATGTGTGCGACATGGTGCTGCATCCTCCCACCATGTAGGGGGCGCAACTGTGCAGGCCGTGCTTTGGACTCTATATTCTCTGCTCCTCGTTACACACACTGAGGAAGCAGAGGAAGCAAGTGCAGAGCCGAGGAGGAAGCTCCGCCCACAGTCCGACCTGCAAGAAACCTGTGCAGCTGGAGAGATGGTAAGTTCCTGTGAGTGTGTATATATGTATACATGCCTTGTGTCTGACTGTCTGTCTATGTGTGTGTATATATGTGTCTCTATATGTATACATGCTTTGTCTGTGTGTGTGTGTGTGTGTGTGTGTGTGTGTGTGTGTGTGTGTATATATGTGTCGGTATATGTATACATGCCTTGTGTCTGTGTGTGTGTGTGTGTGTATATGTGTCTGTATATGTATACATGCCTTGGGTCCGTCTATGTGTGTATATATGTGTTGGTATGTGTATACATGCCTTGTGTCTGTCTGTCTGTATATGTGTGTGTGTGTGTGTGTGTGTGTGTGTGTGTGTGTGTGTGTATATGTGTCTGTATGTGTATACATGCCTTGTGTCTGTCTGTCTGTATATATGTGTGTGTGTGTGTGTGTGTGTGTGTGTGTGTGTGTGTGTGTGTGTGTGTGTGTGTGTGTGTGTATATATGTGTCTGTATATGTATACATGCCTTGGGTCCGTCTATGTGTGTGTATATGTGTCTGTATATGTATACATGCCTTGTGTCTGTCTGTGTGTGTGTGTGTGTGTGTGTGTGTGTGTGTGTGTGTGTGTATATATGTGTCTGTATATGTATACATGCCTTGTGTCTGTCTATGTGTGTATATATGTGTTGGTATGTGTGTACATGCCTTGTGTCTGTCTGTCTGTATATATGTATATGTGTGTATATATGTGTCTGTATATGTATACATGCCTTGGGTCCGTCTATGTGTGTATATATGTGTTGGTATGTGTATACATGCCTTGTGTCTCTCTGTCTGTCTGTCTGTGTGTGTGTGTGTGTGTGTGTTTGTATATATATGTGTCTGTATATGTTAACATGCTTTATGTCTGTGTCTGTGTGTGTGTGTGTGTCTGTGTGTGTGTGTGTGTGTGTGTGTGTGTGTGTATATATATATATATGTGTATATTTGCCTGTATTTGTAGAGGGCAGCAATAGAGTCCCCCGCACAGTGCGCCATCCAACCTAAGGCCGGCCGCTAGTATAATTTAAAAAAAACAGACATAGGATTTTTTTTTTTATTGAAATAAAAACTCCCCCGCACAACCCTCTTTCACCATTTTATTAAAAAAAAAAAACGTACATTATCGAAGTAGTCCAACTAATCCATGACTGAGGCTGGGTTCACACGACCTATTTTCAGGCGTAAACGAGGCGTATTATGCCTCGTTTTACGTCTGAAAATAGGGCTACAATACGTCGGTAAACATCTGCCCATTCATTTGAATGGGTTTGCCGACGTACTGTGCCGACGACCTGTCATTTACACGTCGTTGTTTGAAAGCTGTCAAACGACGATGCGTAAAATGACTGCCTCGTCAAAGAAGTGCAGGAAACTTCTTTGGACGTTTTTGGAGCCGTTTTCTCATAGACTCCAATGAAAACAGCTCCAAAAACGGACGTAAAAAACGCCGCGAAAAACGCAAGTTGCTCAAAAAACGTCTGAAAATCAGGGGCTGTTTTCCCTTGAAAACAGCTCGGTATTTTCAGACGTTTTTGGTCACTATGTGTGCACATACCCTTAGTCTAAATGGTCCAGCCGAACATAGCAAAAAAATAAAAGTTAGCAGTATTACAAATATAAAACCTATACTTTTTTATACTCCCCTGCGCCACAACAGAAACTAGAGGTCAAGGAAAAATAATTTCCCTTCATGTAACTCTGCTTCCTGTCAACTGAAAAGTTAGCCGCCAGAGGGAAAAAATGTTTCCCCATTGTGGAGTACAAGAAAGTCTAATTCCCAGGTGGGGCTTTCTTGTACTCATCGAGGAAACATTTTTACTTCTGACAGATGATTTTTCCGTTGACAGGTTGTGTTTTTTCCACCCCTGCCCTAGATTTCAATCCTACATCTGCCCCTGTGTGCAGAATATCACAAGTTCACAACAGAGCTTGCAGAGGAGAAGCGCACGCCCCTGCGGACCACGATGCAGAGAGCGCGTCTAACGAGTGAGTATGGCAACTCTGCACCTCTCCTCAGCCTCCACATGTTATTGGATGAGAGGAGGAGGAGAAGGGCGGACTGTGGCTGATAACATTCACTACTGGTATATATTTATATGTGCGGTATATTCACTGCTGCTATATATGGATCAGAGCGGTATATACACTGCTGCTATATATGGATCTGTGCGGTATATTCACTGCTGCTATATATGGATCTGTGCGGTATATTCACTGCTGGTATATATTTATATGTGCGGTATATTCACTGCTGCTATATATGGATCTGTGCGGTATATACACTGCTGCTATATATGGATCAGAGCGGTATATTCACTGCTGCTATATATGGATCAGAGCGGTATATTCACTGCTGCTATATATGGATCTGTGCGGTATATTCACTGCTGCTATATATGGATCTGTGCGGTATATACACTGCTGCTATATATGGATCTGTGCGGTATATACACTGCTGCTATATATTGATCTGTGCGGTATATTCACTGCTGCTATATATGGATCTGTGCGGTATATACACTGCTGCTATATATGGATATGTGCGGTATATACACTGCTGCTATATATGGATCAGAGCGGTATATTCACTGCTGCTATATATGGATCTGTGCGGTATATACACTGCTGGTATATATTTATATGTGCGGTATATTCACTGCTGCTATATATGGATCAGAGCGGTATATTCACTGCTGCTATATATGGATCAGAGCGGTATATTCACTGCTGCTATATATGGATCTGTGCGGTATATACACTGCTGGTATATATGGATCTGTGCGGTATATTCACTGCTGCTATATATGGATCTGTGCGGTATATTCACTGCTGCTATATATGGATCTGTGCGGTATATACACTGCTGCTATATATGGATCTGTGCGGTATATTCACTGCTGCTATATATGGATCAGAGCGGTATATACACTGCTGCTATATATGGATCTGTGCGGTATATTCACTGCTGCTATATATGGATCTGTGCGGTATATACACTGCTGCTATATATGGATCTGTGCGGTATATTCACTGCTGCTATATATGGATCTGTGCGGTATATACACTGCTGCTATATATGGATCTGTGCGGTATATACACTGCTGCTATATATTGATCTGTGCGGTATATTCACTGCTGCTATATATGGATCTGTGCGGTATATACACTGCTGCTATATATGGATCTGTGCGGTATATACACTGCTGGTACATATTTATTTATAGGTTGTGCGCAGTTTATTTTTTGCTTTGCTATTGTTCCATATGCCTTTTTTTCTAAATATACATTTTTGCCCCTTGCAGTTAAAGGGGTTGTTCCAAGATTAAATGTTATCCCCTGTCTACAGGACATGACTTAAGGTATGTTTGATGCTTCCGCTATCTACGACCTTACACCCCAAACCCCAATAAGAGACCACACATGAATTTTGGTGTAAAGGCCACAGCAGCCATTTATTAAACACACCTTTTTTCTGAAAAAGAGCATAACCATAAACACATCATAACTCCATGATAACATCCTGCTCTATTTCCCAACTCCAGATAAAGGATCCTTGAAGGCACTTCAATCATTAAACTCCATCGTTTCCTTATTAGGTCTGGACCCCTTACCCTACAGCCGTTCTGCACCTGACCCGAGGGCACCAACCATGTCCAAGACCTCTCTCTCCCTTCCTGGGGACCCTGCCCATCAGGAATATATATGAGCTGGGTAACCACTCCCCAGCCCCTCCAATACTATCCCGGGTTAAACGCCCCGAGTTCTCTTGCAACAATCTCCATTGTTGCTTCTCCTTCTTACCATTACGTGCCTCCAAAGACCCCTCCTCCTACCGCCACGACAATCATGTGTGACCCCTTACACATGATTGTCCCTCCACAACTGCAGGGCTTTCTCCATGCCCTCCTTAATGTCCAGGGTCCACATATCCAGACCCACCTCGTTTAGATGAACACCATCCGCCCTGAGGAAACCTACCTCTCTACCCTCCAACTCCTTATGCCGCACCACAACACCGCCATTGCGTGCCACAAACCTGCCAACTACCTTGTTGACTTTTGCTCGCGCTTTATTTAAGCTATGTACGGAACGTGCCTGCCGCCACACCTTGCGAGCCACAATATCAGACCATACAATAACCACTCCTGGGAACGCCGACCACAACCGCAAAAGGTCAATCTTCACATCCCTCACTAAATCCCTGGACGACCGAATGCCCAAATCATTGCCGCTAAGATATCCGGCGCCCTGTCCAAACCTGCATAAAATTGTACCTCTGGTAACAGCCTACACCACAGCATGCCCCGCAGGCCCAACCATCTGACCTGCACCTCTGCGTGATCCATGCCCAACTGTCGTCCGGCCGGACGAACATCTGCACGAACACCTCCCCAGTGCACGTAGGAGTGCCCCATGATCCAAATCAAGCAGGGACCTGCACCTAAAACAACACAAAACAACAACGTAACTACTCCATATCCACCTCCAGCACATCTTATCACCACCGCCTCAAAGCAAGTGAGGCCGCACATACAACCTATATCTGTCTGATTCCCACCTACCGATCTTCTTAACCATCGCCGGGGATAAACCCCACCGAGCTGCTTCCGTAGCTGCGCCAATTCTAAAAGAGTGAGAGCCAAACCCTGCTCCACCTCTGCTAGACAACAGGATACATTTTTTGAACACCTGTGAAAACTGGAATTTTGACAGAGACAGCCCGTCTGCATGAACCAACAAGGATGCTGGGCCCTCAGGCCTCACCGCAACAAACTCCCGAAAACAGCGGACCGGGCACACCCGCGACCCTGGTAACTCATACAAGCGCACCACAAAACCTCTACCTTCCTGATCTGTCTTAGATCTACGGAGCAAACAAGAAAGGCAGGAGCCATCCAAATCCACATCAGCGTACAATAAACCCCCTGCCACAATCTTACTGGCCGACACCAACTCCGATATCCGGAACGCCCCAAAGAACGCCAAAGAAAAGGCCAGTGTAAATAGCCGCACTTCAAATGCTGAAACACAAACCTCCCTCAACAAATCACAAATCGCTACCAACAGCTCAAATGACACCGGCTTCCTGCGGTCCCTAACTGCGGAACCCCTCCGGAAACCCTTCATTGCCTGCCGCACCAGAAAGGACTTAGTCACGTCCTCCTCACCTTTCTTCTTAAACCAAAAAGCCAAGGCCGACAAACTGCGAGCGACCGTTGCTGCAGACGACCCCTCACTGTACGCATTTCCTATAAAATACAGCAAACACGCCTGCCGATCTGCAATACCTGCCTGCGCATTTTCCAACAACGCCTCCCATACCTGCCATACCGCACTGTACCTCTGCCACGTTACCGCACTAACAGACCTTTCCACGAGCGACATCGCCATTGTCACACCACCTTCCACAGATGCTCTGGACACGGCAGGCCATGAGACTCCGCCCCCGGCGCCAGCAGACGAAACCTGTCCCACTGTTGACGAGAAAGGGAATCAGCCACAGAATTCAGCACCCCAGGAATATGCACTGCCACAAAATGCGCATTCAACATCAGACCTCTCAAAACTAAATGTCGCAATAGTCGCACGACTGGCGGAGAATTAGCTGTCTGCGCATTAACAGCCTGAACGACACCCAGATTGTCACATACGAAACGCACTCTCCGGTCCCGCAGACAATCCCCCCACAACTCCGCAGCCACCACAATCGGGAACAATTCCAGCAGAGCCAAGTTACGGACAAAACCACATTCATGCCATGCATCTGGCCAAACTCCTGCACACCACTGCCCCTGGAAATAAGCCCCAAATCCACAAGCACCTGATGCATCAGTATACAGCTCCAAGTCCACACTAGACACCGGCTGATACATGAGCACCGACCGCCCATTATAGGTCTGCAAAAACTCCCCCCACACCAACAAGTCAGCTTTCAACTCCGCCGACAACCTAATGAAATGATGGGGAGAATGAACCCCTGCGGTAGCACTCGCCAATCGCCTGCAAAACACCCGTCCCATGGGCATAATCCTACAAGCAAAATTCAAATGCCCCAACAAGGATTGCAAGTCCCGCAACTGGATCTTCTTCCTGCGCAGCGCACTCGCCACCAACCCTCTCATCTCCAGCAACTTATCATCAGGCAAGCGACACTCCATGTTATCTGAATCAATCATGATTCCCAAAAACTTAATGACCGTCGTGGGTCCCTCAGTTTTTTCAGGCGCCAGAGGTACCCCAAAATCCTTTGCCACTCGCTCCATAGTGTGTAGCAATCCTGCACACACATAGGTACCCGGCGGCCCGATAAACAGGAAATCATCCAGATAATGCAGGGCAGATTGCACCTGCGCCTCCCGACGGACCACCCACTCCAAAAACGTGCTAAACATCTCAAAATAAGCGCATGAAATGGAGCAGCCCATCGGGAGGCAACAATCCACAAAATATTCCTCCTGCCAATAACATCCCAGCAAACAAAAACTATCCGGATGCACCGGCAATAAGCGAAACGCGGCCTCAATGTCAGTTTTCGCTAACAGAGAGCCCTTCCCGTATTTCCGAACCCAAACAACCGCCGCATCAAAGTTAGTATAACTGACCGCGCACAAGGCCGGATCAATGCCGTCATTCACCGACTCGCCTTCCGGATAAGACAAGTGATGAATAAGGCGGAATTTATTCACCTCCTTTTTTGGAACCAAACCTAACGGGGAAACACGCAAATTCTGAACAGGCGGGCAGGAAAACGGACCCGCCATGCGGCCCAACGCCACCTCCTTCAGCAGCTTATCCGTAACCAGATCAGGCCGCGCCAAAGCAGACGACAAATTACGGACTACCCCATCACGTCCAACCGACGTACAAGGAATCCGAAAACCTTCTGAAAATCCTAACCATAACAACTCCGCCACTTTCCTATTTGGATAGCCCCCTAAAAACGGGAGCATCCTTTCCACCCTCACCGGCGTCGCCCCTCTTCTGCTCAGCATCTCCCTGCCTGCCCTTATGCTTCTTGAAGCATCTGGACAAACCATGGGCGCCTCCGCAACCGGAGCACTCGTGCTTATATCTACAGTCTGGGCCAAACTTGCAATGCCCCTCATTATACTGCCAGCAACACCCCTTTCCTGAGGAAGCTGACCGACCCGCTGCTGACCCCTGACCGCCGGCCGCATCCCGAAAGGGCTGCTGCCCCTGTTTTGGCGCAGACATCAAACGTATCCACAAACTGATATCTTTGTGGTCCCATCGCAATGACGGGCGCACCGACTTCCGCTGACGAAACTGTTCGTCATACCGCAACCAAGCGTTACCGCCGTATACACGATACGCCTCCCCTACCGAATCCATATAACAGAATAGCGCCGAACAGTTCTCCGGCGCCTTCTCACCCACCACACTAGCCAATATAGCGAAGGCCTGCAGCCAATTCGCAAAAGTCCGAGGAATCAAGCGATACCGCCGCCGCTCCTCCTCCTCCTTCTTACTTTCATCCGGTTTCCACCGGTCCAAATTAAACTTTTCTAACGGCAGCAAAGAAAAAATCTCAACATATTCATCTTTCCAGATCTTTTCCCTAATCTCCACCTTCAAATGTGCCCCCAGCGGGCCCTCAAAACACACATAAACCTCACCTTTAGCCGCGTCAGCCAAACGCACATCCTCCACCACTTTCTTAGCCGCACTCGCCGCCGCGTCAACCGCTTTTTCCACCGCCACTACGGCACCCACAACCGGCGCCACGTCACTAACCCCCGCAATCCCTGCAGCAGCCGCACCAGAAATCGCCTCGTTAGCAACTGCACTCCCTGCCGCACTAGCAGACGCCTCACTAGCAGCGCCCCATACCCTCGCTGGCGACTGCTCTACGCCTGGCACAGTTCTCATAAAATACTCCTGCATCCCTCTAAACAACAATTGCATCTGTGACATTGACAACATCCCCCCCACATCCCCCCCACACATCCCCGGCACCACATCCGTGGTAGACTCACCCGTACGTCCCTGAGGTGACCTCCCAGCGGACGCGTCCATCACTCCAGATAATCCAGGCGTCGGTCGTGACGATCCTAGGGAGTGGTGCTCCTGCACCCCACGCTCCCCGTAACTCCGCGCACTTCTGGTCGGTGAAGCTCTAGGCCCAGCGGAACGCGGCCCGTCCACGGTCCTGCCACCCGCTGGTGGCGCGACATATTTGTCCACGATCCTGCCACCCGCTGGTGGCGCGACATATTCAGACTGACAGCCCTGCCGATCCAGTCCTTCTGCAGGGCTGTCAAAAATAAATCTTCTGCTCGTCACTTGTCTCGCAGACCGCTGCCCCCCCTTGTCCGGATGGGGCCCGGCGTCGCTCACCGAAGCTGCCCGGGTCCTTCCGGTCGCTGCCGCCGCCACACGCCTCCCTGCTCCAGCAGGAGGCGATCTCGCTCCCCATCTGGAGGCCGCCCGCCTCTTCCTCCGGATCGGGTCTGATGTCCGGACGTCCTTCTGAAGAGCTCCTCCGGCACCAGGAACATCGGCGCCGGAGAAAGCCGTCACTTCCGGTTCAGCGTGCACTTCCGGTTCAGCGTGTACTTCCGGTTCAGCGTGTACTTCCGGTTCAGCCTCCACTTCCGGTTCCGCCTCCACTTCCGGTCTTGTCGTTGCAGACAGGAGGGAGGAAGATGGCCGCCGCGGCCCCCCCCCTCCTGTCACCTCCGGTCTTGCCCGCCTGATGGGATTCCTCCCAGACCTCCGCGGCCCGTCGCCAGGGTGCAGCTCCGGACCAGCAGGAGGAGGAGGGTCCCTGGAGGGGCTCCCTCGGCGCCGACCAGACCGAGGTGTTTCTGCTGATGAAGGCCTCTCCTGAGGCCTGGAACGCCTGCTGCTGCGTCCCTCACTCTCCTCTCCAGCCGCTGGAACCGGAGGAAGAGCCCCGGCAATCAGCGCATCCAGCCATCCCACGCCGTGCTGCATCGCTGCATCCCGGATCCTGGCCATCGTGGTCTCCATCGCCGCGTCCATCAGGTAAGTGAAAATATGATATATATATATTTTTTAAATGTAATAACAGGACAAAACTTTCTCCTGTTGTCCAGCGGGAAAGAGGGCTGCCTCTTCCCCGCATGGACTTATATACTTTATTCTCCACCCACCACATATAGATACATTTTGCCCCATGCCCCTTTCACATAACCCTCCAATCCCTATAAATATAGCCTAAAACATAATACCTAGAACATAATAGCCTAGAACTCCCAAACACCTAGTCATGCGCTTCCTTCATTACGGCTGCGCCTACATTACGCTGGGCTTACTGGACATAACATGCTGATCGGTGGGGGTCTGACCACTGGGACCCCCACTGATAACTGGAACGGTGGTCCCTTGTACCCCTGAGTAACTGGAGCGGCAGGGTGTATGCTTGACCTCCATCGTCATTAACTCAGGGGTACGAGGGAGCCCCACTGATCAGCATGTTATGTCCTGTCCTGTAGACAGGGGATAACATTTAATCTTGGAACAACCCCTTTAAAGAGGCTCTGTCACCAGATTTTGCAACCCCTATCTGCTATTGCAGCAGATCGGCGCTGCAATGTAGATACGAGTAAAAATTTTTTTTTTAAAAACGAGCATTTTTGGCCAAGTTATGACCATTTGTATATTTATGCAAATGAGACTTTCTAAAGTACAACTGGGCGTGTATTGTGTGCGTACATCGGGGCGTTTTTACTTCTTTTACTAGCTGGGCGTTGTGTATAGAAGTGAATGATGCTGACGAATCAGCATCATCCACTTCTCTTCGTTACCACCCAGCTTCTGGCAGTTCACAGACACACAGCGTGTCCTCGCGAGATCACACTGTGACGTCACTCACTTCCTGCCCTAGGTCCTGCATCGTATCGGCCACATCGGCACCAGAGGCTACAGTTGATTCTGCAGCAGCATCAGCGTTTGCAGGTAAGATCGACTTACCTGCAAACGCTGATGCTGCTGCAGAATCAACTGTAGCCTCTGGTGCCGATGTGTCCTCGCTCGTCCGACACGATGCAGGACCTCGGGCAGGAAGTGAGTGACGTCACAGCGTGATCTCGCGAGGACACGCTGTGTCTGCACTGCCAGAAGCTGGGTGGTAACGAAGAGAAGTGGATGATGCTGATTCGTCAGCATCATTCACTTCTATACACAACGCCCAGCTAGTAAAAGAAGTAAAAACGCCCAGATGTAACGAACACAATACACGCCCAGTTGTACATAACTTTAAACACGCCCAGTTGTACTTTAGAAAGCCTCATTTGCATAAATATAAAAATGGTCATAACTTGGCCAAAAATGCTCGTTTTTTAAAAATAAAAACGTTACTCTTATCTACATTGCAGCGCCGATCTGCTGCAATAGGAGATAGGGGTTGCAAAATCTGGTGACAGAGCCTCTTTAGGACCTGGATTAGAAAAATAAAAAGGAGACACGGCGCCACATAGTGCAATAAAGCGAGGGAGTATATTGAGCAATATGACCAACAAGAAAATTGCTCACCTTAGAGAATGGATACCAGTAGGTATCACAAAAGCATGAAGCTGCAGCCAGGTCCGTACACATGCAAAAAGTTTTGCTGTCAAGGTAAATAATTGAGATGATTCAGGAAAAAGGACCACCGGCGCTGCTATATAGGATGTCGAGGCAATGAAATAAATAAATCAAGCTGGCCTGATGAAGACGCCGTTCCGGCGTCGAAACGCGTAACCCTGTCTTTACAAATAAATATTATTTATTTATTTCATTGCCTCGACATCCTATATAGCAGCGCCGGTGGTCCTTTTTCCTGAATCATCTCAATTCTTTAAGACCTGAACATGCAGTGAATAGTTTTCAGATTATATTACTGGCTCGATGATCACATTCATTCCTTGTCTGGTCTGTGCAGTTTCGGTTTACAAATATTACGGATTGGTAGTACAGATCCAATAGACGTGGACAGAAAGCAAGTGCAGCATGCGTTACTATACTGACTGTAAAGTGCCGCATGTGTTACTATACTGACTGTAAAGAGCAGCATGTGTTACTATACTGACTGTAAAGTGCAGCATGCGTTACTATACTGACTGTAAAGTGCCGCATGTGTTACTATACTGACTGTAAAGTGCCGCATGTGTTACTATACTGACTGTAAAGTGCCGCATGTGTTACTATACTGACTGTAAAGTGCCGCATGTGTTACTATACTGACTGTAAAGTGCCGTATGTGTTCCTATACTGACTGTAAGGTGCCGCATGTGTTCCTATACTGACTGTAAAGTGCCGCATGTGTTACTATACTGACTGTAAAGTGCCGCATGTGTTACTATACTGACTGTAAAGTGCCGTATGTGTTCCTATACTGACTGTAAGGTGCCGCATGTGTTCCTATACTGACTGTAAGGTGCCGCATGTGTTCCTATACTGACTGTAAAGTGCCGCATGTGTTACTATACTGACTGTAAAGTGCCGCATGTGTTCCTATACTGACTGTAAGGTGCCGCATGTGTTCCTATACTGACTGTAAGGTGCCGCATGTGTTACTATACTGACTGTAAAGTGCAGCATGCGTTACTATACTGACTGTAAAGTGCAGCATGTGTTACTATACTGACTGTAAAGTGCCACATGTGTTACTATACTGACTGTAAAGTGCCGCATGTGTTACTATACTGACTGTAAGGTGCCGCATGTGTTCCTATACTGACTGTAAAGTGCTGCATATGTTACTATACTGACTGTAAAGTGCAGCATGCATTACTATACTGACTGTAAAGTGCAGCATGTGTTACTATACTGACTGTAAAGTGCCGCATGTGTTACTATACTGACTGTACAGTGCCGCATGTGTTACTATACTGACTGTAAGGTGCCGCATGTGTTCCTATACTGACTGTAAGGTGCAGCGTGCGTTACTATACTGACTGTAAAGTGCCGCATGTGTTACTATACTGACTGTAAAGTGCCGCATGTGTTACTATACTGACTGTAAAGTGCCGCATGTGTTACTATACTGACTGTAAAGTGCAGCATGCGTTACTATACTGACTGTAAAGTGCAGCATGTGTTACTATACTGACTGTAAAGTGCCGCATGTGTTACTATACTGACTGTAAAGTGCCGCATGTGTTACTATACTGACTGTAAAGTGCAGCGTGCGTTACTATACTGACTGTAAAGTGCAGCGTGCGTTACTATACTGACTGTAAAGTGCCGCATGTGTTACTATACTGACTGTAAAGTGCCGCATGTGTTACTATACTGACTGTAAAGTGCCGCATGTGTTACTATACTGACTGTAAAGTGCAGCGTGCATTACTATACTGACTGTAAAGTGCAGCGTTCGTTACTATACTGACTGTAAAGTGCCGCATGTGTTACTATACTGACTGTAAAGTGCCACATGTGTTACTATACTGACTGTAAAGTGCAGCGTGCGTTACTATACTGACTGTAAAGTGCCGCATGTGTTACTATACTGACTGTAAAGTGCAGCATGTGTTACTATACTGACTGTAAAGTGCCGCATGTGTTACTATACTGACTGTAAAGTGCCGCATGTGTTACTATACTGACTGTAAAGTGCCGCATGTGTTACTATACTGACTGTAAAGTGCAGCATGTGTTACTATACTGACTGTAAAGTGCAGCATGTTACTATACTGACTGTAAAGTGCTGCATGTGTTACTATACTGACTGTAAAGTGCCGCGTGTGTTACTATACTGACTGTAAACTGCCGCATGTGTTACTATACTGACTGTAAAGTGCCGCATGTGTTACTATACTGACTGTAAAGAGCAGCATGTGTTACTATACTGACTGTAAAGTGCCGCATGTGTTACTATACTGACTGTAAAGTGCCGCATGTGTTACTATACTGACTGTAAAGTGCCGCATGTGTTACTATACTGACTGTAAAGTGCCGCATGTGGTACTATACTGACTGTAAAGTGCCGCATGTGTTACTATATTGACTGTAAAGTGCCGCATGTGTTACTATACTGACTGTAAAGTGCAGCGTGCGTTACTATACTGACTGTAAAGTGCAGCGTGCGTTACTATACTGACTGTAAAGTGCCGCATGTGTTACTATACTGACTGTAAAGTGCCGCATGTATTACTATACTGACTGTAAAGTGCCGCATGTGTTACTATACTGACTGTAAAGTGCAGCATGTGTTACTATACTGACTGTAAAGTGCCGCATGTGTTACTATACTGACTGTAAAGTGCAGCATGCGTTACTATACTGACTGTAAAGTGCAGCATGTGTTACTATACTGACTGTAAAGTGCAGCATGCGTTACTATACTGACTGTAAAGTGCCGCATGTGTTACTATACTGACTGTAAAGTGCCGCATGTGTTACTATACTGACTGTAAAGTGCCGCATGTGTTACTATACTGACGGTAAAGTGCAGCGTGCGTTACTATACTGACTGTAAAGTGCCGCGTGCGTTACTATACTGACTGTAAAGTGCCGCGTGTGTTACTATACTGACTGTAAAGTGCCACGTGTGTTACTATACTGACTGTAAAGTGCAGCGTGCGTTACTATACTGACTGTAAAGTGCCGCATGTGTTACTATACTGACTGTAAAGTGCAGCATGTGTTACTATACTGACTGTAAAGTGCCGCATGTGTTACTATACTGACTGTAAAGTGCCGCATGTGTTACTATACTGACTGTAAAGTGCCGCATGTGTTACTATACTGACTGTAAAGTGCAGCATGTGTTACTATACTGACTGTAAAGTGCAGCATGTTACTATACTGACTGTAAAGTGCTGCATGTGTTACTATACTGACTGTAAAGTGCCGCGTGTGTTACTATACTGACTGTAAACTGCCGCATGTGTTACTATACTGACTGTAAAGTGCCGCATGTGTTACTATACTGACTGTAAAGAGCAGCATGTGTTACTATACTGACTGTAAAGTGCCGCATGTGTTACTATACTGACTGTAAAGTGCCGCATGTGTTACTATACTGACTGTAAAGTGCCGCATGTGTTACTATACTGACTGTAAAGTGCCGCATGTGGTACTATACTGACTGTAAAGTGCCGCATGTGTTACTATATTGACTGTAAAGTGCCGCATGTGTTACTATACTGACTGTAAAGTGCAGCGTGCGTTACTATACTGACTGTAAAGTGCAGCGTGCGTTACTATACTGACTGTAAAGTGCCGCATGTGTTACTATACTGACTGTAAAGTGCAGCATGTGTTACTATACTGACTGTAAAGTGCCGCATGTGTTACTATACTGACTGTAAAGTGCAGCATGCGTTACTATACTGACTGTAAAGTGCAGCATGTGTTACTATACTGACTGTAAAGTGCAGCATGCGTTACTATACTGACTGTAAAGTGCCGCATGTGTTACTATACTGACTGTAAAGTGCCGCATGTGTTACTATACTGACTGTAAAGTGCCGCGTGTGTTACTATACTGACGGTAAAGTGCAGCGTGCGTTACTATACTGACTGTAAAGTGCCGCGTGCGTTACTATACTGACTGTAAAGTGCCGCGTGTGTTACTATACTGACTGTAAAGTGCCACGTGTGTTACTATACTGACTGTAAAGTGCAGCGTGCGTTACTATACTGACTGTAAAGTGCCGCATGTGTTACTATACTGACTGTAAAGTGCCGCATGTGTTACTATACTGACTGTAAAGTGCCGCATGTGTTACTATACTGACTGTAAAGTGCCGCATGTGTTACTATACTGACTGTAAAGTGCCGCATGTGTTACTATACTGACTGTAAAGTGCAGCATGCGTTACTATACTGACTGTAAAGTGCAGCATGTGTTACTATACTGACTGTAAAGTGCCGCGTGTGTTACTATACTGACTGTAAAGTGCAGCATGCGTTACTATACTGACTGTAAAGTGCAGCGTGTGTTACTATACTGACTGTAAAGTGCCGCGTGTGTTACTATACTGACTGTAAAGTGCAGCATGTGTTACTATACTGACTGTAAAGTGCCGCATGTGTTACTATACTGACTGTAAAGTGCCGCATGTGTTACTATACTGACTGTAAAGTGCCGCATGTGTTACTATACTGACTGTAAAGTGCCGCATGTGTTACTATACTGACTGTAAAGAGCAGCATGTGTTACAATACTGACTGTAAAGTGCCGCATGTGTTACTATACTTACTGTAAAGTGCCGCATGTGTTACTATACTGACTGTAAAGTGCCGCATGTGTTACTATACTGACTGTAAAGTGACGCATGTGTTACTATACTGACTGTAAAGTGCCGCATGTGTTACTATACTGACTGTAAGGTGCCGCGTGTGTTCCTATACTGACTGTAAGGTGCAGCGTGCGTTACTATACTGACTGTAAGGTGCCGCATGTGTTCCTATACTGACTGTAAGGTGCAGCGTGCGTTACTATACTGACTGTAAAGTGCAGCGTGCGTTACTATACTGACTGTAAAGTGCCGCATGTGTTACTATACTGACTGTAAAGTGCTGCATGTGTTACTATACTGACTGTAAAGTGCCGCATGTGTTACTATACTGACTGTAAAGTGCTGCATGTGTTACTATACTGACTGTAAAGAGCAGCATGTGTTACAATACTGACTGTAAAGTGCCGCATGTGTTACTATACTGACTGTAAAGTGCCGCATGTGTTACTATACTGACTGTAAAGTGCCGCGTGCGTTACTATACTGACTGTAAAGTGCAGCGTGCGTTACTATACTGACTGTAAAGTGCCGCGTGCGTTACTATACTGACTGTAAAGTGCCGCATGTGTTACTATACTGACTGTAAAGTGCCGCATGTGTTACTATACTGACTGTAAAGTGCCGCATGTGTTACTATACTGACTGTAAAGTGCCGCATGTGTTACTATACTGACTGTAAAGTGCCGCATGTGTTACTATACTGACTGTAAAGAGCAGCATGTGTTACTATACTGACTGTAAAGTGCCGCATGTATTACTATAATGATTGTAAAGTGCCGCATGTGTTACTATACTGACTGTAAAGTGCTGCATGTGTTACTATACTGACTGTAAAGAGCAGCATGTGTTACTATACTGACTGTAAAGAGCAGCATGTGTTACTATACTGACTGTAAAGTGCCGCATGTATTACTATACTGACTGTAAAGTGCCGCTTGTGTTACTATACTGACTGTAAAGTGCCGCATGTGTTACTATACTGACTGTAAAGTGCCGCATGTGTTACTATACTGACTGTAAAGTGCCGCATGTGTTACTATACTGACTGTAAAGAGCAGCATGTGTTACAATACTGACTGTAAAGTGCCGCGTGTGTTACTATACTTACTGTAAAGTGCCGCATGTGTTACTATACTGACTGTAAAGTGCCGCATGTGTTACTATACTGACTGTAAAGTGCCGCATGTGTTACTATACTGACTGTAAAGTGCCGCATGTGTTACTATACTGACTGTAAAGTGCAGCATGTGTTACTATACTGACTGTAAAGTGCCGCATGTATTACTATACTGACTGTAAAGTGCCGCATGTGTTACTATACTGACTGTAAAGTGCCGCATGTGTTACTATACTGACTGTAAAGTGCCGCATGTGTTACTATACTGACTGTAAAGTGCCGCATGTGTTACTATACTGACTGTAAAGAGCAGCATGTGTTACAATACTGACTGTAAAGTGCCGCATGTATTACTATACTTACTGTAAAGTGCCGCATGTGTTACTATACTGACTGTAAAGTGCCGCATGCGTTACTATACTGACTGCAAAGTGCAGCGTGCGTTACTATACTGACTGTAAAGAGCCGCATGTGTTACTGTACTGACTGTAAAGTGCCGCATGTATTACTAAACTGACTGTAAAGAGCAGCGTGTGTTACTATACTGACTGTAAAGTGCAGTGTGCGTTACTATACTGACTGTAAAGTGCAGTGTGCGTTACTATACTGACTGTAAAGTGCCGCATGTGTTACTATACTGACTGTAAAGTGCCGCATGTGTTACTATACTGACTGTAAAGTGCCGCATGTGTTACTATACTGACTGTAAAGTTCCGCATGTGTTACTATACTGACTGTAAAGAGCAGCATGTGTTACTATACTGACTGTAAAGAGCCATTAAAGGAGCCCTGACACAAGTTTGAACACTGACATTGTTCTTTCATTTTTGTGTTTGAATTTTGGATACACGTTGCCCTGGTCATTTTACTAGTATTTATAGCTGGGGCAATATAGGGATATTTACTACACAATTGCCTGTAGCATTATGAGACCTTGCAGTTTATAACAATGATGTTCAATAAGGGCCTGTTCACATCACCGTTCGATTCCGTTCCGTTCCGTAGTCGACTCCGCTATTGATTCCGTCGGAAAACCGGAAACCAGCCGGAATGGTGACGAACGGAAGCCATTAGCGATGTTTCCATCAACATTGAGATCAATGGTGACTGAAACGGAAGCTGTGCTGTCACTTTCACTTTCCGTTGCGGGGTTCACCCGACAGAACCTCGGAACAGAAGCGAACGGTGATGTGAACAGGCCCTAATGTATTTTTTTGTTCACACAGCTTTAATTTTTTTGTTTTGTTTTACAAGTTGTTTCTTACTTACAATTTTTTTTTTTTCTGTGGAGGGGGGGGGGGGCGCCATTTCCATTTTCGCCTCAGGCAGCAGAAAAGCTAGAATCGGCCCTGGCCCCAGAGGTATCAAAGCAATGGAAAACCACCAGAAGTGACCCCATTTTGGAAACTACACCCCTCAAGGAATTAAATGATGGGTTATGTGACCATTTAGACCCCCATAGTTTCTTCACAGAACTTATTTGAATTGGGCTGGGAATTTAAAAAAATATAATTTTTTCCAATAATATGTTTTTTTTAGCTCAAAATATATTATTTTCACAAGAAATAAAATACCCAATTTTGTTGCCCAATTTGTCCTGAGTGCGGCAATGCCCAATTTGTGGTGATAAACTGACATTTGGGCTCATGGGAGGGCTCAGAAGGAAAGGACCACCATTTGGTCTACTGGGGATTTTCTGGTGCAAAGTCATGTATGCAGAAGCCCCTGAGGTACCAGTACAGTTGAAACCTCTGAGAAGTGACCCAATTTTAAAAACTACACCCTTAAGGCATTCATCTAGAGGTGTAGTGAGCATTTTTACCGGGACATACACCCCATAAACTGTAATGTGGGTTCTCACGGATATGGCAATACCCTCAATGTGGCTGTTATCAGCTGCCTGGGCACACAGCAGGGCTCAGAAGGGAAAGATAACGGGGGATAAGCTGTGCGGAGTGCATCAGGGTAAGTAAAACTGGGGTAGATTAAAAATCAAGTGATGTATGATACATTTTGAAGCACTCTTTCATACGGAGCCTTAGTTTTTCGGGACACGTTACATTGATATATTGTGTCATCCCTTATCCCCCTCTTATAGCAGACTTTGTACCTCTTTTGACTTTTTCCTTTCTTGCCAGTTTGGGGAACTTCTCCTGGAAAGTGTTGCCCTGGTACGATGCGTGTGGCCTTGCTTCCAGAAGTACTGGGTGTCCCCCCTTCTTGGTCCCTAAAAATTAGTTTCTTGATAACCACCTCTTGAAATTCCAGGAAAGTTCCCGTCTGGCCTGTACATGGATGTAGCACGTACGCATTGTACAATGCCATCTGTATGATGTGCACGGCCAGCTTCTTATACCACACCGCATGGCGCAGTAGGGCTTCAGGACTTGATCTGACAAGTCCACCCCTCCCATGTACCTATTGTAGTCCAGGATGCAGTCTGGTTTGGGGGTCTCTGTACTGGTACCTCGTACAGGTACATGGGTACTGGTGTGGCATCTCTCTTGTCTTGTACTTGACACACAATCTGTTGCTGCTAGATTGTGCCCTGCTCTCACCCCTTCTGAGTGTTTGCCCTGCAGAGTCTTAGGGAGGCCTCTCAGATTTGTTCTAGCAGTGCCGCATGCCACATGACCTGCCTAGGTAGAGTCGTGTGTTAACCTTAAACCATACTATCCCCCACCCCCATTTAGTAACGACACATGACACCGAGGTTGGATGTGAAATGGCCACAGCAGCCGTTTATTAATTTCACAGTTTTATAAAAACAATTTAAATCCGAAACATTCGGATAACTAGTTAGGAATCCACCAGAGAATTCCTCCTAATAATTCACATGACCCAACATGGGTCAGAATCATAAATAACCATTAAACGTTAACATTAACCCGAGCAGAGGAAGTCCTTGAAGCCCCTTCAGATGTTCCTTTCAAGAACACACCGAATTAGCCATCTGCAAACCACTAATTACCTCCAGCCGTAAACCAGCTCGGAAGCACCGTTCACCTCTGCAGATGGCTCCACCCACTAGAAGTCCACTTCAAGGGGATAACACCCGTTGAAGCCCTCAAGTGATATACCGACCACTAGAAGTCCACTTCAAAGGGATAACACCCGATGAAGCCTTCAAGTGACATACCTTCTACCAGAAGACCACTTCAAAGGGATAACACCCGATGAAGTCTTCAACCATGTACCTTTTTTGGGGGACGCATACCCCCGATGCGACCCCCCCACCATTTTGTACTGACTGGCCTCAAGGACTCCCCCCGCCAGCTGCCATGACAACAGAACCTACTCCGGAAAAAAGAAAAACATGTTAAATAAACACACAAAATAAAACACAACGCTCATATACGGACGTACAGAAGACCTAAGGAGTAACAAAACAAGGGTGGGAGGGTGGGAGCTTTGCTTCTTGTGTACTACTCCTCCCGCTGCTTCCGGCTCAATGCCGAGAAACAGCGGGAAGCGCAGTAACGGCCCCCCCGTCCCCCCTAGCTCCTCCCCGTCCCTCCTTCAGCTTCTTCACCTTTCCCTCACCTCTTAACATTAACCCTTTCCCTACCAGGACGGTCATGTCGGCTTCCCTCAAGCCTGCAGCTGCGTCCAGCCTCTTCTGGACTTCTGGAAGCGAGGCACTTGAAGAGTGGGACGCTGGTATAAAAATTATCCAGGTAGAGGTGGTAACCCTGGTCCAGCAGTGGGTGCACCAAATCCCACACAATTTTTGCATAACTCCCAGTAAGGGGGGGGGGGGGCATTCTGGGGGCTGAATACTGGTGCCCTTCCCTTCATGTATCCTAAATCTGTAGGTATACCCTGATGCACTCACACAGCTTACACATCTTCACGCCATACCTTGCCCTCTTACCCGGCAGGTACTCGAGGAATTGAAGCCTCCCTTTAAAATGTACCAAGGACTCATCAATAGAAATACACTTCTCGGGGGTGTATGCTTGGGAAAACCGGGCACTGAAACGGTCTAATAGGGGTCTCCGTTTATACAAACGGTCAAAACTGGGGTCATCTTGGAGTAGCCAATGCTCATTAGGATTTTTTTTTTTTTAGGTTCCAGTTCCGTTCTGATGTTGCTTTGAGGGGCCTATATATTAGACACCCCATTTTAGAAACTAGACCCCTCAAAGTATTCACAACAGCATTTAGAAAGTTTATGAACACTTTAGGTGTTTCACAGGAATTTAGAGCAAAGTAGAGGTGAAATTGACATATTTATTTTTGTCAGAAAATCATTTTTATACCTTTTTTTTCTATAACACAAAAGGTTTTACCAGAGAAACCTCAATATTTATTGCCCAGATTCTGCAGTTTTGAGAAATATCCCACATGTGGCCCTCGGGTGGTAATGGACTGAAGCACCGGCCTCCGAAGCAATAAAATAGTGGATTTTGAGGCCTCTTTTTTATTAGTCACCATGTCCGGTTTGAAGAGGTCTTGTGGTGCCAAAACAGCGGAATCCCCCAAAAATGACACCATTTTGGATACTAGACCCCTTGAGGAATCCATTGTAGTTTTCTTGGGGTGCATGCGGCTTTTGGATCAGTTTTTATTCTATTTTTAGGTGGCGCGGTGACTAAAAAACAGCAATTCTACAATTGTTTTTTTATTCTATTTTTTTTACAGCGCTCAACGTGCGCTATAAATGACATATTCACTTTATTCTGCGGGGCGATACGATTACGGCGATGCCAGATGTTTATAGTTTTTTTTATGTCTTATGGCGTTTGCACAATAAAATACGTTTTGTAAACAATCATTCACTTTTTGTGTTACCTTATTCTAAGAGCCAGAACTTTTATATTTTTCCATCAATAAAGCCGTGCGAGGACTTATTTTTTGCGTAACGAACTGTAGTTTCGATCAGTACCATTTTTCGGTACATGCAACTTTTTGATCTCTTTTTATTCCATTTTTTGGGAGGTGAAGTGACCAAACAATTGTGATTCTGGTTCGGTTTATTATTATTTTCTTTTTGGCGTTCACCACGCGGGATAAATAATGAAATCATTTTGTAGTTCAGGCCGTTACGGACGCGGCGATACCAATTATGTATAGTTTATTTGTTTATTTATCTATTTTTATTAATAATAAAGGACTGATAAGGGAAAAAGGGGGATTTTTACTTTTATTACTTTTGCATCTTTTATTTTCTTATTTTTACACATCTTTTTTGTACTTTTTTTTAACTTTATTACTTTGTCCCACTAGGGGACATGAGGGCAGGAGGCTCTGATCGCTATTCTAATACACTGCACTACATGCGTAGTGCAGTGTATGAAAGCTGTCAGCTACTCACTGACAGCAAGCATAGTGGGTCCTGACTTTGTCGATGGCATAGCCGGACGCCATTGTTTGGTGTCCGGTTGCCATAGTTACAATCGCCGGCCGCTATCGTGTAGCAGGCCGGCGATTGTAGCTTAACCCCTAAAAAGCCGCGATCCCTATTGAACGCGGCTTTTAAGGGGTTAATCAGCGGGGACACAGCGATCGGCCGCCGCTGTAGGAGCTGCGGCAGCTGCTGTACGACACAGCAGCTGTCACAGCTCTTGTATGTGTCGGGAGGATGGCTGAAATCGCCGTTACTCCCGAGACGTACTATTAGGTCATGGAGCGCGAACGATACAGCTACCATGACCTAATAGTACGTCCAGGAGCGGGAAGGGGTTAAGGACATTCACAGTGCAACGAAATACCACATTGCCCTCATAATAAATGACAGCCACAGTGTCTCCATACCAGTGCCAACCACAGTGCTCCCACAGCAGTGCCAAGTACAGTGTTCCCATAACAGTGCCAACCACAGTGCTCCCATAACACTGCCATCCAGTGCTCCCATAAAAGTGCCAACGAGTGCTCCCATAACTGCCGCTTTCCACGATTGCATTGCGGGGGGGCGTGATGAGCTGTTAGAGGGGGTCGCCCCCTCTTTCTAACGATTTAAATGCTGTGGTCGCTATTGACCGCGGCATTTAATGAGTTAAACAAGCGGGATCGTGCACGAGTGTCATATACATATACACCGGCATCTTGACAGGGAAGGGTTAAAGAAGTTGTCCAGGATTAGAAAAACATGGCTGCTTTCTTCCAAAAACAGCGCCACACTTGTCCATGGGTCGTGCCTGGTATTGCAGCTCAGCTTCATTGTAGTAAAAGAGGCAGGGCTGCAATAACACACACAACCTGTGGGCAGGTATGGCAGGTATGACTCAAAAAGTGATCGCAGCATATTCCATGTTAAAGGAATACCCTTATTTTGAAAAACGAGGCGTAAAAAAACGCCCCGTTGGAACAGAACGCCGTATTTCCCATTGAAATCAATGGGCAGATGTTTGCAGGCGTTCCATTTTTTTTCAGGCATTTTTCGATGCGTAAACGCCCCAAAATACGCCTGAAAACACTCCGTGTGATCATACCCTGATTGCAGAAGAGGCTGTTCTTCATGAGACAAACCTTAAGGAGGCGCTGTCACCACATTATAAGTGGTCTATCTTGTACATGATGTGATCGCCCACTTGGTCATATAGTAAAACACGCCCAGTTGTCCATTGAGAGACTCATTAGCATAAAGCTAATATAGGTCATAACTCCGTCAAAAATGATCGTTTTTCTAAATAAAAAAACACTGCTGTGATCCACATTACAGCGCCGATCACATCACGTACAATATAGGCCACTTATAACGTGGTGACAGAGCCTCTTTAAGCGCTTTATTTCGGCCTTTCTTCTTGGAGGTTCTCAATTCTCACAAATGAAGGGGTTGTCCAGGTTTTGAGGAAATAAAACAGAGACTGGCGGGAGACCACAGGGTCATCGGCGCTGGAGCAGCGGGGAATTTCCAGGGGACTATGGGCTTTTTTTTATTTTACCATACACGCAGCTGTCCAATTTTTTGGGGTGCATATAAATGTCAGTCATGAGGTGTCGTAAAGAAGAGAAACGCGTCACAAGTCATTTATTATGTACAATGTTCCTCATGACACTAATAATAAATCTCTTCCAATATCTCCGCTCACTGGTAATGGCAGTTGTAATATTTCCTATACGAGCTCCTGGGTGGCTCATGGCAACGCTGCTCTGTTGTCATGGTTATTACCGGCTTCAGCTGCGGCCTAGTAGAGGACAGCGGGGGATCTCCAGAACGGCGCCATTCAGGTGACATATCGGGGGCAGGTAGAGCGCCATAACTCTGATCAGAAGCCGACATCTCAGTGTTAGAGGGTAAATCAGACGTCCGGTGACTATAACAAGAAGACGCCAGGACATGTCCACAGGGGAGATAATAAAAGCGCTGGATTATGGGGACACTCCTGCAGGAGAGCGGTTTTATCTTATCTGGATCTGAGTGAAGCTGCACAAGGACCTGCGATCCCTCCATTTCTGCAGACGCCGGAGCTTCAGGACCTCCCAGTGACGTCACTATTCAGCAGTTCCATGATTCTGGGGGTGACAATCACTCCATGGAAATGAGGACGAGGGGACGGCAGCAGCGTCCAGACCAGAGGACCGAGCAGCCCCTCCATCAAGTCCTCCCGTGTGACAGACCCTCCTGCTTCTGCATTAGGAGGCAGGAGACGTCAGTACAGCAAACGGCCGAGCCCTGAACAGAAATACGTCACCCAGATACCGCAGCGGAGGATTCAGGAGCGCTGGGAAGTCTTCATCTGTGGCCGGAGGTTTCCTGTAAGACAGGTGAGAGCGGGGGTGGAGCTTCACACCTGTCCGCCCACTGGTTTACCCACAATTCTCCTTGTCTTTACCCCTCTCACCTGCTCACTTATAGGGTCTATCTGCTTTATACACCCCCTGTCCATATACTCTATTACGCCACATGGCCGTCATTACACAGAGCAGCCCCCCCTCCCCCCGCAGCCACGCTGTATATATGTTGTGTATATAATGTTCATATGTCTACAGCTTGTGTGTTAATATAAACATAGAGTGTAATTCCTTTAATCCGGAATCCAATAATCCAGACACTCTGATAATTCAGCACTTGTTTCTAGCACAGAACTGCAATATAAACCCACAAATCAAGGAGCACTGTGTGTGGGGATCCCCCAATTATTATACTGGAGCAGGATCATGTAATACCCAAGTCTCCACCAAAAGTAAACAATGGAGGTTGGGAGCCAAAGGGGCCCTAACCATTTGTCAGTACAGGGCCCAGATACTACTAATGGCCGCTCTGGGTCTGGTGTCTTAATTGAATTTGGGGTCTAGTCAGGGGTCTGAATATATTCAGGTGTCTGGTCTAGAGACAGTATTAATATCGGGGTCTGAATTAATTTAGGGTTCTGGTCTGGGGTCTGAATTTAATTTTGGGGTCTGACATCTGACAGACTTTTATCCAATGTAAGTAAAAAAAAATGTACATTACTATTCAATGACAGCAAGAAGAGATCTTAAAATCATAAGGAAATAATACAGAAAGTATATTGAAAAATGTTATATCTTTCCTTTATACAAAAAATAATTTTTATTCGCAGAAACTGGAATAGCCCTTTAACCCTTTAAGGACCAGACTGATTTTCGTTTTTATGCTTTTTTTTTTCTCGCCCTGCCTTTAAAGAGTAATAACTTTTTTATTTTTTTGTTGACACGGCCATGTGTGGGTTTCATTTTTACGGGACAAGTTGTACTTTCTAATGGTGCTATTTAACCCCTTCCCGCATTTGTCGTAAGTATACGACATGGAAAGCCAGTGCTTCCCGCAAAATGTCGTATACTTACGCCAAATGTTTGGCACCGGCTCAGAAGCTGAGTCGGTGCCATCATCCCCGGATGTCAGCTGTATCTGACAGCTGACATCCTGCTGTAACGGCGGGACCGAAGTTAACTTCGATCCCCGACATTAACCCCTTAAATGCAGCCGTCAAAAGCGATGGCTACATTAAAGGTGTTTGCATCTCATCGACACCCCAGCAATGAAATCGCTGGGGTGTCGGTGGCTGCAATGGCAACCGGAGGCCTAATAGTGGCCTCCCGGTGTGCCTAGCACGGAAAACTTCCATCCCCTACCCGGAGGCGTGGCCTGAAAGGCTTCCGTAGCTGCCGGCAAGATGGCGCCGGCTCAGGAGATGAGCCGGCGCCATCAGCGGTGGATATCATCTTTATGTTACAGCTCACATCCACATGTAACGGCAGGAACCGGAGCTAGCTCCGATCCCTGCCATTAACCCCTCAGATGCAGCGATCGGATCCGATCGCTGGATCTGTGTGGTTGCTAGCAGATCGGCAGCTGTGCCCTGCAATCGCACAACTGCCGACTGCTACTATGACACCAGGAGACCTAACAATGGCCTCCTGTTTGCCATTACGGAAGCCGATTAGGCCCCGCTCGGAGGCGAAGCCTAATCGGCTTGCTGTCAGTGAATGACTGACAGATCTAATACATTGCACTACGTAGGTAGTGCAATGTATTAGAAAAAAAAATCTGACAGTTGGACCTTCAAGTCCCCTATCGGGACTAAAGTAAAGTGTAAAAAAAGTTGTAAAAAATATAATAAAAGTTTTAAGTAATAAAATAAAACACAATCGCCCTTTTTCCCTTATCAAGTCCTTTATTATTGAAAAAAATAAATAAAGCCATACATATTTGGTTCTCACAACTTGGCGACAGAAAAAATACATTCTTTTTACAAAAGCAATTTTATTGTGCAAAAAGTTGTAAAACATAAAAAAGTGCCATAAATTAGGTATCGCCGGAATCGTACGGACCCGCAGAATAAAGTTAACATGTCATTTATAAAAAAAACACTAAAAAAAACTATGGCAGAATTGCTGTTTTTTGGTCACCTTGCCTCTCAAAAAATAGGATAAAAGGTGATCAAAAAGTCGCATGTACCCCAAAATGGTACCAATAATAACTACAGCTTGTCCCTCAAAAAAACAGCCCTCATACCACTACGTCTATGAAAAATAAAATTAGTTAAGGCTCCAATAAGTCAGGAAATAAAAATATGCAGTTGTGCAGATCAGAGGGGAACATTTCATCTGTTTCAAGATATGATTTATCAGGGCCCTCAAATTAGGGAACCATGAAGGGGGGGCCCAAACATATCTGCTAGAAGCGAGGGTGCCCATATTATACCAGGACAACACTGCCCAGCAAAATTCCACAAACTGCAAAGGTGCGGAGTGTGGACCAAAGGGGGATAAGAAAGGACGCCATATATGAGTGCGACACTGGCCTGTGCAGAAAGGATGGCTTCACTGCGTAACACACATCTATGGATCATTTTATTGTTTTTTTACCCCATTATTATACCACCTGACTATGCCCCTGATGTACTCTGCCGAGCTTACATGTACCCCACATTATAAATGGAAATACCAGTAATACTAAAAAAAAACTACTACCAAGCAAAATCTACGCTTCAAAAGCCAAATGGCACTCCCACCCATCTGAGCCCTACACTGTGCCCAAACAGCAGTTTACTTCCACATATATGGCGCCGCCATACCCAGGAGAACCCTTTTAACAATTTTTGGGGTGTGTGTCTACAGTGGCATAAGCTGGGCACGACATACTTGCCACTGAATTGGCAATTCTGGGGAAAAATTAAAATTTTTACTTTGCACCATACGCAGCGCATTTATTTATGGAAAAAACCTGTGGGGTGAAAATGCTCACTACACCCCTTACTAAATGCCTTGAGGGGTGTAGTTTCTAAAATGGGGTCACTTCTGGGGGGTTTATTTTATTATTTCCCATCTGAGCCTCTGCAATTGTGAACCAATTCTGTGTAAATCACCAAATTAGGCCTCAATTTCACATGGTACTCTCTCAATGAGCCCTGTCAAATGTCCAGGCAAAAGATTAGGGCCCCATGTAGGGTGATTCTAAAACCGAGAAACACAGCATAATAATTAGAGTGCTGTCTTGTTATGGTGGCACAAGCCGGGCACCACATATTGGCATATCTATGGAAAAAAATCCCATTTTCACTCTGCAATATCGAGTGCACACTAATTTATGCAAAACAGCTGCAGAGTTAACATGCTCACTACACCACTAGGTAAATGCATTGAGGGGTGTAGTTTCCAAAATGGGGATCACTTTTGGGGGGTTTCCACTGTTTTGGTCCCACAGGGGTTTTGCAAATGCGACATAGCGACCAGAAACCAATCCAGCAAAATCTGTACTCCAAAAGCTAAATTGCGCTCCTTCCCTTCTGAGCCCTGCTGTGTGCCCAAAAATGAGTTTATAACCACATATGGGGTATTGCCTAGTCGGGAGAAATTGCTTAACAAATGTTTGGGTTCTTTTTCTGCTTTATTTTTTGAGAAAATGAAAATTTTTGAGCTAAAGCTACGTCTTATTTGGGAAAAAAATTAAATTGTTATTTTCACTGCCCAATTCAAATAAAATCTATGAAACAGCTGTGGGGTCAAAATGCTCACTACACCCCTAGATTAATGCCTGAAGGGGTGTAGTATCACAAATGGAGTCACTTTTGGGTAGTTTCCACTGTACTGGTACCTTAGGGGCTTTGCAAAAGTGACATGGTGTCAGGAAACCAATCCAGCAAAATCTGGGCTCCAAAAGCGAAATGCCGCTCCTTCTCTTCTGCTCCTTGCCATGTGCCCAAACAGCAGTTTATGACCACAAATGGGGTATTGCCGTACTCAGGAGAAATTGCTTTACAAATGTTGGGGGGGTTCTTTTTTTCCTTTATTTTTTGAGAAAATTAAAAATGTTGACCTAAAGCTACATCTTATTCATGAAAAAGGATTGTTTTTATTTTCACTGCCCAATTCTAATAAATTTTATGAAACACATGTGGGGTCAAAATGATCACAACACACGTAGATCTTCAAGGGGTGTAGTTTCCAAAATGGGGTCACTTTTTTGGTGTTTTCATTGTTTTGTCCCCTCAGGGGCTCTGCAAATGCGACCTGGCCTCCGCAAACCATTCCTGCTAAATTTGAGCTCCAAGAGCCAAATGGAGCTCTTTCCCTTTTAAGCCTTGCCGTGTGTCCAAACAGCCGTTTATTGCCACATGTGGGGTATTGTTTTACTCGGGAGAAATTGCTTTACAAATTTTGCTTTTTCTCCTTTAATCCTTGTGGAAATGAGAAAAAAAATAGCTAAACCTACATTTTCTTTGAAAGGATGTAGATTTTAATTTTCACGGCCTACTTCCAATAATTTCTGCAAAAAACCTGCAGTGTCAAAATGCTCACTATACCCCTATATAATTTCCTCAAGGGGTGCAGTTTCCAAAATGGGGCCACTTGTGGGGGGTTTCCACTGTTTTGGTCCCTCAGGGGCTTTGCAAATGCGACATGGCCTCCGCAAACCATTCCTGCTAAATTTGAGCTCCAAAAGTTAAATAGCGCTCTTTTCCTTCTCAGCCACGCCGTGTGTCCAAACAGACGTTTATGACCACATGTGGAGTATTGTTTTACTCGGGAGAAATCGCTCCACAAATGTTGCGGTGCTTTTTCTCCTTTAGTCCTTTTGGAAATAAAAAAAAATTAGCTAAACCTACATTTTATTTGAAAGAATGTAGATTTTCATTTTCACAGCCTACTTCCCAAAAATTTCTGCAAAAAAACTGTCCGGTCAAAATGCTCACTATACCCCTAAATAAATTCCTTCGAGGGGTGTAGTTTCCAAAATGGGGTCACTTTTGGGGGGTTTCCACTGTTTTGGTACCACAAGAGCCCTTCAAAACTGACGTGAAGCCTAAAATATATTCTAATAAAAAGGATACCCCAAAATCCTCTAGGTGCTCCTTTACTTCTGAGGTCTGTGCTTCAGTCCATTAGCACACTAGGACCACATGTGAGATATTTCCTAAAACTGCAGAACCTGGGCAATAAATATTGAGTTGCGTTTCTCTGGTTAAACTTTGTGTTACAAAAAAAATGGATTAAAAATTTATTTCTGCAACAACAAAAAATTTAGTTTCTAAATTTCACCTCTACTTTTGTTTAATTCCTGTGAAACGTCTAAAGGGTTAAGAAACTTTCTAAATGCTGTTTTGAATACTTTGAGGGTGAAGTTTTTAAAATGGGGTGACTTTTTGGTGGTTTCTAAGATCTAAGGACCTCAAAGCCGCTTCACAGCTGAACTGGCCCCTGTAAAAATAGCCTTTTGAAATTTTCTTGAAAATGTGAGAAATTGCTGCTAAAGTTCTAAGCCTTGTAACGTCCTAGAAAAATAAAAGGATGTTCAAAAAACGAGGCCAATCTAAAGTAGACATATGGGGGATGCTAATTAGCAATAATTGTGTGTGGTATTACTATCTGTCTTAGGGGGGATTCACACGAGCGTGGGGCCCGATGTGGAGAGGCGCGTCACCAAGGACGCGTCACCAAGGACGCGTCACCAAGGCAACGGCCGGGAAGTTCTCGGTAAGTACAAACTTTTTGTTTTTTTTCAACAGGTTTTTCGATATTGTGTTCTGCCTGCAAAAAAACTCTGTGTAAACAGGGTCTAACTGAGAATTATTATTTTTATTTACAATCTATTTACTGTTTTTTCTTCCCTTTTTAGAGATGACGTGTCTTCATATGATGTCATCAGTCCTACTCCTATGTGGTGAACAGGTAAGTTACAAGAGGTAGGTGACTATTTAATATGAATGTATTGTCTGCGTTATTCACATAGAGTATATATGTATACTGCTACACATGGCCGGACGTGTTGCACCCATAAAATGGCGTAATCAGGAAAGATTGGTGACATATTTAGGAATGAATGACTCTCTTTTATGGACAGTTGTAGACACATGAAGGATTTTTGTGGGAATGATCTTCTACATGGGGAATAATGCCGGGGTTGCAGATATCTTGTAATGTCTGCCCCTTACATGAAGAGAGTCTCTATAGTGAGACATATGAGAATGCGTGTACGATTGGGAGCAGATCCCATCTACAGCCCCCATATCCTTCCAAATCACTTTACTGCATCATGGGAAATACCTATTTTTGTTGGCAACTTTGCCCATGAAGGAACTTTATGCTTTAGGTTGGGGCTACATGGGAATTTCTTTTTTTTTTTGAAAAACAATTTTTATTTTTTTCAAACATAGCAAATTACGACAGATCAACAACAAATACATTTATCAAAAACAGACATTTTACATTGGATAGCATTAAGTAGAAACAAAAGCAAGGTCTTTTTTTTTTTAATACAACTCATAGCAATGATCTACTGTGCAGTTTCCCTTCTGTCCAAAACTCAATTTTGCCGTTGTGAATCTTCCCCTCTCTGATACCATAGTCTTTTGACTCGTTATCCTTAGTTTACCTTATTTAAGTGCCAAGACCTATCTTCGTTAAAACCTTTTTAATTTGCCCAAAGTCCCTTTTAGATCTTCCGTGAGATACCACTTTGTGTACTTAAAGCTATTTACTACCTCCCCAATCTCCGCATCTGGTAATTCTTCAAGAAAGGGCTTCCATTTCCTAAAAAAGCCCGCTGTCCTTTCCCCTTTGTGTTTTACTGCTTCTATCTTGTCTGAAAACAGACAAATTCTCATTTGTTGTGTTATTTGTGTTAGAGTCGGTATGTCTGATTCCAGCCATTGTCTCAACAAACACCTCTTAGCTATGATAAGTATGATATGTACCAGGGGGGGATGTCCCTCTCCCACCTTGTCAGTTGAGTTCGCTTGGTGAAAGAGAATTTTCATAGGATCCATTGGGAGTGCGGTCTCCCATAGCGTTTGTATGTAATCTAATACTATTTTCCAGTATCGCTGGGTCTCCGGGCATGACCATATGCTATGATATAAATCTGTGCGTGGTTGGTTACATTTCGGACATGCTTGCAGTCTGTCGAGATTGTCTACATTGGGTGGTATATTAAAAGCGTAAATGGCTGCATACATTAGTTTGAATTGTGATTCCCTCCACACCTCATTTACTACATGTTTTCGGACCAATTCCCACCCTTTCAAGATGGAAGTATTTATGTCTGGTATGTTCAGTATGCGTCTCCAGTAAGGGAAATGGTTCCCCGGGCTCATTTTTGTGTATAAATCTTTGTTTTATAAAGTTCTGATAACGACTTCCTATGTGTTCCTTCTCCTATGATCACATCAAAGGAATTATCTACAACTTCTGGTTCCAGGTTTCTTACTAATTTAGTACAGAAGGACTTCACTTGCAGATACTGTAAGAAATGGCACGGTGATATCCCAAACTCTCCCACCAACTCAGGCAAAGTTTTTAATCTAGGTTCTGTGGCATGCAAAACGTGACCTACTGTCTGTATCCCCTGTTGTTTCCACGTGGTGAAAAGGGAGCTAGAACTCCCGGCCGCAAAATCTATATGAGACCACAGTGGCAGATATTTGGATAGCTGGAATGATAACCCTAACTTTTTTCTCACTTCCTTCCAGCACATAATAGTGTCCCTCAATAGCAAAGAGCCCTTCACATGACTCGGGAGAGATGCTAGCTTGGTGTGCAGTAATGCGGTGAGATCATATTTTCCTGCTAGCGCACTTTCCAGTGCCCAATTTGAATAATGTTCGGTGTGGTGCATCCAATCCAAGACATGCCGGAAGAGACTGGCCACATTATATCCCCTCAGATGCGGAATATTTAAACCCCCCTGCCAATGATAGCCATGTAGCTTAGCTAAGGAGATGCGAGGACGTTTATTCCGCCATATAAATTTTGAGATAGCAGTATTAAAATTTTTAACATCTGTATGTTTCAAGAGAACAGGTATAGTTTGTAGTGGGTATAATAATCTTGCAAAAGATATCATTTTAACCAAATGGCATCTCCCAAACATTGAAAGCGGTAGTGTCACCCATCTCTCCAGTTCTCCTTTTATTTTACAAAACAACGGTTCAAAATGTAATTTATAAAGGGATCCTGGTGACTTCCCTATCTGAATCCCTAAGTATGTGATGTGAGTCTTTGCAACCTTAATGCCTATTTCCTGGATTTCTCGATCCCTAGAGAGATTATACGCTGACAAGCTCAGTATTTCACATTTATTTGGGTTTATCTTGAATCCCGTAAAGGATCTGTAATGTTGAAACAATTCAAAGATTCCCTGTAAATGCTGCGCTGGATGCGAGAGAAAGAGTAGGATGTCATCCGCGAAAACTGCGGTTTTCACTTCTTTTCTCCCTATTGCTATACCAGTAAACAGATCCTCACGTTCTAACTCACGTATTAATGGTTCTAACGCCAGGTCAAAAAGTAGGGGTGACAGAGGGCATCCCTGACGCGTTCCCTTGTGTAATGTGAAAGTTTGGGATCGAAATCCCGGCGTGCACACCGCTGCCGTGGGAGTATTATACAGTGCTTTTAAGTACATTCGGAAACTACCTTTTAGATTAAATTTGTCTAGCACCTTGTTCAGCCATCGCCACTCAACATTATCAAATGCCTTTTCAGCGTCTAGCAGCACTAACGCTGGCTGGCTGGATGGCGATGGCCAAGCCTTGATCTCATCCATGACACCCAAAACCTTCCTAATGTTAGTCACCGCAGCTCTTCCCTTAATAAATCCCACCTGGGATGATCCCACCAGCTGGGGCATCAGAGCTGCAAGTCGATCCGCCATGATCTTGGATATCAGTTTCAGATCCTGGTTTATTAGTGAAATTGGTCTATACGATCCTGGTTGTGTGAGGTCCTTTCCTGCCTTGGGTATGACTTTTATGTATGCAGTATTTGCCGCTGTTGGTATGTCGGTACCCTGTAATAATGAATTGAAGTAGGCCAATAAAGTTGGGGTTAATTGTTCTAACAATATTTTATAAAATTCAGCCGGGTATCCATCAGGCCCCGGGGCCTTCCCATTTGATAAGCCTTTTATAGTTTTTTGCAGCTCTTCTAACGTTATCAGAGCATTCAGATTTTCTAGTTGCTCCGATGTCACATTAGGTAGATCTAAATTTGAGAGGAACTGGCTCCCCCTTGTGTCCTCTACTGACAGATCTGTTTCGTATTATTTCTGATAAAAAGACCTTAAAGTGTCATTTATTTTCCTAGGGTCAGTGTGTAAATGCCCTGTGTGATCTGCCAACTTTGTTATATGTGTCCTTGGGCGATATCCTCTTGAAAGCCCTGCCAGCAGCTTCCCTGCTTTATTTCCAAAGCGAAACAACTCGGCTTCGTAAATTGATCTACCAAATCTTTCTTTCTTGTCTAACCATTCTTCGAAGTTTCGTTTGGCTGTTACCCACTTGTGTTTATTATCTGATGACGGATCTGTCAGGAAGAGAGAGTAAGCTTTTCTAAGCCCATCGCCATATTCCCTGTATTTCTGATATGTCTGTTTTTTTTTGTATGAGACATAACCGATGAGCCTCCCCCGCAGGACTGCTTTAGCTGTTTCCCAAAACAAGACCTGATCTGCTTTGTGGGCTGCATTCTCGTTTTCATATTCCAGCCACCAACCTTTCAGGATGTCCTTAAATCCGTCATCCGTTGTTAGAAAGGTTGGAAATCTCCACATAAAATCTCCTCCTTTTGGATAAGTATTGGCCAAAAGTAAACACACAGGGGCATGATCGGATATGATCAAGTCCGTAATGTCAGCCAGCTCCAGATTTTGCAATAAATGCGAGCTTAGAAAAATGTAATCCAGTCTCGACCAAGAATTGTGACATGCTGAATAATAAGTATATTCCCTACCATCAGGATGTGTATGTCTCCAGCTATCTCGCAGTTGCGTGATCCGTAACAGGTCAGGCAATATCCCATCTGTGGCCAGTGGTTGTGCCGGTGCACTGCGCAGTCTGTCCTCATCTATTTGCACTACCGAGTTAAAGTCTCCCCCCACTATTTTCTTCGCATTTGTGTCCGCCAAAATGAAACATTGAAGCGTTTGGAAAAACTGACGATTATTAGAATTTGGTGCGTATATATTATAGATACACTGTTCCCCCATCTGTGTGTCCAATAGAATCTGTATAAGGCGTCCATCTGAGTCCACCTGTTTAGAGCGTAACATGGATGTCAAATTTTTATGTATCAGAATCATTACCCCGTTTTTTTTGTGGCTAGCTGATGATCCGTAAATCTCTCCCACCCAATATTTCCTCATTCGAAAAAAATTTGTCTCCTCCAGATGTGTCTCCTGAAGTAAGGCTATATCTGCCTTCAGCTTTGCTAGGTGTCTCAGTACCATAGATCTCTTATGGGGGGACAATAGTCCCTTAACATTCCAAGACACTATTTTCATAAAAGACACGCGCGTATGAGGGTATGATAGTTTGCTTTGTTTCTATTCTTGTACCTTGTTAATATCACGATATATGTCTGTTGCCTCAATGATTCAATGCTAGATTTCTCTAAATGGCTGTTATTTAACATTAAACCAAAACTGTTAACACCAACCTAAACGTCCCTTATGTCCTCCAGGGACCCTGCTTCATTATATTCTTGTACTTCACTTTCTTCTGACATGTGACTTTCACCAGTCTACCTTGAGATATAAAACGTCAAACACACATGACCTCACACCAATCAATATGTTGTTTCAGTATCTTTCCGTGCCTGCCCCCTCAACAAAAAGCGCATATTCCGGATATATTTTCCCATAAAGTCACAAAAAGTCTCGCATATCAAACATGTATAAAGATGGTACATTTTCTATTCTTCCCCCCCCCCTTTTTTTTTTTTTTCCTTTCCCCCCCCCCCTTTTTCTTACCCGTTACCCTTGCGTATGGAAGAATAAAAGTTTCCAGTTCGCTACAGTCTCATTGTTTCTTGTTCTTTTCACACTCGTTGCGTTGTTGACCGCGGAGTTTGCAGATGTCTTTTTTCCTTTGGCGTTTGGTCTTCTGTCGAGAGTGTCTTTCCCCTCTGGTCTTTGTCTCTGTTTCCTCCTGTATCGAGTTGGGTATTTTCCCGGAGCAGGTCCCGAAACACCTCTTCTGCTTCTTGATGGTCACTATAGGTCTGTAGGGTTCCACCCGGAGTAGTGACTCGCAAAATCGCCGGATATTGTAACTGAAATTTCAGTCCCTTTTTATGGAATGCAGTGCATATTTTGCTGAACATCTTGCGCTTTCTAGAGACTTCCGCCGAGTAATCACCAAATAACATTACTGATATTCCGTTTAACTTTGTCGGCCTCTGTTGCGTTTTGTACGCACGTAATAAGGCTTCTTTGTCTGAATAGTCCAAATAACGCACTATGACCTGTCTGGCCTTTTTGTTGTTGAAACCAGATTGAGGTTGCTGATATTGGCGGTCTGGACCCACTCTGTGTGCTCTTTCAACCTTACATGGGCCATTCATATTTAGGACTTTGGGTAAATCGTATTCATATATGCGTTTTAAGTGTAGCGCTGGTATGCTTTCTGGGAGGCCCACTATTCGAATATTGTTTCTTGACCTATTTTCTAGGTCATCTAGTTTAATAGCCATCTTTTGTTTCTCATTTAGCAGCTCTTGTAATTTCTCATGCGTGTCTGCAGCCTCATCTTCCAGCATTGACACGCGCTGTTCCACTTCATCTAGCCTCGTGCCATGTTGGGCAATATCTGCTTGTAGTGTTTGCAGGGAAGTTGCTATTGCAGTTGCCAGGGTGTCCTGAATGTCTGGCGTTATTCTCTTAGCCGCTTCAATTGCCAGTTTTTTATAATTTATCAGGGTCGCCATACCTGACACTGACTCTGCTTCTACCCCCTCCTCATCTGATGGCAGGTCTTCCAGGTCTGATGATGGACGGCTTAACGATTGTTTTTCTTTGCGAGTCACTGGCGGCATATTTGGCTGTTGAGACTCAGCGGTTTTTAATCTCCCTTGTATCTGGCTTTGTGTTAATTGACGATATAAATCTCTGCCGTTCACGTGTGTAAGATGGCGCCCGTCACCAGCAGGAAGGGGGAAGAGCAAGTGACAATGGTGCCGCGAGGCGGGATGTCGGCACTACCGTTCGGGCTATATGCGTTGAGTTCTACTTTTATTTGCCCGGTTTGCTCGTTTCTCCTAGGGGTCTAAGATTTCCCTTGCTCGTCTGTTGTTCCGTGCAGTCTCCCCTGCCCCTTTCCGGCCTGCAGCGCGAGCTGGAGATATTACTCACTGCGCTCCTGTTTGTGGGGTGCTTGCTTCCTCAAGACTGTTCCGTAATCTCTTTCGGTGTGTGCTCGGTCACCTCCTTTAGCGATGGTGTGTCTTCTCGGTCCTGTGCGCTATGGTAGTCGGTCTAACTTGTCAGGTAGATTAGGAGAGTTCTTCGCCACGTCCTCACATATCAGTGCCGGAACCGGAAGTCCCCCTACATGGGAATTTCTAATCATGTGCAACACAAATGACTACTAGTACTACAGGGGCTCAGTAAATGTGACATGGCGCCCAGAAACCATTCCAAACTCCAAATGGTGCTACTTCCATTCTGAGCCCTACCGTGTGTCCAAACAGATGTTTATGACCACATGTGGGGTATTGTTTTACTCGGGAGAAATTGCTTTACAAATGTTACGGTGCTTTTTCTCCTTCAGTCCTTGTGGAAATGAAAAAAAATTAGCTAAACCTACATTTTCTTTGAAAAAGTTCTGTAAAACGCCTGTAGGGTCAAACTGCTCACTGTACCCCTAGATAATTTCCTCATGGGGTGTAGTTTCCAAAATGGGGTCACTTGTTGGGGGTTTCCACTGTTTTGTCCCCTCAGGGGCTTTGCAAATGCGACATGGCCTCCGCAAACCATTCCTGCTAAATTTGAGCTCCAAGAGCCAAATGGCGCTCTTTCCCTTCTCAGCCATGCCATGTGTCCAAACAACCGTTTATTACCACATGTGGGGTACTGTTTTACTCGGGAGAAATTGCTCTACAAATGTTGTGGTGCTTTTTCTACTTTAGTTCTTTTGGAAATGAAAAAAAATTAGCTAAACCTACATTTTATTTGAAAAAATGTAGATTTTCATTTTCATGGCTTAGTTCCAAAAATGTTTGCAAAAAAAACTGGCGGGTCAAAATGCTTGCTACACCCCTAAATAAATTCCTCGAAGGGTGTAGTTTCCCAAATGGGGTCACTTTTGGGGGGTTTCCACTGTTTTAGTTCCACAAGACCTCTTCAAAGCTGACATGGTGCCTAAAATATATTCTAATAAAAAGGAGGCCCAAAATCCATTAGGTGCTACTTTGCTTCGGAGGCCGGTGCTTCAGTCCATTACCGCACTAGGGCCACATGTGGGATATTTCCTAAAACTGCAGAACCTTGGCAATAAATATTGTGTTGCATTTCTCTGGTAAAACCTTTTGTGGTACAAAAAAAATGGATTCAAATTGAATTTCTGGAAAAAAATAATGAACTTTGTAAATTTCACCTCTAGTTTGCCTTAATTCCTGTGAAATGTCTAAAGGGTTAAGAAACTTTCTAAATGCTGTTTTGAATACTTTGAGGGGTGCAGTTTTTAAAATGGGGTGACTTAATGGGGGTTTCTAATATCTAAAAGCCAATGAGCTCAAAGCCACTTCACAAGTGAACTGGCCCCTGTAAAAATAGCCTTTTGAAATTTTCTTGAAAATGTGAGAAATTGCTACTAAAGTTCAAAGTCTTATAATGTCCTAGAAAAATAAAAGGATGTTCAAAAAACGATGCCAAACTAAAGTAGACATATGGGGGATGTTAATTAGCAACATTTTTGTGTGTTATAACTGCCTGTCTTACAAGCAGATACATTTAAATTGAGAAAAAAGCAAATTTTTGCCTTTTTTTGCAAAATTTTGGTGTTTTTTACAATTAAATACTGAATGTATCGGGCAAATTTTGCCAATAACATAAAGTCCAATGTGTCACGAGAAAACGATCTCAGAATCGCTTGGATAGGTAAAAGCATTCCGGAGTTATTACCACATAAATTGAAACATGTCAGATTTGAAAAATGAGGCTCTGTCAGGAAGGTCAAAAGTGGCCACAGCGGGAGGGGGTTAAAGAGGCTCTGTCACCACATTATAAGTGCCCAATCTCATACATTAGGAGATCGGCGCTGTAATGTAGGTGACAGTAATGCTTTCTATTAAAAAAAACATGATCTATTTTCACCACTTTATTAGCGATTTTAGATTTATGCTAATGAGTGTCTTAATGCCCAAGTGGGCGTGTTTTTACTTTAGACCAAGTGGGCGTTGTACAGGGGAGTGTATGACGCTGACCAATCGGCGTCATGCACTCCTCTCCATTCATTTAGGCAGCGCATAGGGATCCTTTTAGATCGCTATGTCCTGTCTTATACTAACACATTAACAATACTGAAGTGTTTAGACAGTGAATAGACATTCCACGGGATGTCTATTCACAATCTCTGCACTTCGTTAATGTGTCTATGGTAGTTACAGCAGAGCACAGCGTCATCTCGCGAGATTACGCTGTAGATGACAGTTTACAACAAGATGTTGCCCTAGAAAAGGGTCAAAACAAATAGAGCCCTAAAGAGGCCAAAATAAATGGTACCCAAATGAGGACCATAGAAATGGTGCCCGAGAAAGGACCATATAAATAGTGCCCGAGGACCACTGAAATGGTGCCTGCGTGTGGCCAAATACAGATGCCCTAGAAAAGGGTCAAAACAAATAGGGCCCTAAAGAGGCCAAATAAATGGTACCTAGATGAAGACCATAGAAATGGTTCCTGAGTAAGGACTATATAAATAGTGCCCGAGGACCACTGAAATGGTGCCTGTGTGTGGCCAAAAACAGATGATGCCCTAGAAAAGGGCTAAAACAAAGAGAGCCCTAAAGAGGCCAAATAAATGGTTCCCGAGTAAGGACTGTATAAATAGTGCCCGAGGACCACTGAAATGGTGCCTGCGTGTGGCCAAAAACAGATGCCCTAGAAAAGGGTCAAAACAAATAGAGCCCTAAAGAGGCCAAAATAAATGGTACCCAAATGAGGACCATAGAAATGGTGCCCGAGAAAGGACTATATAAATAGTGCCCGAGGACCACTGAAATGGTGCCTGCGTGTGGCCAAAAACAGATGCCCTAGAAAAGGGTCAAAACAAATAGAGCCCTAAAGAGGCCAAAATAAATGGTACCCAAATGAGGACCATAGAAATGGTGCCCGAGAAAGGACCATATAAATAGTGCCCGAGGACCACTGAAATGGTGCCTGCGTGTGGCCAAAAACAGATGATGCCCTAGAAAAGGGCTAAAACAAAGAGAGCCCTAAAGAGGCCAAATAAATGGTACCTAGATGAAGACCATAGAAATGGTTCCCGAGTAAGGACTGTATAAATAGTGCCAGAGGACCACTGAAATGGTGCCTGCATGTGGCCAAAAACAGATGCCCTAGAAAAGGGTCAAAACAAATAGAGCCCTAAAGAGGCCAAAATAAATGGTACCCAAATGAGGACCATAGAAATGGTGCCCGAGAAAGGACCATGTAAATAGTGCCCGAGGACCACTGAAATGGTGCCTGCGTGTGGCCAAAAACAGATGATGCCCTAGAAAAGGGTCAGAACAAATAGAGCCCTAAAGAGGCTAAAATAAATGGTAACGGACGAGTATAATATAGTGAGTGTGGGTAGGTTTGTGTAAAATGGAAGTGTGTTATTTAGTGAGTGCAAAGAAGTATATAATAGATGAGTGTAACTTAGTGAGTTTGGGTAGGTAGGTATATAATGGATGAGAGTAATATAGTGAGTGCAGATAGTTAGGTATATATTGGATGAGTGTATATAGTGAGTGCAGATAGGTAGGTATATATTGGATGCGTGTAATATAGTGAGTGCAGATAGGTAGGTATATAATGGATGAGTGTAATATAGTGAGTGCAGATAGGTAGGTATATAATGGATGAGTGTTATATAGTGAGTGCAGGTAGGAAGGTAGGTATGTAATGGATGAGTGTAATATAGTAAGTGTGGGTTAGTAGGTGTATGTCACGTAGTGATGGAGGTATGTGGTGGTGGCCAGGAGCCAGAGGACGTCATGTAGAGGTAAGTATATGGCAGCCGCAGAGAGCCTTATGCCCCCTCTTTTTAGCCTTGTGGGGAAAGTGAAGACAACATTTCCAGAGGAGAGATGAAGCATGATCATTTTCCTCAGGTTCCCAAGATTTCTCCTCAGACCAAAATTTTTCTAATTGACCAGGTACCGGAGCTTCCCTCTGGACCTCTTGGTGCCCAGAATCCCGTTGACTTCATACTCTCTATCAGGAGTGGAGGAAGCAGGAGAACGAGGAAACTTCTTGGAGAAGTGATTCCGGAACAGAGACTTGGGAAGAGGCACATGAAAACATTTGGGAGTTTTCAAAGACTGTGGGAGTCGGAGCTTGTAGAAAACCAAGGATCCAATTTAAAACAGTGGGTCCTCAAACAAATGTACTTGGTGGATAACTAGACCTTGTCTCCTGGGTGGAATTGCGGAGGAACTCTATACTTCTTGTATGCATTTCCCTTCAATCGGCCTACTCCTTTACTTATAGACTCCTTGGCCTCCTGCCCTTTGTGCAAGAATTGAGTGAAACTGGCTGCTGGAACTTTGGACAGTGTTGGAACTGGCAGAGGGATTCTTGGATGCTGTCCATAAATCAAGAAAAAAGGTGTGAATTCCCAGGTGTAGTTATTATAAGCAAACTCTGCCCAGGGAAGGAGACTAGTCCAGTCTTCTTGAAGTGCGGACACAAAATTGCTGAAAAAGTTTCCCAAAACCTGGTTGAACCATTCCAATTCTCCATTAGATTAATGGTGGTAGGCGGAAAGAAAATCCAACTTAACTTCAAACAACTTGCAGAGTGGCCTTTAGAACTTTGACGTAAATGTCACTCCTCTATCGAACACGATATGCTTAGGGAGTCATCGCAGACGAAAAATGTGTTTACTGAAGAGATTAGACAGACGTTTAGCAGAAGAAAGGCCGGTCAGAGGAATAAAGTGTGCCATCTTCAAAAAACAGTCAACTACGAACCAGATTACAGTACAACCAGAGCAACTTGGTAAGCCAAGTCCAACCTGCTTGATGAGGGTTTAGTCTATATGCCGTTTGCAGATACAATACATTTTTGTGGTCGGTGTAGACAGTGATGGGATAATGAGCACCTTCTAGCAAACGTCTCCATTCTTCGAGAGCTAATTTTATGGCCAAGAGTTCCTGATCTCCAATGCCATCATTTTTCTGGGTAGGGGACAAGGCATTGGAGAAGAATCCACAGGAAAGCGTTTTTGCTTTATAATTTTTTTGAAAAAGAACAGCACGCACTCCTTACAGATGAGACCTGCTTCTCCAAGATGGAGGTTTTACTGTAGTCCGGTCTATGGAGAACTAAGGCAGAGGAGAAGGCCTAGACTAGACAATTTAAGTACTGCTGGATCTATTTGAATTCCTTGATCAGAGATATATCCTACAAAAGACAGTCTGGATCACTCAAAAAGCAATTTTTTAAGCTTGGCATATAGATGATTCTCTGTAAGTCGGTGCAGAACAAGACTCTATTGCTTGCGATGAGTATAGTGGTCTGGGGAGAAAACAAAAATGTAATCCAAATATAACAAAACACAGCCGTATAACAGATCTTGCAAAATGTCGTTAACAAGTTCTTGAAAGACAGCCGGGGGATTTCTGAGACCAAAAGCCACAATTAGATATTCATGGTTTCCATCTCTAGTGTTAAACATGATTTTTCCCTCATTCCCTTCACAGATGTGAATCAAATTGTAAGTACCACGTAAGTCTAGCTTGGTGAAAATCTTAGCACCTTGCAGTCAGTCAAAGAGCTTGGAAATGAACGTGGGTTTTTTTTTATCGTGATTTCATTAAGACCTCGTTAGTTAATACAGGGCCTGTTCATCCTTGATGCGGTCTGCCAGAACTTTCCAAAACATAGCGACACGAGAATCAATGTTCCACTGTAAGGCCCCATGCACACGACCATGAGGTTTTTTTCGGTCGTGTGCATGGGGCCTTACTCTGTGGATAATGTGCAAAACTGGATGGCATATTGTCCTACTGGAGTAGTGACGAAGAAGCAGATGATGGCTTTTTTAAAAGTCGTGAAAAATTCTTGGGTAACAAACATGATGGGGTTGTCCTTTTCCGTAGAGGTGAAGCCCAGGCCTGCCGCCTCGCCAGACAGTAGAGACAAGATGTTGGCTACCTTAGCGTGGTCGGAAGCAAATTGCTGTGCTAAAAGCTCAAAACGGATTGTGCATTGATTTAATCCTCTACAAGGCTTGGAGTCGCCTTTGTAAGGTGGAGGAGTTGTAGATGCAATCCAGGACTGAAGGCAGCAAATTGAGGAGGTGGCGATTGCGCCCCAGGAGCAGATAAAACACTTAAATGTGAAGAAACATTTTGTAATAACTGATACAATTGATACTAGCGGACACGTTGCCTGAAATGGTGTAGAAAGTTCTCTAGGATCTGGTTGACCCTCTCCACTTGGCCATTGAACTGTGGATGGTATGTAGAAGAAAGATCTAACTTGACTTCCAGCAGGCCACACAGAGCTCTCCAAAATCTTTAGGTGAACTGTACACCGTGGTCAGAAACAATATGATGGGAAAGAACATGCAGACGAAATATATGCTGTATAAAGAGACCGGCAAGATGAGGAGCAGAAGGCAAACAAGACAAAAGATCAAAATGTGCCATTTTGAAGAAGCGATCTACCATCACCCAGATGGTATTGCATTCTGGTGAAAAGAGTAGATCCCTCACAATGTCCATCGCAATATGTTGCCACAGAGAATCAGGGACTGGAAGAGGTAGAAGAAGGCCAGGTGGTCTGGACTTGGAGGTCTTGTTCCGGGAGCAGAAGGAACAGGAAGCGACATAGTCCTGAACATCCAGGACCATGGCTGGCTACCAAAATTGACGAGAAATTAGCTCTCTGGTTTTACGCACACCTGCGTGACCGGCCAGTTTAGGGTTATGTCCCCAGGAAAGCACTGTCCTTCTTCTGGCTGAGGGAACAAAGGTTTTACGATAATGGATATCCTTCAGTAGGACTGGAGCCACCAGAATGATGCGAGAAGGATTGATATAATATGTTTCACTTGATCAGAGGCATCAAATTACCGAGACAGATTCGGATATTACATCGCTGAAAGGTTTGGCCTCAGCTTACTTGTCCTTAAACACCCACAGCTCATTTCTCAAATTGAAATACATGTCTCAGTGGGAGACGGATATGGGTCGGGAGTTCTCGGAGGAGGACTGGAGGGCTGCTTTACATCACTCACATAGGATATCCAAATATGTCAATCATATAGAAGCCATTAGGATAATTCAGTTTCGTTGGTACCTCACACCTGTTACAACATATGCAAGCCTGGGCTTCTCCTTTGTGTTGGAGGGAATGTGGAGCAAGGGGCACATTATTTCATCTATGGTGGACATGTAAATCAGTCTACCCATTCTGGAAGCGTATCTTCCGCTACATATCAGAATTAATGGGAGCAGAACTTTTACCTTCCCCTGCATTGGCTTTATTGGATATGCAGATGGATGAGATCCCTTTAGAATTTAGGTGGCCAATAAGCCATATTCTTATCGCTTCCAGATTCCATATAGCCAAGAGATGGAAAACAGCTGAGGCTCTGAATCTCTCGGAGGTGCTAAACAGGGTTTATCTTCACTTCTATTACGTATTGCACTTTGCTACATCTAAAGGTTATAGGCAGAAGTGTTTGTCTCAATGGGCCCCTTGGACGGAGTTACCCCATGTTCAACTTCTGCTCCGCAAGAACTCTGTCACTCTGTGAATGTATCTGTGCTAACTTATACATGGTTTTCGTATCCTGCATCATCCTGTTCCTTTTTGACATCTCATATGTATAATTGCTTGTATTTATCACCACCACTCTTTGTATGTCTGTTTTTATGTTTGTTTGTCTGTTAATATGTCAGTATGTCAACGTCCGAGGCACGTTTCTGATATCTAAAGGTGCAAGCTTTTTCTGTGTTCTGTATACAACGCTGTGAGACTGTATCATTGGGATGTTGTATACTTTTGTATTGTACTTTGGAAAAATAAAAACCAAATGAATTTCAAATCACCGAGACAGAGCGTCAGCCTTAGTATTCCTTTCGGCAGGACGGAAATGTAACAGAATTTCAAATCAGGCAAAGAAGAGCGCCCACCTGGCCTGGCGCGGATTCAACCGCTGAGCGGTCTGTAGATAGACCAAATATTCGTGGTCTGAAAATAATTACAGGATGCATGACCCCTTCTAGCAGATGTTTCCACTCTTCCAATGCCAATTCAATGGCCAGAAGCTCCTGATCTCTAAGAGTAATTCTTCTCGGCAGGAGAAAATAACTAGGAGAAGAAGCCGCAGGTAACAGTCTTGCCGGTAAGACCTTTTTGCGTCAGGTCTGCACCTGCACCGATAATAGAGGCATCCACCTCAAAGAAGAATTGCTTGGAGACGTCCGGATGCTGCAATATAGGGGCGGCAGAGACAGACTGAGTTGAAGAAATGCCAATTTGGTCTCTTGGGTCTCATTTTTGGCATTCACTCCTTTCTTTGTAAGAGCTGAAATAGGCGCCAGTAATGAAGTGTAGTGGGGAATAAACTGCCGGTAGAAATGTGCAAATCCCAGAAAGCGTTGAATTGCACGGAGACCCTGAGAACAAAGCCAGTTCAACACAGCAGATATTTTGTTGGTGTCCATCTTCAATCCCTGGTCAGAGACTATATAATCTAGAAAGGGAAGGGAGGATTTCTGGAAGACCCACTTCTCCAACTTTGCACAGAGCTTATTCTCCAGCAACCGTTGAAAGACCTGTCGAACACGTTTCCAATGTGTAGTCAAAGCGGGTGAGAAAATCTTGATGTCGTCTAGATACATCACCACATTGACATATAACGGATCCCGGTAGATGTCGTTAACTTGCTTATCATTGCTTTGCATCAAAAGAGCCTTCCAGGCAAGGACATTGCTGCTTGTAGGATTGCCCCAAAATGAACCATTTATCGGATCATCCAGTACTTCAAGGAGAGAGGTTCATTTGCTATGAAGAAGGCTTCAGGGTGTCCAAGAAATTCCAGCAAGTACCAGGACCTTCTCCTAAAGAGGATTCAGCTATGGGATCGGTTCAACAGCAGTGCAGAGCTTCCTGAGACATCTGTCAGTGCATCTGCACGCACAGTGAGGTGAAGGCTTTTGGAGGCTGGACTGGTGTCAAGAAGAGCTGCAAAGAAGCCACTTCTCTCCAAGAAAAACATCAAGGACAGACTGACATCCTGTTTTAAGTATATTGATTGGACTGCAGAGGACTGGGGTAAAGTTATTGTAATGCTGGCGGCAGGTCCCTCTCCTGCCAGTGGTCTCCGTCGCTGGATCCTGTACCTTGCTTGACAGCCTCCTCCCACACGAGGCCGCCAACGTCAATAGTGAGTGCAGGTAGGTATATAATGTATGAGTGTAATATAGTGAGTGGAGGTAGGTATATAATATATGAGTGTAATATAATGAGTGCAGGTAGGTATATAATGGATGAGTGTAATATAGTAAGTGCATGTAAGTATATAATGGATGAGTGTAATATAATGAGTGCAGGTAGGTATATAATGTATGAGTGTAATATAGTGAGTGCAGGTATGTATATAATGGATGAGTGTAATATAGTGAGTGCAGGTAGGTATATAATGGATGAGTGTAATATAGTGAGTGCAGGTAGGTATATAATGTATGAGTGTAATATAGTGAGTGCAGGTAGGTATATAATGTATGAGTGTAATATAGTGAGTGCAGGTAGGTATATAATGTATGAGTGTAATATAGTGAGTGCAGGTAGGTATATAATGTATGAGTGTAATATGAGTGCAGGTAGGTATATAATGGATGAGTGTAATATAGTGAGTGCAGGTAGGTATATAATGTATGAGTGTAATATAGTGAGTGCAGGTAGGTATATAATGGATGAGTGTAATATAGTGAGTGCAGGTAGGTATATAATGTATGAGTGTAATATAGTGAGTGCAGGTAGGTATATAATGTATGAGTGTAATATAATGAGTGCAGGTAGGTATATAATGGATGAGTGTAATATAGTAAGTGCAGGTATGTATATAATGTATGAGTGTAATATAGTGAGTGCAGGTAGGTATATAATGTATGAGTGTAATATAGTGAGTGCAGGTAGGTATATAATGGATGAGTGTAATATAGTGAGTGCAGGTAGGTATATAATGTATGAGTGTAATATAATGAGTGCAGGTAGGTATATAATGTATGAGTGTAATATAGTGAGTGCAGGTAGGTATATAATGGATGAGTGTAATATAGTGAGTGCAGGTAGGTATATAATGGATGAGTGTAATATAATGAGTGCAGGTAGGTATATAATGTATGAGTGTAATATAGTGAGTGCAGGTAGGTATATAATATATGAGTGTAATATAGTGAGTGCAGGTAGGTATATAATGGATGAGTGTAATATAGTGAGTGCAGGTAGGTATATAATGTATGAGTGTAATATAATGAGTGCAGGTAGGTATATAATGCATGAGTGTAATATAGTGAGTGCAGGTAGGTATATAATGGATGAGTGTAATATAATGAGTGCAGGTAGGTATATAATGGATGAGTGTAATATAGTGAGTGCAGGTAGGTATATAATGGATGAGTGTAATATAATGAGTGCAGGTAGGTATATAATGGATGAGTGTAATATAATGAGTGCAGGTAGGTATATAATGGATGAGTGTAATATAATGAGTGCAGGTAGGTATATAATGGATGAGTGTAATATAATGAGTGCAGGTAGGTATATAATGGATGAGTGTAATATAATGAGTGCAGGTAGGTAGGTATGTCAGTAATACACTGCAGAATTAAGGCGGGATTCACACGACAGGGTTTCCCGGCCGGGTGCCGGCCGTTCATAAATTGGCCGGCACCCGGCTGCATTAGCAATAATAGACCATTAGGATAATACACGGCCATCACTAGAATGTGTCCCGAGTGATGGCCGGGTCAACCGTCGCTCGGGCACTCTCTCCTCCTCACAGTGCAGAGTGCATGTGAGGAGGAGGAGTTGATGCCATTCGGACGAATGGCTACGCTGGTGATACTGTGTGGCAGGGTCGGGGTGTACAGCAGGTGGAAGGGAGCGCTGCGCTGGCTCCCTTCCCCTGCTTGTTACAGTTCCCGACCGCTGGCTGTGTTTTTACGGCCAGCGGTCAGGGTCCTTAAAACCCGAGCCATAGACTTTTTACGGCTCAGGTTTTAACTTGCTGCCCGCGCGATCGGGCAGCTGAATGTCGGGTCTTCGGCTGTCAGTGACTGCCGGGGACTCTGAGGAGAGGATAGAAGCAGCTTTCACTGCTTCTGTCTTCTACGATGTCTTTTTACACAACGCTCAATGAACGCTGTGTATAGAAATAGAGACAGCAGCGGTGCTGTCTCTATTCCTCCCGGTGATCATGTGACTGGTCACATGATCGCCGGGTGCCGTTAGTGACAGACTGCTGCTGGGTCTTACTAGACCTAGCACAATCCTATTAGTGACAATCGTCACTGTGAGAGGGCTGATTTCCCCTGTAACTGGGGCTGCTGTGCAGCTCCAGTTACAGGGAAAAACATGGTGTAAAAGAAAGAAAAAAAATATTACAAGTTCCAAAAAGGTCTTTTTTGACCTTTGAGGGACAGACCATAATAATAAAAAAATAAGTAGAGTGCAAAAAATTCATCCGATTAAAAAACGGTTGGGGAAAAAACCGGATGCAAATCGGGTCCAAATCGGCCCTGTCGTGTGAATAAGGCCTAACGCAGCATGTGATTACGATTTTTATAAATATTATTCTCTTGTATTAAATAGATTTCTACTACATGTAAACATAAAGGTTTTCTATATTTTCTTTGCTATCTTTTCTCTACCCCACATGGCCACTCTATGGTGATGCAGGTGGGGGCGCTATTTCACTGTTTACCTCCGGCAGCAGAAGGGCGAGGTGCAGCCCTGCCACACAACAACAATCCTGGTTCCGCAGTAGAATTTTCTGTTTTTTTGGTGTAAACTTTTTGCATAGATTTTCATTGTAGGATCTGTACAAAGTGGAGCTGCCAGGAGATCGGGGACTTGATGAGATGGACGCATGCAGCTCCCGTCAGGTACATACTGGTTAGGTGAGTCGTCCCACCTCATAATATCCATGAAAAATGGAAATAAATAGGTTTTGGACAAATATCAAACTATCACTGCCAGGCAAAAAACTTTAAAACCTCATTTTTAATAAATATTAACTGTAAAAAAAATAATCAAATACCAATTTAATTTTACTACAAAACACATAGCACCTCGATCAGTGGTACAAGCATCTTTGGGGTACTCCAGCGGGTAAAGTTCATAGAACAGGGTATAATACTAGTAATACCAGTTCAGTATCCGGGCATAATAAATGAGTAGTCCCACCTCCCCTTTCTCATCCATATTAGGCTCTGTTCACATCTGCGTTGGGGTCCCGTTCTGACGGTCCGTCGGAGGTTTCCGTCAGAACGGGACCCTGAGCAGGCACCGACGAAAGCCAGGGGTTTCCGTTTCCATCACCATCGATTTCAATGGTGACGGAGCCGGTGCCCGTGGTTTTGGCTTGTCTCTTTTGTGCACCGGACCCGTCGTTTTTCCGGAAGCAATAGCGTAGTCGACTACTGAAATCAATGGTGATGGAAACGGAAACCCCTGGTTTCCGTCGGTGTCAGTTTGTGTCTGCTCAGGGTCCTGTTCTGACGGAAACCTCTGACGGGAACGTAAGAACGGGACCCCAATGCAGATGTGAACAGAGCCTTAGGGCATGACCAGACGTGGCGGAATTGCTCTGGAATTCCGCTGCGGATAGTCCGCAGCAGAAATCTGCAGCGTACACGTTTCTCCATTGCTTTCCACAGCTTTTTAATTGGGTTAGTTTACACGTTGCGGACAATTCCGCTGCGGAGCATAGGCTGCGGTGCAGAATTTGGCTGTTGCGGACTTGTAGCGGACTCATTGCGGAATTTCTCCATTGACTTCAATGGAGAGTGAAAATTTCGCAATGAAGTCTGCAGATGTTATGTGTGCTGCGGAGCGTATTGGTTTTACTAACATGATAGTTCTTCATTCTGGCTGGACCTATGTATCTCTAGATCTACAGCCAGACTGAGGAAGTCAATGGGGCTCCCGTAATTACGGGTGACTGCGTGTGTGCACCCATAATTACGGGAGCGTTGCTAGGCGACGTCCGTAAATAGTCACTGTCCAGGGTGCTGAAAGAGTTAAACGATCGTCAGTAACTGTTTCAGCACCCTGGACAGTGACATCCGATCACAATATACATCAACCTGTAAAAAAATAGAAGTTCATACTTACCGAGAACTCCCTGCTTCTTCCTCCAGTCCGGCCTCCCGGGATTACGTTTCAGTCCAAGTGACGGCTGCAGCCAATCACAGGCTGCAGCGGTCACATGGACTGCCGCGTCATACAGGGAGGTCGGGCTGGATGTCGAAAGAGGGACGCGTCACCAAGACAACGGCCGGGTAAGTATGAATTTATTTTTCTTTTACTAGGGAAAGGGCTGTCCCTTCTCTGTATCCTGCACTGATAGAGAGAAGGGAAGCCCTTTCCCCCTCAATACGCAACGGCCAGTCCGCATCAATTTAATGCCCATTTTAGGCAAAGCCGCGACAGAATCTGCAACGCAGATTATGTGCGGCATTGATGCGGACAGTGTATGCAGAACTCCGCCACATCTGGTCATGCCCTTAGACTGTCACACAGAAACCTCTGCATGTTCTTTATATCCACAATTTCTAGTTATAATCCCTCCTCATCGGGCTGCAGCGGCCAAACCGCAGGAGAAGTGGGGGGTGTGAACATAATCTTAGGCAGCTTTGGCTGGAATTACAGCTGTGATTGGATAGAGTAGTTCACATGTGGACACGAAGTCCCTGTTTACACACCAAGTTTTTTGCAGGTGGAAAAATCTGCCTCAAAATTCCTTCTGCCGCTTTTTTGACGCATTTTTCGACTACGGCCATTGAGCACCGCACGCAAAAATGCTGTGAAAACCGTTTTCTTTGCCTCCCATTGATGGCAATGGGAGGTCAGAGACGGAAACGCTTGAAGAAAGGGCTTGACGCTGCTTTTTCCTGTGAGTGTTTTTTTCTCGTGGGAAAAACGCCTCTGCATCCCATTGAAATCAATAAGATTAGTTTTCGGACGTTTTTTGATGCGGTTTCCACGTCAAAAATGCTCCAAAAAAACTCGGTGTGAACTAGGCCTAATATTTCTCCATATATTACATGTGGATTTTGCAGTATATTTGGCTGTGCATCCTTTGCATTACAATCTACTGCAGATTGTTACTGCTGCAAGTTTATGCAGTTTTCTAGAACCCTATTCACATTCATACTTTATGTGTCAATTTGACCATGGAAATCTGCAATAAATATGTAACATGTGAACATAGACTTAGGGGCTACACGTGATGTTTCAGGCTACATTTACACACTGCAACCAGGTTACATCACACTTGTCTTCTCTCCCAGATTGTCCTGGAGACTTCCAAACTAGGGAAGATCTTACATGATGTAGCTGCATAAAGGAAGGCACTCTGCTGGGACTATTTGTGAGGGGGAACTCTGCTTGTAGTGGTTATTGGGGGCAGTCTGCTGCCACAAATTATTGGAGGCACTTTGCTGGCAATATGGTTTATTGAGGGGTCTCTGCTGGTAGTGTTGTTTATGAGGGGGCAGTATACTGGCACTGTTTAAGGGACAATACTCTGCTGGCACTGTATGGGGGCACTCTGCTTAGTCTAATTATGGGGTCGCTCGCTGATAACTGAGGCGGCTTCTTAGCTGTCCCTATCGGTGGGGTTTACATAGGAAAGAAATTCGCAAACCACATCTCAAAATCTCCCTGTAGTTGATTCTAAAAACAGACAAGTATGGCTCAGAAAAACGGCTGCAAACAAATAACCATTGATGTGAATGGAAATGAACAAAATGTTTTTCGCTTTCTGCGATTATTATTGACATGTTTTATAAGACATGTTGCATCTCGTGTTATACACAGCAGGAGGCAACAGCACACGTCTTATCACACAGGAAGAGGAAATACATCAGAAAGGGAAACGGGAAGAGGAAGAGCAGCCATGTCATACAGGAAATACAGGGAAGTGACATCATCACAGGAGGTAACGTATATCCTGTGTGCGGGGACCCCAGAAATATGATGAGACTGACGTATCAGGGCTGATACATAGTAATGTTATGTTAATGTTATGTTATTATATATCATTACGTGTGTGTTTAGGCTGTGCTTATATATGTTAGTAGGTCGGACCAGAAGGATCGCGTGTTCTGTATACAAGCTCCAGATAAGAAGAACATGGATCAGCAGAACAACACCAGCGCTCCTGGGACTGCGCTCCAACCACACAGCATTTCATCCGGAGGATCGACTGTTCCGTAGTCCAAAACGTCGCTTCTCGGGTTCTATTCCTACAATGGAGGAAAAAGTCAATTACATATTTTCAGTAATTATTGTTACAATATCTCCATTAAGGAAATCTCATGTATGGAATATTTTTTGTATCACCTTAACTTCTGGTTACACCTGAAATGCCCTATAACGGTATTTAGATATCATAGAGGGGGGTATCACACTGAAGACCCTCTCTATGACCCAAATGGAAGCTCTGCGCCACCTCTGTCCAGAGGCTGTGTGTGGTATTGCAGCTTTTCTGTATTGAAATGTATAGGGCTAAGCTGTCCACACACCGCACATCACCTGTGGACAGGTGTGGCACTGTTTTTGGAAGACGTCAGCTCTATTTTTCTAATTATGTACAAACCCTTTAATGAAATAATCTCTTTAGAGGGTTTTCTCCATCTCAGGCCTCATTTACACGAGCGTGTGTGTTTTGCGCGCGCAAAAAACGCAGCGTTTTGCGTGCGCAAAAGGCACTTGACAGCTCCGTGTGTCATCCGTGTATGATGCGCGGCTGCGTGATTTTCGCGCAGCCGCCATCATAGAGATGAGGCTAGTCGACGTCAGTCACTGTCCATGGTGCTGAAAGAGTTAACTGATCGGCAGTAACTCTTTCAGCACCCTCGACAGTGCATTCCGATCACCATATCGAGTAACCTGTTTAAAAAAAAGAGGTTCGTACTTACCGAGAACTTCCCGGCCGTTGCCTTGGTGACACGTCCTTGGTGACGCGCCTCTCTTGACATCTGGCCCCACCTCCCTGGATGACGCGGCAGTCCATGTGACCGCTGCAGCCTGTGCTTGGCCTGTGATTGGCTGCAGCTGTCACTTGGACTGAATTGTCATCCCGGGAGGTCAGACTGGAGGAAGAAGCCGGGAGTTATCGGTAAGTCAGAACTTTTTTTTTTTTACACGTTCACGTATATTGGAATCGGAAGTCACTGTCCAGGGTGCTGAACCAGTTTAACTCTTTCAGCACCCTGCACAGTGACTGTCTCCTGCCGGGTTCGGTCAAAACGAGTTCGGCCGAACCCGGTAAAGTTCGGTTCGCTCATGTCTAAGACACTCCGTTCGGATGTTTGTAAACAGAAAAGCACGTGGTGCTTTTCTGTTTACATTCAGTTTGACAGCTCTTGCACGAATCACGCAGTTCGCACGGAAGTGCTTCCGTGCGACCTTCGTGGTTTTCACGCACCCATTGACTTCAATGGGTGCGTGATGCGCGAAAAACGCAGAATTATAGAACATGTCGTGAGTTTTTTTCAGCGCACTCACGCTGAGCAAAACTCACGGACCGTCTGCATGCCCCCATAGACTTGTATAGGTCCGTGCGACCCGCGTGAAAAGCACGCGAGTCTCACGGACGTATATCACGTTCGTGTAAATGAGGCCTCAGACGTTTATGTGATATCCACCTATGCACATGCACGCAGCACTCTCCTTTCTGTACTATGGGAGTTACACAAATAGTTCAACAGCGCTCAGCTGTTTCCGAAACTTCCATAGAACAGAATAGAGAGAGGGACGTGCGAGGCCTTTCCCAAGTCATTCTCCACCTGGAATCAGCAGCCATTAGACGGGACAGGGATCTGGGAACAAAGCAGGACAGGGTCAGGGAGAGACCTCCGTTTTCTACATAGGTGTGAGTCCCAGAGAAATAGTAAGATGGGAGTACCCCTTTAAATAAAACTTCTTGGTGATAATCCATTTCCTTAAAGGAACAGTGTCATCACAAATTATTTTTTTATATGTTAAAGATGTTAGTGCTTTATTAAAAACGTTTATATTCATTTGTGTGTTTGTGTTTTACTTTTTCTTATTTTTACACTTTTTCTTCCCTATGGGGGCTGCCATTTTTTGTTCCATTTCTGTCTGTGTCGATTAACGACACATACAGACATGGAATACGGCAGCCACAGTCCCATAGGGACTGCGAACGGCTCCCGTCCCATTGACTTCAGTGTACGGCGTCTGTGTGGGAACTGCGCATGCGCCGCTCCCACACAGTCCAATTCGAAATTGGCGCCGTCCGGCGCCATTTTCCTGTGGACCGGAAGTCGCGGCCGGACAGTAATATTACTACTTCCGGTCGCGGCTTCCGGATTTGTGCACTTGGACCAGCGGCAGCAAACGGAGCGGACGGGCCGGAGGGAGCCGCGGCGGCAGGAGCAGGTAAGAGATTTCAATGTATGTTCGTGTTTGTGTGTGTTTACTACTGTATGTAAACCTACTACACTGTGTGTTAGCTCAAAAAATGGCGACACACAGCGTAGGAGGTTACACCGTTCAAACCCCTCGTTTATCCCGGCACTAGCCAGGATAAAGGAGGGGGGGATGCTGAGAGCTCACTAGAGCGAGGGCTTTTAACCCATTGTTGCAATGCTGCAATTTTGGGAATAGCTCCATCTAGTGACCAAAAATGGGTAGTATTATAAATTAGAATTAATTTATAATATTTCCTGACTATTTCCTGACTCGTGAAAAAAATAAAAAAAATTTGAACAATGTTTAATCACCCACACACTAAATGTTTAATTTTTTAAAAAAAAACATGTTTTTCTGGCAACACATTCCCTTTAAGGTGTTTAATTAAACTATGGACAGTGAGGTCGAAGAACCCGCACCCAAAATATCTATAGTGGAGTGACATGCGTGTTACTAACGCTGTATACAAGCTCCCCACGTATAACAGACAGGGCCCTCACTGAGACTTTGTAGGGGCTCCTAGAGACAAATATATATTGATGTACAGACATTTTCCCCTCCGTTATTGTGCAGCAAGACCTCCCCACATATAACAGGCAGGACCCTCACTGACCCCCTGGACAGACACATAGGCCTGAATATATTTATATCTTTATATTTTTCATTATTCACCTGCAGGAAATGTTATTTTTAGAAATGGGGAGAAATACTTTGAATTGTGTTTTTTTAGTTTCTGATGTTATTTTTGTTACTTCTCAGGTATAAGGAGAAAAGTAACCGGCACATACAAGATGAGACGGGGATGAAGATGTGCGGAGGACTGTACCCCACCGGGAAAGAGCGGGCTGTCACTGGTATTACCATGGGGCAGATTTACTAAGGCCTCATGCACACGACCATAGTGAGGTACATTGACCGTGACTTGCGGCTCGTACGTCCGCGGAGTGTCACCCACAGCCGCCCTCAAATCGCAGGCCGTGCATATGACCACGTGCATTATTTTCTATGAGCCTGTACCGCAAAACACGACCGTAATAAGACATGTCCGTTGTTTTTGCGGTCCAGGTTCCTGGGCAATGCATGGACCGTGGAAACCAAGGTCGTGTGCATGGGCCCATTGAAATGAATGGGGCCGCAATTCACCTGCAGATTTGCGGGTGAATTGCGGCCGCAAAAATACTTTCGTGTGCATGGGGCCTAAAACTATCTGAGTTTTACACAGTGTAAACTGATACAAGGAAGTCAGAAATTGCGCCAAATTTATCACAGTGGTGCACGATGTATGATAGGTTTTACTAGACATGTTAGACACTTTTCTCTTCCTTATACCACCTCTTGGTTGGCTTAGTTTAAGACACGCCCCTTTATTCTAGGCCACGCCCCTTGTCAAACACGCCACAAAATGTGTCTAAAACAATTAATAAATATGGCGCACAACATGTACGCCATAATTCTGGCTCAATTTGAATAGTAAATCTGCCCTACTATAAATGTAATATAAATTTGGGGTTAGTATTCAGGGCATATTCCCTATTTAAAGAATTGATAAGAGTCGGGAATCCTTCAGCTTAGTCCATTCTCTCTACTATCAGTCAGTACAGGGAGTAGTAGTACATATAAAACATTACATTGTCACCATGTCAGCTTTATTCTGCCTGCACTGACAGCACAAAGTCTTCATGGTGACTGCAGGACTGGAAGTCAAGGACCACCTCTATGATGTCCGCGGGACCTAATAGGGATATGGCGCTTTTTCCATTTATTTGTTGTTGTACTGTAATGAGAATATTATTTACATGCAGTATTTATTGCTAGGGGTATTTTTTTTTCCTGAAAATTATATAAAGAGCAAGTGGCGTAGGATTGGTTCAGACTGGTGACATCAAGACACAAATGTGACCTCAAGAATTCGTCAATGAGCTGATAATCCCGGTGCCAATTCTGGCTGCAAGTAATATATAAAGGGGCACACCTACCTCAAGTACTGGCACAGTATAAGGTCATCAGGGTGACTGCAGGACTGGAATTAACGCTCTTTTATGAAAAGGGTGTTTTGCAATGTTCGGCACATGGCAGCTTTGTGTATATAGTAGTATATAGACCCTACTGCACTGATTCTTCATACTATACCCTAATATAGCATAGTTGACAATATTTGGAATTTCTTTCTAGGGACACTTTGGTTTCAGATGGATTGAGACAGGACTTGACAGGGCGTACCTTTGACAGAACGTGGTTCATTGGGCATGGCTTGTCATGGGGCAGGGTTAGTGAGAATACGCTTTGTGTACCAGATATTCCCTGTATTCTGTCCTCACTATAAAAACCTTGCAGTAAGGACAGTATAGAGGGAGGGTATTGCCTGCAGAATTGATCTAAGTAAGTATGGCACGTGACCACTGTGGCCAGTGATTGACTAGTGCGATCATGTGCCGATACGGGACATCACTGGTCCAGCCTATGTAAACAGGCCGGCAGGGGATTGTGAACTGCCGGCACTGGAGGCGCAGACAATTAGAAGGTGGGTATTTGCTAAATGGTGCAATTTTCAGTTTGAATTACAATTTTTATAATGCCTGGAAAACCCCTTTAATACCAAACCCTAAAATGTATTCAGACCCCGGACAAATCCCCTTTATGTGCTTCCCGCTCCTTCAGCAGCTCTGGGTCCCATTCGGCTCCGGACCCCACCTCTGCTGGCTGAGCCAGGAGCTGTTAGTGATATTTGCCTTTACATATTGTAGTAATCCAATAGATAAAAGCCAAGCTTTTTAATAAAATCCTGCGATGTAGTTTGGGTGGGCACTGCGCCTTTGATTGCATGACAAATTTTTCTTGGAGTTCCCGTTTAAAAATTGGTAAGCGGCGGGTAACACAAATACTTCACACGTGGACGGTAAAGTAAAACCCATTTTATTTTGACTGTGTTTCTGGACCGGACTGGTCCGGGACTAAACTTGACTGGTCCCTTCGTCAGGTTAAGATCAGATAAAGGGACAAGTCGTGCCATAAACGCGTATTTAAATAAAATTCTACCATCGCTTGGCGCCCTATCTGTCCCCGTTTTGAAACCTTTGTGTTAACCGCGTCTTGGTTGAGCAGATTTACTTGTGAATTTTGTATCTTAGTTGAACATAGAACGCACTATCTACCTACCTGGCAGACAAAGGGTCTTGGTGTGGGTCACGGGGAATATCTTCAAGAGAGCAACTCTTCACTAGGACATTTTATTTATTCTTGTTTCAGAAGGGAATGTACCGTACAACATCAGCAGGAGGAAGCCCTGGTGTCGAGAACGTCAGCCATGGAAAGGGATGTGCCAGATCAAGGTCTGAAAGCTAAAGAGGCAGCAGATATGAACCACTAATGTCCATCTAAGAATGCCGGAACGTCATCCGTCCACACCTCCTCCTTCCCATCCCCCACTGTCCAGAAGGGGTTTTTAAGATCCATCCAATTAAAAGACAACTGTCCAGAAGTCTTTGAAAATGAAGCCTTGTCCATGATTCGCAGGGCTGCGGTGAAGTACAATGGTTTTGGGTGTTTAATGGCAAGTCTCTTCAGATGCCCGGCAATGGACTTCCTCCCCTCGTCCTGTTTGGTAGGGTCTCTGCACTCCCTTTCCTGTAGAACAGCTGCCCCTACAGATTCCCAAGGCCATCCATATTTTTTTCCTGTCTGGCTGATAGCAACACATGTCAATAAAAACATACCTCAATGTATTTATTGTATTTCTAATAAAAATGGATAGACAAATACATAAAAAGAATTTGTTTTAATTCCAAAGAACTATCATGAAATCTATATTATACCTGTGTAATCAATTGTGGACATGGTCACTGATTCATTGAAGAATGAGTAGGCTGGGTAACCCGTGGAGTAACATCTAAACAAGAAAGACATCTTCCTGCTACAAAAACAGGTCATAATCAGAACGAACGTAGACCACCATACAACAAAGTCCAGCAAAGAAATCCCCCAGCCTGAGACATACTGTACTCCGTGTCAGAAGAACAAGAATCTACAAAAAGAGAGACAACTGCATCCAGTCGATGTTCTTATCAACCAAGAGGTTCACAAGGTGAGAAGACTAGTTTACATTTTTTTTCAAGGTATTACCCTAGGGAGCGCTCCTGTTATCATCTTTTTCTCACACTGTATTTTCCTAAGGTACTGTATACATTTCACTCATTAATGCCGACCTAGCCAAGTGAGCACACAAAAAAGTAAGCCTGCGCACCAACCATCTACACATCATTCCAATAAAGGAGTTTTGCCTTTGCACAGTGCTCCAAGGGGAGCACAATACAACTTCAATACTGCAAATACCTAACCTGAACGTCACATCTGCACCTTCCTCTTCTTCTCTTTTGAAGATGTTAGTGTACAGAGTAGTAGGGGAATTGACCAGACATGATGTGCTGCCTCGTGGATATGTCCTATATGGTCAGCCGCCATTCCGAACGAAGCGCCAACTACTGGATGTACCAGCAACCAGAACGGCACAGAGCCTGATGAAGGTCATGTAATGACCGAAGCGTCACACTAAGCCTCTGGCATCTACAACCACTTGAACAAAAATCAAGATTTCTTCTTTAAACTTCAGCTTTGTGTGCCAAATACTTATTTTGACTACGATTGGGTTGGGACCCTATTCGTGCACCTACATCGTCCAGTGCGTTCTGAACTACTACTTATCTGGCACAGACCATCCTGGAGCTGAATGTCTCTGAGGCTGCTCTTTCAAAGTTGCTAATGTAGCTCATCTGGGCTCCATAGACCCAACCTTTATATATGACTCCTAGAGAAATGGGTTAGTGAAAGAAAAAGGTAAAATTCAGATCCTGGAGGCCATTGAGTATGTCAACCTTTGGACCTTGATTGGCACGTACGCCATATTTTCAGAGTAATCCATCAGATGTCTCAAGAAGAACATTTTATGAGAAAAGGACAATGTTGATGAGATTGCAGGTCCTCCTGTTTCTAACTCACATAATTATTACCCAGCATCCAGGTAAATAGTCCATACAAAGTCCAGAAAAATAACCAGGCGACTGTCCAGATAAACATTGGATACCGCGCCCAGAAATGGTGCATTGTGCCCCGATAAATATTTCCTTAAAAGGATTGTCCGAGAAATGAAACTAGTTGCATGGAATGTTTTGAAATGAAAAAACAGCCATTACTCTCTTGTTAAATCCCCTGCGCCCATGATCTGGTGGTCAACCCGATGGGTTGATTGAAGAGACTACCCTACGTGGATAGACAACCGCTACAAAATTCTCACCCAAAAATTAAGATATGGAATAGGTTACCCCTTTCTATGGCAGATCGAATAGCCGTAATTAAAATGATAGTATTACCCCAGTTGTTGTATCTACTGATTAACAGTCCCATATGGATAGGAGAAAAGACGTTTAAATGCAAAGAAAGCTTAACCTCTTCCCGACATTTGTCGTAAATATACGACATGGAAAGCCAGTGCTTGCCGCAAAATGTCATATACTTACGCCAAATGTTTGGCACCGGCTCAGAAGCTGAGTCGGTGCCATCATCGCCGGATCTCAGCTGTATCTGACATCCGGCTGTAATGGCGGGGACCAAAATTAGCTTCGATCCCCACCATTAACCCCTTCAATGCAGCGTTCAAACCTGATCGCTACATTTAAGCTGTTTGCAGCTCATCGGAACCACAGCAATGAAATTGCCGGGGTTCCGGTGGCTGCAATAGCAACCGGAGGCCTAATACTGGCCTCCCAGTCTGCCTAGCATGGAAGCCGGTCAAGATCCGCCCAGGGGCGGAGCCTGATCGGCTTCCGTAGCCGCCGGCAAGATGGCGCCGACTCAGGAGCTGATCCGGCGTCATCAGCGGTGGAGGTCAGCTGTATATTACAGCTGACATCCACATGAAATGGCAGGAACCGGAGCTAGCTCCGATCCCTGCCATTAACCCCTTTGATGCAGCAATCGAAAGCGATTTCTGCATCTTAGCGGTTGCTAGCAGATCGCCAGCCCTGACAGGCAATCAGGACTTGCGACTGCTGCTATGGCAACAGGAGACACAATGGCCTCCTGCTCTGCCATTACGGAAGCTGATTAGGCCCCGCTGGGAGGCGAAACCTAATCGGCTTGCTGTCAGTGAATAACTGACAGATCTAATACATTGCAATGTATTAGAAAAAAACTAAAGCTGACAGTTGGACCGTCAAGTCCCCTAGTGGGACTTGAGAAAAAGTGTAAAAAAAAGTATAAAAAAGTGTAAAAAAAAAGTGAAAAAAATAAAAGTATGAAAACAATAAAAGTTTCAAGTAATAAAATAAAACACAATCGCCCTTTTTCACTTATCAAGTCCTTTATTATTGAAAAATAATAATAAACCATACGTATTTGGTATCGCCGGGACTGTAACGACATCAGGTATCAAAATATTATATTATTTATTGCACACGGTGAACAACGTAAAAAAAAAACGTAAAAAACTTTACCAGAGTTTCTGTTTTTTGGTCACTTTGACCTACATATATTGGAATAAAAAGTGATCAAACAGTCGCACGTATCCAAAAATGGTACCTATAAAAACTATAGCTCGTCTCGCAAAAAACAAGCCCTCATACAGCTCCGTCGACAAAAAAGTAAAAAAGTTATGGTTCTCACAACTTGGCGACAGAAAAAATACATTATTTTTACAAAAGTAATTTTATTGTGCAAAAAGTTGTAAAACATAAAAAAGTGCTAGAAATTAGGTATCGCCGGAATCGTACGGACCCGCAGAATAAAGGTAACATGTAATTTATAATGCTTGGTGAATGCTGTATAAAAAAAACTAAAAAAAAAACGATGCCAGAATTGTATTTTTTTGTTTACCTGGCCTCCAAAAAACTAGGATAAAAGGTGATCAAAATGTCACATGTACCTCAAAATGGTACCAATAATAACTACAGCTCGTCCAGCAAAAAAACAGCCCTCATACCACTACGTCTATGAAAAAATAAAATTAGTTATGGCTCCAATGAGTCAGGAAAGAAAAAATATGCAGTTGTGCTGGCCCGAGGGGAACATTTCTTCTGTTTCAAGAGGCGATTTACCAAGGACCTAAAATTAGGGAACCAGGAAGGGCAGGGCCCAAACATATCTGCTGGAAGCGAGTGTGCCCGTATTATACCAGGACAACACTTTCCCAGCAAAATTCCCCAAACTGCAAAGGTGCGGAGTGTGGACCAAAAGGGGGATAAGAAAGGACGCCATATATCAGTGTGACACCGGCCTGTGCAGAAAGGATTGCTTCACAGCGTAACACACATCTATGGATCATTTTATTGCTTTTTTACCCCATTATTATGCCACCTGACTATGTCCCTGATGTACTCTGCCCAGCTTACATGTACTCCCACATTATAAATGGAAACACCAGCAATAATCAAACAAATCTACTACCAAGCAAAATCCGCTCTCAAAAAGCCAAATGGCGCTCCCTGCACTCTGAACCCTACAATGTGCCCAAACAGCAGTTTAATTCCACATATATGGCATCTTCATACCCGGGAGAACCCTTTTAACAATTTTTGGGGTGTGTGTCTCCAGTGGCATAAGCTGGGAATGACATATTTGTCACTGAAATGGCATATCTAGGGAAAAATATAAATTTTTAATTTGCACCATCCGCAGTGCAATCATTTATGGAAAAGACCTGTGGTGTGAAAATGCTCACTACACCCCTTAATAAATGCCTTGAGGGGTGTAGTTTCCAAATGGGGTCATTTCTCAGGGGTTTCTTTTTATTATTCCACATCTGAGCCTCTGCAGTTGTGAACCAATACTTTGTAAATCGACAAATTAGGCCTCAATTTTACATGGTACGCTTTCACTCCTGAGCCTGGTCGAATGTCAGGGCAAAAGATTAGGGCCCCATGTAGGGTGTTTCTAAAACCGGGAAACACTGCATAATAATTCGAGAGCTGTCTTGTTATGGTGGCACAAGCTGGGCACCACATATTGGCATATCTATGGAAAAACTCCCATTTTCACTCTGCAACGTCGAGTGCACACTAAATTCTACAAAACACCTGCAGGGTTAAAATGCTTACTACACCCCTAGGTAAATGCATTGAGGGGTGTAGTTTCCAAAATTGAGTCACTTCCGGGGGGTTTCCACTGTTTTGGGCCCACAGGCACCCAGAAACCAATCCAGCAACATTTGCACTCCAAATGGCGCTCCTTCCCTTCTGAGCCCTGCCGTGTGCCCAAACAGCAGTTTATGACCACATATGGGGTATTGCCATACTCGGGAGAAATTTCTTTACAAATGTTGTGTTCTTTTTTTCCTTTATTTGTTGGGAAAATGAAAAATTTTGCGCTAAAGCTACGTCTTATTGAAGAGAAAGGATTGTTTTTATTTTCACTGCCCAATTCTAATAAATTCTATGAAACATCTGTGGGGTCAAAATGCTCACTACACCCCTAGATGAATTCCTCAAGGGGTGTAGTTTCCTAAATGGAGTCACTATTTGGGTGTTTTCATTGTTTTGCCCCTCAGGGGCTTTGTAAATGTGACATGGCCTCTGCAAACCATTCCTGCTAAATGTGATCTCCAAAAGCCAAATAGCGCTCTTTCCCTTCTAAGCCCTGCCGTGTGTCCAAACAGCCGGTTATTACCACATGTGGGGTATTTTTTTACTCGGGAGAAATTGCCTTACAAATTTTCTGGTGCTTCTTCTCCTTCAGTCCTTGTGGAAACCTACATTTTCAGGGCCTACTTCCAATAATTTATGCAAAAAAAACTGTGGGGTCAAAATGCTCACTATACCCCTAGATAATTTCCTCAATGGGTGTAGTTTCCAAAATGGGGTCACTTGTGGGGGGTTTCCACTGTTTTGTCCCCTCAGGGGCTTTGTAAATGTGACATGGCCTCTGCAAACTATTCCTGCTAAATTTGAGCTCCAAAAGCCAAATGGCGCTCCATCCCTTCTAAGCCCTGCCGTGTCTCAATACAGCCAATTATTACCACATGTGGGGTATTGTTTTACTCGGGAGAAATTGCTTTACACATTTTGCAGTGCTTTTTCTCCTTTAGTCCTTGTGGAAACCTACATTTTCTTTGAAAATATTTAGATTTTAATTTTCACGGCCTACTTCCAATAATTTCTGTAAAAAACCTGTGCTGTCAAAATGCTCACTATACCCCTAGATAATTTCCTTGAGGTGTGTAGTTTCCCAAATGGGATCACTTTTGGGGGATTTTCACTGTTTTGGCACCGCAAGAGCCCTTCAAACCTGACATGGTGCCTAAAATATATTCTAATAAAAATAAGGCCACAAAATCCTCTACGTGGTCCTTTGCTTCTGAGGCCAGTGCTTCATTCCAGTAGCACGCTACAGCCACATGTGGGATATTTCCAAAAACTGCAGAACCTGGGCAATAAATATTGAGTTGCATTTCTCTGATAAAACCTTCTGTGTTATAAAAAAAATTGTATTAAAAATGTATTTCTGCAAAAAAATATGAAATTTGTAAATGTCACCTCTACTTTGCTTTAATTCCTGTGAAATGTCTAAAGGGTAAGACATTTTCTAAATGCTGTTTTGAATACTTTGAGGGGTGAGGTTTTTAAAATGGGGTCTCTTTTTGGGGGTTTCTAATATATAAGGCCCTCAAAGCCACTTCACAACTTAAAGAGGATTTGTCACCAGATTATCAAATCCCTATCTCCTATTGCATGTGATCAGCGCTGCAATGTAGAAAACAGTAACGTTGTTTTTTTTTTTTTTTAAACGATCATTTTTGCCCAAGTTATGAGCAATTTTATATTTATGCAAATGAGCATTTCAATGGACAACTGGGCGAGTTTTCTCGTATTTCCAACTGGGCGTTGTGAATAGAAGTGTATGACGCTGACAAATCAGCATCATACACTTCTCATCGTTCCCACCCAGCTTTTTTCACTGCAGAAATACAGCGTGACGTTACCCACAGGTCCTTCAACCTTGTTGTCGGACAAAGAAGATACATCGGCTCCAGGCGTCCAAAAGGTTAATATGCTCGTCTCTAGGGAGTTTGCAATGCTTACCTGCACATACCCTGCACTGTACTCCCTGACGCCTGGTGCTGATGTGTCTTCTCTCTTCCGACGCCAAGGTTGAAGGACCTGTGGGTGACGTCATCATTCCCAGCCAGCTTCTTTCACTGCAGACACAGCGTGACATCACCCACAGGTCCTTCAACCTTGGCGTCGGAAGAGAGAAGACACATCCGTTCCAGGCGTCAGAGTACAGTTGAAATTGCAGCAGCATCACCATGTGCAGGTAAGCATAGCAAACTCCTTAGAGATGAGCATATTAACCTTTTGGACGCCTGGAGCCGATGTATCTTCTTTGTCCGACGACAAGGTTGAAGGACCTGTGGGTAACGTCACGCTGTATTTCTGCAGTGAAAGAAGCTGGGTGGGAACGATGAGAAGTGTATGATGCTGATTTGTCAGCGTCATACACTTCTATTCACAACGCCCAGTTGGTAAAAACACAATACACGCCCAGTTGGTAAAAACACAATACACGCCCAGTTGGAAATACGAGAAAACACACCCAGTTGTCCATTGAAAAGCTAATTTGCATAAATATAAAATTGCTCATAACTTGGGCAAAAATGATCGTTTTAAAAAAGAAAAAAAAAAAAGGTTACTGTTATCTACATTGCAGCGCCCATCACATGCAATAGGAGATAGATTTGATAATCTAGTGACAGAGCCTCTTTAACTGGCCCCTGCAAAAATAGCCTTTTGAAATTTTCCTGAAAATTCTGAGAAATTGCTGCTAAAGTTCAAAGCCTTGTAACGTCCTAGAAAAATAAAACGTTGTTCAAAAAACGATGCCAATCTAAAGTAGACATATGGGGGATGTTAATTAGGAACAATTTTGTGTGTTATAACTGCCTGTCTTACAAGCAGATACATTTAAATTGAGAAAAATGCTCATTTTTGCAATTTTTTGCCAAATTTTGGTATTTTTCACAATTAAATACTGAATATATCGAGCAAATTTTGCCAGTAACGTAAAGTCCAATGTGTCACGAGAAAATAATCTCAGAATTGCTTGGATAGGTGAAAGCATTCCGAAGTTATTACCACATAAAGGGAAACATGTCAGATTTGAAAAATGAGGCTCTGTCAGGAAGGTCAAAAGTGGCTAAAGAGGGAAGTGGTTAATGAGGGAGCTAATTTGGAGAGGAAGGAAACCCAGTTTAAATACTTGATGGATAGAGGAGAAGAGGGTGGACTGGCAGTACCTGACTTGAGAATATATTTTTTGTCAGGACAGTGGAGAAATATTTTGAGTGGGAAACAATCTCCGTTTATACAAAATATTAGTAAGTCTAGTAGGGGCCATCTTCAGAATATACTTCAGGTAATGGAGTCCGGGCAATTGAGAAATTGTAAGGAGTGTCCAACAATATATATGATGCATGAAATTGGGGTTCAATTAAGAAAAATGTTCATTTAAATGGAGCATTGAGTTTCACAACATTAATTGTCAACTTTAATATATTAGAGGTTAATAAAATAACTGATTGGAGTGGATGGTCCAAATATGGACTCAGGTTGGTTAGACATTTTTTTTTCTAATGACAATCTGAAAGATTGGGATACACTGAGTACAGAATAGAATATTCCTTCACATGTGAGATTTCAATATTTTCAATTACATCACGCGGTGAGTGTGACTCGGGATAAAACTTTATTCCATTTGGAGTCTTCTGACTCATTATGGAACTTATATCAATTTGGGAGGGGAAAAGGTTTACTATCACGGATTTATAAGAAATTAAAATGCGAGTCTAGAGGGGAGGGGAATCAAAGAGGAAGGGGGGAGTGGGAATATCCTTTTGGGATAATAGATGACAATGAATGGAGAAAAATAAGCAGATGCACTGGTAAATTTTAATTGAATAGATCCCATAGAATGACATAATATTTTATTGGAAAAAAACAGAAATGATCCAGCGATAGTGATATCAAAAATGGGAAAAAACTAGGTTTCCGCTTTATTGAGATGCAAGCTGTCAGAGCTTGGAATGGAACATCAGGAGGAAAAACAAAGTGGTGATGCGGCAATAGATTAGCCTACGCGTTTCAAGCACTTAGGCTGTGCTCTTAGTCATGGCTGTATCGAGAGATAATATTTTATTATACACTGTTTGTATTTAACGCCAAAGAAAATGAAAAGGTTTACGGGAAAATATTGCGGGTAATGCATCAGATGTGGGATATCAGAGGCAGATTTCTCGCACTTGTTTTGGAATTGTCCTATGGTTCACCAATTCTGGGTAAGCTTGGCACAGAATAATACTAAGGAATATAAACATGGAGTTTGGATATTATAATAGCAAAAATAAAAACTTTACATTTGAACAACTATGGGAACCATGGATCAAGAGCATGACAGATGAACAAGGGGTTATGTTCAACTCAAGGATGACAATTGGGTAAAGATGTGAGGGTGCTCGGAGAGCTACGTATGGGAGAGAGTTGAAGGTTTTTTGTTTTTTTTAAACTAATAATACATTTGTATACGCTTAAAATGTACTTTGTTATGTATAAGTAAGGTTTTTGTATTAGGATTAGGTTGGGGGAGGGGTCGGGATTGTTTTTTGTTATATGTATTAATATCTTATCGGAATGAGAATAAAAAAAAAAACAGAATCGCACTCTGTTTCCACTTATCTGGATTCTGGAGCGACTGCGAATTTCATCCAACAGGCCTTAGTAGACCGTCTCTATTTGCCAACGACGCCTTTGGAGAAACCTCTAGCTGTCACTTCTGTGAATGGTCAACCTCTGCTAGACCCAATTCTTTCCATTACTGAACCTAGTGAAAACATGCCGTTCATCCATGTGAACACTGCAGCCAATCACTGGTCTCAGCGGTCATGTGCTGTACATGCTAGCGTCACTGCTGAGGTCAATGACTGGCTGCAGTGGTCTTGTGGATGTACGGCATATGTCTAATGTATGAGTGGTGTGTACAGCATGTATCCTATGTGTGAGTGGCGTGTACAATATGTATCCAATGTGTGAGTGGCGTGTACAGCATGTATCCTATGTGAGTGGTGTGTACAGCATGTATCCTATGTGTGAGTGGTGTGTGCAGCATGTATCCTATGTGTGAGTGGCGTGTACAGCATGTATCCTATGTGTGAGTGGCGTGTACAGCATGTATCCTATGTGTGAGTGGCGTGTGCAGCATGTATCCTATGTGTGAGTGGCGTGTGCAGCATGTATCCTATGTGTGAGTGGCGTGTGCAGCATGTGTCCTATGTGTGAGTGGCGTGTACAGCATGTATCCTATGTGTGAGAGGCATGTGCAGCATGTATCCTATGTGTGAGTGGCGCGCGCAGCATGTATCCTATGTGTGAGTGGCATGTACAGCATGTATCCTATGTGTGAGTGGCGTGTACAGCATGTATCCTATGTGTGAGTGGTGTGTGCAGCATGTATCCTATGTGTGAGTGGCGTGTACAGCATGTATCCTATGTGTGAGTGGCATGTGCAGCATGTATCCTATGTGTGAGTGGCGTGTGCAGCATGTATCCTATGTGTGAGTGGCGTGTGCAGCATGTATCCTATGTGTGAGTGGCGTGTGCAGCATGTGTCCTATGTGTGAGTGGCGTGTACAGCATGTATCCTATGTGTGAGAGGAATGTGCAGCATGCATCCTATGTGTGAGTGGCATGTGCAGCATGTATCCTATGTGTGAGTGGCATGTACAGCATGTATCCTATCTGTGAGTGGCGTGTGCAGCATGTATCCTATGTGTGAGTGGCGTGTGCAGCATGTATCCTATGTGTGAGTGGCGTGTACAATATGTATCCAATGTGTGAGTGGCGTGTACAGCATGTATCCTATGTGAGTGGTGTGTACAGCATGTATCCTATGTGTGAGTGGCGTGTACAGCATGTATCCTATGTGTGAGTGGCGTGTACAGCATGTATCCTATGTGTGAGTGGCGTGTGCAGCATGTATCCTATGTGTGAGTGGCGTGTGCAGCATGTATCCTATGTGTGAGTGGCGTGTGCAGCATGTGTCCTATGTGTGAGTGGCGTGTACAGCATGTATCCTATGTGTAAGAGGCATGTGCAGCATGTATCCTATGTGTGAGTGGCGCGTGCAGCATGTATCCTATGTGTGAGTGGCGTGTACAGCATGTATCCTATGTGTGAGTGGTGTGCACAGCATGTATCCTATGTGTGAGTGGCCTGTACAGCATGTATCCTATGTGTGAGTGGTGTGTACAGCATGTATCCTATGTGTGAGTGGCGTGTACAGCATGTATCCTATGTGTGAGTGGCGCGTGCAGCATGTATCCTATGTGTGAGTGGCATGTGCAGCATGTATCCTATGTGTGAGTGGCGTGTGCAGCATGTATCCTATGTGTGAGTGGTGTGCACAGCATGTATCCTATGTGTGAGTGGTGTGTACAGCATGTATTCTATGTGTGAGTGGCGCATTCAGCATGTATCCTATGTGTGAGTGGCGTGTGCTGCGTGTATCCTATGTGTGAGTGGCGTTTGCAGCATGTATCCTATGTGTGAGTGGCCTGTACAGCATGTATCCTATGTGTGAGTGGCGTGTACAGCACGTATCCTATGTGTGAGTTGCGTGTACAGCATGTATCCTATGTGTTAGTGGCATGTACAGCATGTGTCCTTTGTGTGAGTAGCGTGTACAGCATATATCCTATGTGTGAGTGGCGTGTACAGCGTGTATCCTATGTGTGAGTGGCGTGTGCAGCAGGTATCTTATGTGTGAGTGACGTGTACAGCATGTATCCTATGTGTGAGTGGTGTGTGCAGCATGTATCCTATGTGTGAGTGGCGTGTACAGCATGTATCCTATGTGTGAGTAGCGTGTGCAGCACGTATCCTATGTGTGAGTGGCCTGTACAGCATGTGTCCTATGTGTGAGTGGCGTGTGCAGCGTGTATCCTATGTGTGAGTGGCATGTACAGCATGTATCCTATGTGTGAGTGGCGTATACAGCATGTGTACTATGTGTGAGTGGCGTGTACATCATGTATCCTATGTGTGAGTGGTGTGTACAGCATGTATCCTATGTGTGAGTGGTGTGTACAGCATGTATCCTATGTGTGAGTGGTGTGTACAGCATGTATCCTATGTGTGAGTGGTGTGTACAGCATGTATCATATGTGTGAGTGGTGTGTGCAGCATGTATCCTATGTGTGAGTGGAGTGTGCAGCATGTATCCTGTGTGAGTGGCGTGTACAGCATGTATCCTATATGTAAGTGGTGTGTACAGCATTTATCCTATGTGTGAGTGGCATGTACAGCTTGTGTCCTATGTGTGAGTGGCGTGTGCAGCATGTATCCTATGTGTGAGTGGCGTGTGCAGCATGTATCCTGTGTGAGTGGCGTGTACAGCATGTGTCCTATATGTAAGTGGTGTGTACAGCATTTATCCTATGTGTGAGTGGTGTGTGGTGTGAGTGGCGTGTACAGCATGTGTACTATGTGTGAGGCGTGTACAGCATTTATCCTATGTGTGAGTGGCATGTACAGCTTGTGTCCTATGTGTGAGTGGCGTGTACAGCATGTATCCCATGTGTGAGTGGCGTATACAGCATGTGTACTATGTGTGAGTGGCGTGTACATCATGTATCCTATGTGTGAGTGGTGTGTACAGCATGTATCCTATGTGTGAGTGGTGTGTACAGCATGTATCCTATGTGTGAGTGGTGTGTACAGCATGTATCCTATGTGTGAGTGGTGTGTACAGCATGTATCATATGTGTGAGTGGTGTGTGCAGCATGTATCCTATGTGTGAGTGGAGTGTGCAGCATGTATCCTGTGTGAGTGGCGTGTACAGCATGTATCCTATATGTAAGTGGTGTGTACAGCATTTATCCTATGTGTGAGTGGCGTGTACAGCATTTATCCTATGTGTGAGTGGCATGTACAGCTTGTGTCCTATGTGTGAGTGGCATGTGCAGCATGTATCCTATGTGTGAGTGGCGTGTGCAGCATGTATCCTGTGTGAGTGGCGTGTACAGCATGTGTCCTATATGTAAGTGGTGTGTACAGCATTTATCCTATGTGTGAGTGGCGTGTGGTGTGAGTGGCGTGTACAGCATGTGTACTATGTGTGAGGTGTGTACAGCATTTATCCTATGTGTGAGTGGCATGTACAGCTTGTGTCCTATGTGTGAGTGGCGTGTGCAGCATGTATCCTATGTGTGAGTGGCGTGTGCAGCATGTATCCTATGTGTGAGTGGTGTGTGCAGCATGTATCCTATGTGTGAGTGGCATGTGCAGCGTGTATCCTATGTGTGAGTGACATGTACAGCATGTATCCTATGTGTGAGTGGCGTGTACAGCATGTGTACTATGTGTGAGTGGCGTGTACAGCATGTATCCTGTGTGAGTGGCGTGTACAGCATGTATCCTATGTGTGAGTGGCGTATGCAGCATGTATCCTATGTGTGATTGGTGTGTACATCATGCATCCTATGTGTGAGTGGTGTGTACAGCATGTATCCTATGTGTGAGTGGCGTGTGCAGCATGTATCCTGTGTGAGTGGCGTGTACAGCATGTGTCCTATATGTAAGTGTTGTGTACAGTATTTATCCTATGTGTGAGTGGTGTGTACAGCATGTGTACTATGTGTGAGTGGCGTGTACAGCATTTATCCTATGTGTGAGTGGCGTGTACAGCATGTATTCTATTTTTGAGTGGCCTGTACAGCATGTATCCTATGTGTGAGTGGTGTGTACAGCATGTGTCCTATGTGTGAGTGGCGTGTACTACATGTATCCTATGTGTGAGTGGCGTGTACAGCATGTATCCTATGTGTGAGTGGCATGTACAGCATGTGTCCTATGTGTGAGTGGCGTGTACAGCATGTGTCCTATGTGTGAGTGGCGTGTGCAGCAGGTATCTTATGTGTGAGTGACGTGTACAGCATGTATCCTATGTGTGAGTGGCGTGTACAGCATGTATCCTATGTGTGAGTGGCGTTTACAGCATGTGTCCTATTTTTCAGTGGCATGTACAGCATGTTTTCTATGTGTGAGTGGTGTGTGCAGCAGGTATCCTATGTGCAGGGGCGTAGCTAGGGGGGGCAGGTGAGGCATGTGCCCCGGGGGCGCATGCCTCACCTGTAGGGAAAGGGGGGCGCCGCAGAGCAGCTGATCGCTGCTGATAGGCGCCCTGTATGTCGGACACCTGCAGCAGCTTTAGGAAGAGCCAGGAAATCACGCAGCGTCGTTCTGACTGAGGTCTGTGACGGCCAGGGAGTGGACCAGTCCAATCACCCTACCTGTCACTTGACCTCACGTCATTGACATGAGGTCAGATGACTCGAGTCAGGGGACTGGACTGGTCCACTCCCTTGCTGCACCCTCCCAGCATGTAGGGGGTGCCACTGGGCTCTGCCTCTACTCTGTGCTCTGCTGTTACACACACGGAGTAAATAACAGCCGAGAAGCAGAGGAGGAAGCTCCTATCCTGAAAGAAACTTGTGAGCCTGTCAGCAAGGATACATGGTGAGTGTCTGTGTGTATATGTGTGTGTGGTGTGTATACAGTATGTTTCTCAGTGTTTGTATGTGTATATGTTACAGTGTGTGTGTGTGTGTGTGTGTGTGTGTCTGTCTCTGTGTCTCTGCATGTGTTTGTCTCTTACATCTACTATATTATCTGTACTCAGAGAGTTATCACTGTGTTATCTGTGGTGTTACATAGGACTGCAGGTAACATCTACTACATTATCTGTACTCAGAGAGTAATCACTGTGTTATCTGTGGTGTTACATAGGACTGCAGGTAACACTACTACATTATCTGTACTCCGTTATTACTGTGTTATCTGTGGTGTTACATAGGACTACAGGTAACATCTACTGCATTATCTGTACTCAGAGAGCTATCACTGTGTTATCAGAGGTGTTACATAGGGCTGCACGTGAAATCTACAACAATATCTGTACTGGGTATATATGGGTCTGGAAAAAAGGGGACAAAAGGCGATGGTCCAGCGCAGTCAAGTTTAAAACAGAACGTAGTTCCAATTTTATTTGGATAGTTAAAACAAGATCATTCCCGAATGCAAGGGTGACAATGTAGGTAAGGTGCCTACGCGTTTCAGACGTATACCACGTCCTTCCTCATGGCTTTAATGCTAACAACTAAATGTCAGAACGAGGTTTATATCCGGTTGCCAACAGGTGAAAATTAGTGATGTCACAGAAAAGTGGTGCTGTCCAGCATAGCAGTGCTGAACTAGGGAGACGCCTATAAAGCATCATCATTCTGTGAATAAAATCTATCCAGCACGGTGGAGCTGTCCAGCAGAAGTGGTGCTGAAACAGAGAGCCGGTGATAGAACATCACTGCTCTAATAGTAAGTTATGTGCTTACAGCATTGGTTTGATGGCTAGTAATAAATAATAAGATGAGGGATAATAATGATCCAAAACTATCCTAGAGTAGTGGATAGAATATTAATGCTTATTTCTATTTATTAGGCTGTCGGATATGAACCTCTGAAATACTCACATCGAAAAATTAAAACATAATTAGACGCTAAAAAATACATGATATTAAACAGTTTAAGACAATACATGAACTGGAAAAAAGGGGAATTATATAGTGGTCTTCAAGGATAATTAGTATTGGAAAATTTGTTTTCCTTTGTATACTAGACCGTCAATTGGTTAACAGGAAATCTGATGGGGGAAGGACCCGTTGATATGCATAGTTAGGTGTCATCTGTAAAAACTATGAACATTAACAAGTATTATTAATTATTAGGCCATATTAAATTCTGCCGATCAATTCATAGATTCTTTTGCTAATAGTGGAACAGTAATTCTTTTTTTAGGTTCAGACATATAGACATTGCAGGTGTTGATATGTGTCCGCAACATAGGCATACTCAGTGAGGACGTGCCCGTCCCACAGTGAGTGAGTATGTACGTGTAGGCGGGCATATATTTACAGCCTGTAGTCACCCCATTTACATGTGGACCTTTCTCGTGTTTATGGAGGGGTAGTGAGAGATGCTGTTTGAGCATGAATCTCTATATGTACATATACCTATGGTTTGGGGGGGAATATTTTTGTATGTTTGGTTATTTTTCACTTTGTTTGTGTGATTGGGTAGTGTGTAGGAACCCTTAGGGACAGGTAAGGTACACACAAACCCTTGTAGGTATTTGCCACCTCAACCTGAGAACTGGTATGGTCAATATGATGATGGATTGAATGTTAGAGGGGAAATGGAAGGCAATACTCCACCCCACAGTAGATTCCTGGGTACCAAGACCTCACCTCCTCCTCGGGGATGATAACCTGCCATGATAAAGACCTGGATATCGGCCCACAAAGATTGTTTCGTCTTCAATCAAGATGCTGGGAAAAGTTGGAAAAGTAATGGATCACGTACAAAAGGTTGTTGAAAGGCGGGCTAAGCCATTCCAAGGCTGACCATATGAGGGCACAAGTAGCCTTACACGGGTCGGCATGTTAAAATTGGATTGGCCACTGGAAAGACCTGCTGACGCCACTCAAGAGGAAGAAACTCCAAGCAAGAAAGAACAAGAAATCTGCGGTTCATGGACTTTGAGGTTTTCATATGAGCTTTGTTCGTTTGATGAGCTTTGAGGCTTCGTTCTATGGACTGTGAGTTTATTTCAACCCCGTTCTATGGACTATGAAGGTTTCTTCGTTCTATGGACTATGAAGGTTTAATTTCAACTTCGTCTGATGAGCTTCGAGGCTTCGTTCTATGGACTGTGAGTTTTATCTCAACTTCGTTCTATGGACTAGGAGATTTAATTTCATCTTCATTCTGTGAACTTTGAGGTTTCGTTTCTTTGGACACTAGACTCCAGAGTCAGAGGACTGGCGGGAAGGTGTCCTTGAGGAGATAGCTGATGTCGAGTATCTAGGTCCAATAGTATACTTCCTTCCATCTCAGACCATTACCAGTAACCAGGGAGGTTGAGGGGGTAAATAGAACCCCTCAAACACTTCCCCAAATTGCATTGTCGAGTCCCCGACAACAGGGGGATTGTAAAGGGAAGTGTCCCTATATATATATATATATATATATATATATATGTATATATATATATATATATATATATATATATATATATATAGTGTGTATGTATATGTGTGTATATATACAGTGTATATGTATATATATATATATATATATATATATATATATATATATATATATATATATATATACACACATATATATAATATATATGTGTGTGTATAAAACATAAAATGTATCATGAGCCAGGGCTGTAACAACAACAGCCCTGGTCATGAATGCGGTTCTAAGCAAAGCAGGACAATTAGCATGGCCCGGCTTTGTTTGGAAACCATGGAGACAAGGGATAGTTATCCCCTGTCTCCATTTCAAGTCTCCCGCACGCACGGACTGTCTCGTGCGGGCGCTCATGAGTCGGCTGGTGATACGTTATCACCATGCCGACCCATGCTAGCCAGGAGCAAGCGCCACATCCCCCGCTACGAGCGTACCGACAGGGTTAAATAGCCTTGCGTCGGTACGCTCAGGAGCCGAAGCTAGCTGGAGCTAGCTGAAGATGACCTCACCACCAGCTGGGACCTGCATGCCTGCCTGCCTCCCACACCACCAGGAACTGGCTCACCTCCCCTGTCCTGTCTCTCTCCTCCAACGACCTGCTATGGCTCCTGCTTCTGCCACCAACGCTAAGTATGTCTGAATAGAGTCAGTTTCAGCTCCTCGGAACCTGATTCAATTGAAGGATTTAATGAAGCCTCAGATAGTGATAACTCTAGGAACCTATACTCCGAAAGATACCAACCAGTCAGCAAACCAAGGAAGTAAAAAAACGGGAAAGGAGGGGCGGTAGGAAACATCACCCAAACAGACCAGGAACAAAACTGCCGCCTACGGAACAGCAGGAATCCACACTCAGCATTAATGTGATCAACTTTTACTCATCCGAACTGACTCCAGCACAAGTCAAAGTTCTGTCGTTGGGCCTCAATTTTGCCCCTAATCGCATGTTCGATACTTTCAACACACTACTGGACATTAATCGATTTGTAAGGAATTTAACAGTAAAGAGGCATTTTTATAATACGCTCTCAATGACAACAGACTCCGAAGATTTTTATCTCAGAGAATCCAATACAAACATCCATGACCATAGATCACTATCGTTTGAGGAACATAGGGCAATCCAATGCTTAGAGAGTCTGAACCCAGAACTTCCTATAAGAAATATTCATTTTTCTGCGGACTTTGTTACGAAAAATCCAAGCTTCTATCCTCTGGCATCTAGGACAGACTCTATGGACAGATTTCAATGGGCAATTGAAAAGGATCTCCAGCCTTTATCTGAAAATTTGAAGTTTTGCAATAAGAACTTTAATATCTCTAAAGAGCTGAAAATGGCAAAAAAATCGTTAAAAAATAACAAGGGTATTATTATTAAGATGTCGGGAAAAGGGGGCAGTATTACTGTGCTAGATAGGGAAATGTACAAAACCCAAATTTTGAAACTTCTAGCAGACACAGACACATATAAAAACTAACGTGTAATCCAACATCCATGTTCCAAAAGAAGCTCAACAAACTGATAAACGATGGTTTAGGTAGTGGTGTATTAACAAGTAAACAAGCAGAATATATTATGGTCCAATGTCCCACAATTCCAATCATGCACGCATTGCCCAAGACTCATAAAGGCATAAACCCCCCATCTATGCACCCCATAGTGTCAGGGATAGGATCACTAACAGAAAAACTCTCTGAATGGCTAGACTCCTTGTTACAACCCCTTGCACTAAGAACCCCAGGCCATTTACGTGACACCAGAGATGTGTTATGCTCATTTCACAAAAAAAGATGGGAAAATAAATTTACATGGCTGAGCTGTGATGTGACCTCACTTTATACCAGCGTTCCACACGAAATAGCCCATAGGGCACTAGAATATCATCTTTTTAAACACAGCACTTACAGCTTTGAGCTACAATCATATACACTAGAGGTCCTTGTCTTCCTGATGACACACAATTTCTTCCAGTTCGATGGGTTGTTTTACCTACAACTACAGGGAGTATCAATTGGAGCTAAATTCTCCCCTTCTTTGGCTAATCTCGTGATGGCTTAGTGGGAGGAACTTTTCATTTTTTCTAGTGATAACCCTTTTGGCAGATCTATTAACTGGTATGCAAGGTATATAGACGACCTGCTATTTATATGGGAAGGCAATATGTCAGATATCCCAAATTTCATCAATTATCTTAATGACAACCAATTCAACTTGAAATTTACCTATTCTTCACAAAAAGATACTATCCAGTTTCTGGACCTAGAACTCACAGGTCATGCAGGGGAAATAATTGATACTAAAACATACCGTAAGCCGATTTCAGGGAACACTATCTTGCATGCTACAAGCGGTCACCCTAGACAAACCATCTCATCAATCCCAGTGGGAGAAATGTACAGAGCAAAAATAAATTGTAGTAACGACCCCAATTACCGGGTGGAACAACAGCAAATTTGTAGGAGACTACGCAAAAGAGGGTATGCAGAATGGACCCTCAAAAGAGCAACCTCCATTGTAGAAACAAAGCCCCAAGATCTACTTCTAGAGCCAAAACATAATAATAAAGATAAAGATAATAGGTCTAAACGTACCTACTTTGGTGTTACAACACAGTAGTCAGTTTAATGAAATAAAGAAAATCGTCCATAAAAATGTAGCCATTCTAATGTAAGACGAGGCTCTGTCAGATATTTTAAAGGATGGTTGTCGTGTGGTGTCCAGAAAAGCTCCTTCCTTAGGTGACCTGTTGTCTCCTTCTATATTTTCCTCAAACATTCCCAAACTGACATGGCTTCAATATACGGGTTTCTTTAAATGCGGCTCGCATCCATGTAAAATCTGTTCATATGCCAAGCCCACTAAGACTTTTAGAGATTCAGATAACAATACAAATTTTTAAATTCAAACTTACATTAATTGCAACAGTGAGGCAGTGATATACATTGTGGAGTGTTTGGAATGCAACCTAATGTATGTAGGTTGCACCAGCCGCAAATGTAAAACTAGGATACTAGAACATTTGGGCTATATAAGAAATCCTAACCTCACCAATATCTCCAATGTTGTAAAACATTTCATAACCTTCCATAATAGATCAATTACAAGTCTGAGATGTTATGCCATAAAAAAAGTCAAAACTCCAACCAGAGGGGGGAACATCAAACATAAAATCTTATCACGTGAAGCATACTGGATATTTACACTAAAAACGAGGTTTCCTAAAGGTTTGAACCTAAAAAAAGAATTAACCCTTTCAAGACCAAGCTCATTTTGACCTTCATGACCAGCCCCATTTTCTCAAATCTGACATGTGTCAATTTATGTGTTAATAACTCTGGAATGCTTTTGCCTATCCAAGCGATTCTGAGATTGTTTTCTCATGACATATTGTGCTTTATGATAGTGGAAAAATGTGATCAATAAATTCATTGCTTATTTGTGAAAAACACCAAAATTTAGAGAAAATTTGCAAAAATTATGATTTTTCTCATTTTAAATGTATCTGGTTGTAAAACAGATAGTAATACCACACAAAATAGTTACTATTTTACATATTCCATATGTCTACTTTATATTTGCTTTGTTTTTTGAACATTATTTTATTTTTCTAGGACGTTACACGGCTTAGTACTTTACCAGCAATTTCTCACATTTTCAAGAAAATTTCAAAAGGCTATTTTTACAGGGACCAGTTCAGTTCTGAAGTGGCTTTGAGGGCCTTATGTACTAGATAGACCCCATAAATCACCACATATTAAAAACTGCACCCCTCAAAGTATTCAAAACAGCATTCAGAAAGTTTCTTAACGCTTTAGGCGCTTCACAGGAATTCAAGCAAAAGTACAGGTGAAATTTACAAATTTTCTTTTTTTTGCTGAAATTCATTTGTAATACATTTTTTTCTGTAACACAGAAGGTTTTACCCGAGAAATGCAACTCAATATTTATTGCCCAGATTCTGCAGTTTTTAGAAATATCCCACATGTGGCCCTAGTGCGCTAATTTACTGAAACACCGGCCTTAGAAGCAAAAGAACACCTGGTGGATATTGGGGCCTCCTTTTTTTAGAATATATTTTAGGCACCATGTCAGGTTTGAAGAGGTCTTGTGGTGCCAAAACAGTGGAAATCCCCCAAAATGAGACGGTTTTGGAAACTACACACCTCAAGGAATTTATCTAGGGGTATAGTTAGCATCTTGACCCCACAGGTCTTTTGCTATATTTATTGGAGTAAGTCTGTGAAAGTGAAAATATACTTTTTTTCTGAAAAAATATTAAAAAAAAATAATATTTGCAAGGAATAAATATTAAAAAGCACCCCAAAACTTGTAAAGCTACTTCTCCCGATTATGCCAATACCCCATATGTGGTACTAAACTGCTGTTTGGACCCACAGCAGAGCTCAGAAGGGAAGGAGCGCCATTTGAATTTTGAAGTGCAGATTTTGCTGGATTGGTTTTCAGTGCCATGTCGCGTTTGCAACGCCCTGGAGGGAGCAAAACAGTGGAATCCCCCCAAAACTGACCCTATTTTGAAGACTACACCCCTCAAGGAATTTTTCTAGGGGTATAGTTAGCATTTTGACCCCACAGGTTTTTTGCTGAATTTAGTGGAATTAGGCCATGAAAATGAAAATGAAAACATAGAAATGTTTAATTTTTACAATGAATAAAGTAGAAAAAATCACCCCAAAATTTGTAAAGCAATTTGTCCTGATTACAACAATACACCATATGTGGTAATAAACTGCTGTTTGGACACACGGCAGGACTCAGAAGGGAAGGAACAATATTTGGCTTTTGGAGCTCAAATTTAGCTGGAATGGTTTTCGGGTGTCATGTCGCATTTGCAAAGCCCCTGAGGTACCAAAACAGTGGAAACCTCCCACTGGAACGAGCGATCATTAGGTCGCTGGTACAATACACTGCAGTACTAATGTATTGCAGTATAATGTCATTTTACAGGCTCCTGTAACAGCGCGATCGCTGTTCCTGTCCGTTAGTCCCGGGTGTCAGCTGTAATACACAGCTGACACCTGCAGAATATGGAGCGGGCGCAGCGTGTGAGTCCGCTCCATATATAACCCCTCGCACCACGACATGCTATTAAGTCGTGGTGCGCCAAGGCGTTAATGCGCAGCGGATGGTGCAAATTGGAAATTAACATTTTCCACTGATATGCCATTTTAATGCACAATACGTTGTGCCCAGTTTGTGCCACTGAAGACAAATACCTCATATAATGTTGAGCAGGTTCTCCCGGATATAAAATATCATATATGTGGACGTAGGCTGGTGCTTGGGCACGCTGTGGGGCTCAGAAGGGAGGGAACGCCATTTGGCTTTTGGAGCGCAGATTTTGCTTGGTAACTGTTCTGTTTGGGGTTTTGCTGGTATTTCAGTTATGATGTGGGGGCATATGTAACCTGTGCGGAGAACATCAGGACATAATAAGAGGGTATAATAATGGGGTACATAAATAATAATCCGCAGATATGTGGCCGGTGTCGCACTGATAAATGGTCGCCCGATCTCATCTGCTTTTGGAACACTGCAAATTTTGCATCGCCATATTCTGAGAGCCAGAACTTTTTTCTTTTTTCTCCAACGGAGCCGTGTGAGGGCTTATTTGTTGCGGGACAATCTGTACTTTTCATTGGTACCATTTTAGGGTACATGTGATTTTTTTTATCACTTTTTATTACATTTTTTTGGAAGCAAAGTGACAAAGAAACATAAATTCTGACAATCTTATTTGTATTTTTTTTTTACACTTTTCACCGTGCGGTATAAATGACATTTTACTTTATTCTGCGGGTCGGTACGATTACGGCGATACCATATATATCTAGGTTTTTTTATGTTTTGTGGTGATTGCGCAATAAAATCACTTTGATAAAAAAAAAATTTTTTTATGTCACCGTATTCTGAGAGTCATAATTTTATATTTTTCCGTCAAAAAAGCGGTGTAAGGGCTTGTTTTTTGCTGGACGGGTTGTAGTTTTTATTGGTACTATTTTGGGGTACATGCGACTTTTTGATCACTTTTTATTCTATATTTTGGGAGGGTTGATGACCAAAAAAAAGTGATTCTGACATTGTTTTTTAATTATTTTTTTGCGGTGTTCACCGTGCGGGAAAAATAATTTTATAGTTTGGGTTGTTACGAATGCGGTGATACCAAATATGTGTACTTTTTTTTACATTTTCATTTTTTTCCTATAATAAAGACTTATTATAGGAAAAAAAGCATTATTTTTTTTTGTAACTTTTATAACTTGTATTTACACTTTTATAAAACTTTTTTATTACTTTATTTTTTACTTTTTACTTGTTTTACTTGAAGATCTGCAGCACTGATCGCTGCTATAATACATTACACTACCTAGGTAGTGTAACGTATTATAAACTGTCAGTGTGACGCTGAGAGTCACACTGACAGGAAGCTTATGAGAACCAGCATCCGGCTGGTTCTCATAGGCTGCTGTGCATGGCAGACCCGGGGGCTGTTTTATGGCCCCCGGTTCTGCCTTATAACCGACTGCAGCACCAGCAATCGGTCCCCGGGAAAGTTTGTTGTAGCAACAAACTTTCCAGTTTGTTATAGCAACAAACTTTCCAGTTCGGTGCTACAACACACTTTCCCTGCGATCACATGACCGGGACCTGAACTAATCAGGTCCCGATCATATCTCCGGGACCAGAGGCAGGTGATAACAGCGCGATCCGGGTGTCAGCGCTACTCTGAGACACCCGGATCGTGCTTTTAACACCCACCGTGAATTCACGTCGGCACTGCACAGAGCCCAGCAAGTGCCGACGTGAATATACAGTGCGCGGTCGGGAAGCGGTTAATGTTCCACTAATAGTAAAAGAATCTATGAAATGATCGGTAGAATCTAATATGGCCTAATAATCAATAATACCTGTTAATGTTCATGGCTTTTACAGATGACACCTAATTATCCATATTAACGGGTCCTTCCCCCATCAGATTTCCCGTTTGACGGTCTAGTATACAAAGGAAAACAAATTTTCCAATACTAATTATCCTTGAAGACCAATACATAATTCCCCTTCTTTCCAGTTCATGTATTGTTTTAAACTGTTTAAATGATGTATTTTTTAGCGTCTATTCATGTTTTAATTTTTCGATGTGAGTATTTCAGAGGTTTATATCCGACAGCCTAATAAACAGAAATTAGCATTAATATTCTATCCACTACTCTAGGATAGTTTTGGATCATTGTTAACCCTCATTTTATTATTTATAAATATTCATCAATCAACGCTTTAAGCACACAACTTACTAGTGGAGCAGTGATGTTCTATCACCGGCTCTCTGTTTCAGCACCACTTCTGCTGGACAGCCCCACCGTGCTGGATAGCTTTTATTCATAGAATACTGATGCTTTATAGGCGTCTCCCTAGTTCAGCACTACTATGCTGGACAGCACCACTTTTCTGTGACATCACTAATTTTCACCTGTTGGCAACCGGATATAGACCTCGTTCTGACATTTAGTTCTTAGCATTAAAGCCATGAGGAAGGACGTGGTATACGTCTGAAACGCGTAGGCAACTTACCTACATTTTCACCCTTGCATTCGGGAATGATATTGTTTTAACCATCCAAATAAAATTGGAACTACGTTCTGTTTGAAACCTGACTGCGCTGGACCATTGACTTTTGTCTACTTAGGTCTACTTAGATACAACGGCTTAGCAGACAGTATCACACATAGGCCCAATTAGAAGGTGAATTGTGAAAAAAAATCTTATGGTGTTTTTCGATAAAGCTCACTTAAACTGGTATTATTTAAACAGTTAACCGATGAATGGCGCGGTTTATGTAGAATTTACCCTGCGGCCTAATGTACCATATAATGTATTTAAAAAAACCTGTAATTCCACCATTTCTGTTTTGATTTTACAATGTTCATCGGGCGGCATGAATTGCATGATAACTTGACTCCGCGGGTCGTTACGATTATGGCGATACCAAATGTATATAGTTTTATTTTTTACAAAATAATTTGTTTTTGTGACGCTGCATTCGAAGATGAACTGCATAGTTTTTCAATGCAACAGCACTTCATAGGGCGGGAAGGTGCTAAAACCCACTCTCTGAAGCCCCCCTTCAAGATACATTTCAACTAATCTGGTCCCCATGGCAGAAATATGTCTTTCCATCTGGCACCTCCAGCAGACTCCTTTCAGTCTAGTTTGATTTCTTTTACCTCAGAGTTCCTCTTTTTACCTTTTTTTAATGTATTTTCTCCCCCCCTTTTTTTTTAACTATTTCTAACAGGGGCTGTGCAGGATTAGAAAAATATGGCTGCTTTCTTTCAAAAACAGCACCACACCTATCCACAGGTTGTATCTGGTATTGCAGGTTTGCTCCATTGAAGTGAATATTAATGAGCTGTAATACCACACACAACCTATGGACAGGTGTGGTGCTGGTTTTTGGAGAAAGCAGACAAGTTATCTTATCCTCGAGAACGCTTTGTCATGGATTGTTCTTGTGCGGAGATGCTCCCTGCATTATCGCTTTTCCTTTATGGCCGCTGATATGTTCTATTCAGCTTTATGGCCTCTGTGGTATGTACACTGCCAGTCATTAAAGGGTTAACACTTCAGACCACTGTGGGTGACCTATCAATGAATGAGGCAGCAGTGTTAATAAACTCCTGCAGTAATGATGATGAATGCGCTGATGTCATAAATACAAATGTTTATGACATAAAGAAGATTCCATTTAGAAGGTTTTACTGCCACATTCAGCGCCATATTGGATGGGACTGAGGACCTTGAGCTTGACTTCCCCACCAATACCGACATAATGTAATTTGGAGATTCTAGCTGGGAAACCCTACACCCAAGACCACTTCTTCATCACAGTGATGCCATCCTCTTCATACGGGTTGTCTGTAATAGAGGGGGTTTCCAGCAGGAGATCCCCTTCTATTGGCAGGAGCGGAGACAGATGCTACAAGGAGGCATCTGGAGGACCCGTCTCATCCGTGGATCACCCATTCATTTTAATGGGTGACCAGGAAGAGAGACATCCGCCTAGCCAACCAGATCAGCCGATTCATGTGTTTTATGTTGTTCGTTCATTGTATTGTCTTTCCTTGAAAATCTGAGAAAACTTACAAATTCTGTTACAAATTCTATTTTGGCACCTTCTAAGCCCAGAGGAAGGGCAATCCTCCAGCCATGGTTTCCCTAGAGGTTTCCCCCACAGGGGGTTTTTCCTTTCCTGCGTGCTGGAGGGTGACTCTTCGTGAGTCGGAGGTTTGCCATTTTGGGTTTGGTCATATAATATAATAAAAGTTTTGACCATTTAACACCCAATTATAATGTTTTGTGTCTTTATTTTGCATTCTTTGGTTTGGTGATTGGGATTCTGGGTCTATCACATATCACAAAATCATAAGGCCGGACATCTACTTCCCACACTGACATAAAATGGAGACAACAAGCGTTGCAGCACAATTAAGTGTACACATCCTTACATTAACCCCTTCCCGACATTTGCCGTATGGGTACGCCATGGAAAGCTATGACTTCCCGCAAATTGCCGTATCCATACGCCAAATGTTTGGCAACGGCCCAGAAGCTGAGTCGGTGCCATCATCCCCGGATCTCAGCTGTATCTTACAGCTGACATCCGGCTGTAATTTGAGGGGACCGAAATTAGCTTTGATCCCCGCCATTAACCCCTTAAGTGCAGCGCTCAAACGCGAGTGCTGCACTTAAGGTGTTTGCAGCTCATCGGAACCCCAGCAATGAAATTGCCGTGGTTCCGGTGGCTGCAATTGCAACTGGAGGCCTAATACTGGCCTCCCGGTCTGCCTAATACGGAAGACGGTCGAGATCCGCCCGGCGGCGGAGCCTGATCGGCTTCCGTAGCCGCCGGAAAGATGGCATCCACCTGTAATGTCAGGAACCGGAGCTAGCTCCGATCCCTGCCATTAACCCCCTCGATGCAGCAATCGAAAGCGATTACTGCATCGTAGTGGTTACTAGCAGATCACCAGCCCTGACAGGCAATCAGGACTGGCGACTGCTGCTATGGCAACAGGAGACACAATGGCCTCCTGCTATGTCATTACGGAAGCCGATTAGGCCCCGCCGGGAGGCGAAGCCTAATCGGCTTGCTGTCAGTGAATAAATGACAGATCTAATACATTGCACTACGTAGGTAGTGCAATGTATTAGAAAAAAACTAAAGCTGACAGTTGGACCGTCAAGTCCCCTAGTGGGACTTGAGAAAAAGTGTCAAAAAAGGTGTAAAAAAAAAAGTGAAAAAAATAAAAGTTTGAAAACCATAAAAGTTTCAAGTAATAAAATAAAACACAATCTTCTAATTGGCTTGCTGTCAGTGAATAACTGACAGATCAAATACATTGCACTACGTAGGTAGTGCAAAGTATTAGAAAAAAAACATCAGACAGTTGGAACTTCAAGTGGGACTTGAAAGAAAGTGTAAAAGAAAGTATAAAAAAGTGTAAAAAAAAAAATGAAAAAAATAGAAGTTTGAAAACAATAAAAGTTTCAAGTAATAAAATAAAACACAATCGCCCTATTTCACTAATCAAGTCCTTTATTATTGAAAAAAAATAATAAACCATACGTATTTGGTATTGCCGCGACCGTAACGACCTGAGGTATCAAAATATTATATTATTTATTGCACACGGTGAACAGCGTAAAAAATACCGTAAAAAACTATACCCGAGTTTCTGTTTTTTGGTCACTTTGACCTACATATATTGGAATAAAAAGTGATCAAAAAGTCGCACGTATCCAAAAATGGTACCTATAAAACCTATAGCTTGTCTCGCAAAAAACAAGCCCTCATACAGCTCCGTCGACAAAAAAATTGGAAACATATGGTTCTCACAACTTGGCGACAGAAAAAATACATTCTTATTACAAAAGCAATTTTAATGTGCAAAATGTTGTCAAACATAAAAAAGTTCTATAAATTAGGTATTGCCGGAATCGTACGGATCCACATAATAAAGTTAACAGGTAATTTATAACGCATGGTGAACACTGTATAAAAAAAAATTAAAAAGATGTGCCAGAATTGCGTTTTTTCGTTTACCTGGCCTTCCAAAAAATAGGATAAAGGTGATCAAAAAGTCGCATGTACCCGAAAATGGTACCAATAATCGTTACAGCTCGTCCTGCAAAAAAACAGCCCTCATACCACTACGTCTATGAAAAAATAAAATTAGTTATGGCTCCAATAAGTCAGGAAATAAAAAATATGCAGTTGTGCCCGAGGGGAACATTTCCTCTGTTTCAAGAGGCGATTTATCAAGGATCTAAAATTAGGGAACCAGGAAGGGGAGGGCACAAACATATCTGCTGGAAGCGAGGGTGCCCGTATTATACCAGGACAACACTTCACAGCAAAATTCCCCAAACTGCAAATATGCGGATCAAAAGGGGCATAAGAAAGGACGCCATATATCAGTGCGACACTGGCCTGTGCAGAATGGATTGCTTCACAGCGTAACACACATAAATGGATTATTTTATTGTTTTTTTACCCCATTATTATACCCCCTGACTATGCCCCTGATGTACTCTGCCCAGCTCACATATGCCCCACATTATAAACGGAAACACCAGTAAGACTCCAAACAAAACTATTACCAAGCAAATTCCACGCTCCAAAAGCCAAATGACGCTCCCACCCATCTGAACCCTACAGTGTGCCCAAACAGCAGTTTCCTTCCACATATATGGCATCGTCATACCCGGGAGAACCCTTTTAACAATTTTTGGGGTGTGTGTCTCCAGTGACATAAGCTGGGTATGACATATTTGCCATTGAAATGGCATTTCTAAGGAAAAATATCAATTTTTACTTTGCACCATCCGCAGCGCATTCATTTATAGAAAATACCTGTGGGTGAAAATGCTCACTACACCCCTTAATAGATGCCTTGAGGGGTGCAGTTTCCAAATGGGGTCACTTCTCAGGGCTTTCTTTTTATTATTTCACATCTGAGCCTCTGCAATTGTGATCCAATACTTTATAAATCGCCAAATTAGGCCTCGATTTCGCATGGTACGCTTTCACTCCTGAGCCTGGTCAAATGTTCGGCAAAAGATTAGGGCCACATGAAGGGTGTTTCTAAAACCAGGAAACCCAGCATAAAAATTAGAGAGCTGTCTTGTTATGGTGGTACAAGCCGGGCACCACATAATGGCATATCTATGGAAAAAAAAATCCCATTTTCACTCTGCAACATCGAGTGCACACTAATTTCTACAAAACACCTGCAGGGTTAACATGCTTACTACACCCCTAGGTAAATGCATTGAGGGTGTAGTTTCCAAAATGTGGTCACTTCTGCGGGGTTTCCACAGTTTTGGTCTCACAGGTGCCCAGAAACCAATCCAGCAAAATCTGCACTCCAAATGGCGCTCCTTCCTTTCTGAGCCTTGCCGTGTGCCCAAACAGCAGTTTATGACCACATATGGTGTATTGCCGTACTCGGGAGAAATTGCTTTACAAATGTTGTGTTCTTTTTTTCCATTATTTATTGAGAAAACAAAAAATTTGCTGTAAAGCTACGTCTTATTGAAGAAAAAGGATTGTTTTTATTTTCACTGCCCAATTCAAATAAATTCTATGAAACATCTATGGGGTCAAAACGCTCAGTATACCCCTAGATAATTTCCTCAATGGGTGTAGTTTCAGAAATGAGGTCACTTGTGTGGGGTTTACACTGTTTTATCCCCTCAGGGGCTTTGTAAATGTGACATGGCCTCCGCAAACCATTCCTGCTAAATGTGAACTCCAAAAGCCAAATGGTGCTCCATCCGTTCTAAGCCCTGCCGTGTGTCCAAACAGCCATTTATTACCACATGTGGGGTACTGTTTTACTCGGGAGAAATTGCTTTACAAATTTTGCGGTGCTTTTTCTCCTTCAGTCTTTGCGGAAATTAGAAAAAATTTGCTAAAACTACATTTTCTTTGAAAAAATTTAGATTTTTATTTTCAGGGCCTACTTCCAATAATTTCTGCAAAACACCTGGGGGGTCAAAACGCTCAGTATACCCCTAGAAAATTTCCTTGAGGTGTGTAGTTTCTCAAATGGGATCACTTTTGGGGGATTTCCACTGTTTTGGCACCGCAAGAGCCCTTGAAACCTGACATGGTCCCTAAAATATATTCGAATAAAAATAAGGCCCCAAAATCCACTAGGTGCTCCTTTGCTTTGCCGGTGCTTCAGTCCAGTAGCACGCTACGGCCACATGTGGGATATTTCCTAAAACTGCAGAATCTGGGCAATAAATATTGAATTGCAGAAAAATTTGGGAATTCAAGATGATGATAAAATTCCAGTCATTGACACAAGGCCTCAATCTAACACCAGGATTTATGAGCCACTACATGGACACACGTCACGTCCCCCATCAGACTGATTCCAGATGCCTTAACTCCTAAGTAATCAACCCTATAACCCCAATTTTATTGCCCCGGCTTATCTTAATGATATGTCACCTCATGTACTAATTGTCTTTGTGTAACATCTAAATGTTGTGCTTTTTTCTAAGTCATTCATTTGTAAAACACCTGAAGAAGGAGCCTCTGCGTTCTGAAATCTTGCATATAGAACTTTTATGGTTAGCCAATAAAGGTATCATACCTATTATACTTTTGTCTTTTTTGACACAAAAGTATTTAACATTTCATATTGTCTCTGGCTAACACGGTACTACACTATTTTTTACTGTACTTCGTGAAAATGGAGGATACCCCAATGTACCGAACACAGATGGATCTTAAAAACCTACTGAAGAAACTGGCACAACTGAATAGCGACATATTCTTCCTAACCAGATGCAAAAAGGAGAATCTTATCCCCAAAGGCCTCATGATCAAGAACCCAACAGAATATACCTACAACACTCACTTTTCACAGAAACTTTGCTACAGATCATCTGAAAGACTGCGGAACCACTTTATTGGATTTTTTTACAACAAGAAAAGAACCATCCAAAATGAGATTAATTCCCTAAGTGATAAAATACAAGGACCTGGATCAAGTCTAACCAAGCAAGTATTAAAGGAATTCTACAATAAATTACAAAATCAACTTATCATCTGCAAACAAAAGAAACTCCACAGACTAAGGAAGAAATCGGGTCTCAAAATACAAGAAGGAAAGCAAAATCCACATAACCATTTGGATATACAATCCTCTGTTGTAAACCTCTCTCAGTATGAACCAAGCAAAATGGAAATTAATGTTCTATCTAAAGGACTTACATTTTGTCCCACTAAACCACTAGACAGAGCCCAGTTTTGCAGTGACGTGGAGGAATACCGTAGATTGCGGCTGAAAGAATTATTTTCTGACAAAACAGATATGACATCACAAGCCGGGATGGGAAAAGAAACATCAAGAAAGAAGAAGACGACAAACTGGACCCCACAACCTGGATACAATCAAACTCTGGATTACTACATAGACTGCTTCAGAAAAAAAGTTAAATCTGAGATCTTGGACCAACAACACAAAGTAACACACAATCTCAGCATGGAGGAAAGGAATGCAACAAAATCACTAAAATCCAACAGAGACATCATCATCAAACCAGCTGATAAAGGAGGCGCTGTAGTGATTCTGAATACATCCGATTATATCCAGGAGGCACACAGACAACTCTCAGACAGAAAATACTACACCCTGCTTAATGAAGACCCCACCAAACAATACACAGTAGAACTTGTCCGTATCATCAATAATTTCAACGCTGTATCAGACAGTTTAATGGACCTTATACCGGACAATCCCAGAATGGGAACATTCTACGTTACCTAAAATACATAAAGAAGGCAATCCAGGGAGACCAATCATTTCAGGTGTTGGGACTTTAACTGAGAATATTTCTGGCTGGGTGGAAAATCTTCTAAAGCCCTTGGTGAGGTGCACACCCAGTTATGTCCAGGACACCACAGACGTCCTCTGCAAACTCTCAGCTCTAGGTCCACTACCAGAGGGAACAATATTGGCAACTATGGATGTGGAATCTTTATATTCTAACATCCCCCATGAGGATGGCATAGCCGCATGCCAACACTTTCTTCAAAAGAACAATCTAGCGACAGAGCCAGCCCTACAACTCATCAGGTTCGTACTCCATAACAATTATTTTTTATTTGACGAAGACATATATCTGCAATGTATGGGAAGCGCTATGGGTAGCAAAATGTCACCACAATATGCTAACCTGTTTATGGCCAAACTAGAGGAAGAGTTTTTATCAACCTGCGCAACTAAACCTTTAGCATATTTCCGGTACATTCATGACCTGCTGATAATCTGGACAGGCTCTGAACATGAACTGCTTTCTTTCCATAAAAACTTCAACAAGTTCCATCCTACCATCAAACTCACTCTCAACTACTCTACATCTCAAATACATTTTCTGGACATGACCATATACAGTGGAGGAAATAAGTATTTGATCCCTTGCTGATTTTGTAGGTTTGCCCACTGTCAAAGACATGAACAGTCTAGAATTTTTAGGCTAGGTTAATTTTACCAGTGAGAGATAGATTATATTAAAAAAATAAAAAAAAATCACATTGTCAAAATTATATATATTTATTTGCATTGTGCACAGAGAAATAAGTATTTGATCCCTTTGGCAAACAAGACTTAATACTTGGTGGCAAAACCTTTGTTGGCACGCACAGCAGTCAGACATTTTTTGTAGTTGATGATGAGGTTTGCACACATGTTAGATGGAATTTTGGCCCACTCCACTTTGCAGATCATCTGTAAATCATTAAGATTTCGAGGCTGTCGCTTGGCAACTCGGATCTTCAGCTCCCTCCATAAGTTTTCGATGGGATTAAGGTCTGGAGACTGGCTAGGCCACTCCATGACCTTAATGTGCTTCTTTTTGAGCCACTCCTTTGTTGCCTTGGCTGTATGTTTCGGGTAATTGTCGTGCTGGAAGACCCAGCCACAAGCCATTTTTAATGTCCTGGTGGAGAGAAGGAGGTTGTCACTCAGGATTTGACAGTACATGGCTCCATCCATTCTCCCATTGATGCGGTGAAGTAGTCCTGTGCCCTTAGCAGAGAAACACCCCCAAAACATAATGTTTCCACCTCCATGTTTGACAGTGGGTACGGTGTTCTTTGGGTCATAGGCAGCATTTCTCTTCCTCCAAAAACGGTGAGTTGAGTTAATGCCAAAGAGCTCAATTTTAGTCTCATCTGACCACAGCACCTTCTCCCAATCACTCTCAGAATCATCCAGATGTTCATTTGCAAACTTCAGACGGGCCTGTACATGTGCCTTCTTGAGCAGGGGGACCTTGCGGGCACTGCAGGATTTTAATCCATTACGGCGTAATGTGTTACCAATGGTTTTCTTGGTGACTGTGGTCCCAGCTGCCTTGAGATCATTAACAAGTTCCCCCCGTGTAGTTTTCGGCTGAGCTCTCACCTTCCTCAGGATCAAGGATACCCCACGAGGTGAGATTTTGCATGGAGCCCCAGATCGATGTCGATTGACAGTGATTTTGTATGTCTTCCATTTTCTTACTATTGCACCAACAGTTGTCTCCTACTCACCCAGCGTCTTACTTATGGTTTTGTAGCTCATTCCAGCTTTGTGCAGGTCTATGATCTTGTCCCTGACATCCTTAGAAAGCTCTTTGGTCTTGCCCATGTTGTAGAGGTTAGAGTCAGACTGATTCATTGAGTCTGTGGACAGGAGTATTTTATACAGGTGACCATGTAAGAGCTGTCTTTAATGCAGGCACCAAGTTGATTTGGAGCGTGTAACTGGTCTGGAGGAGGCTGAACTCTTAATGGTTGGTAGGGGATCAAATACTTATTTCTCTGTGCACAATGCAAATAAATATATATAATTTTGACAATGTGATTTTCTTATTTTTTTTTTAATATAATCTATCTCTCACTGGTAAAATTAACCTAGCCTAAAAATTCTAGACTGTTCATGACTTTGACAGTGGGCAAACGTACAAAATCAGCAAGGGATCAAATACTTATTTCCTCCACTGTACATGAGAGACAATACCATACAAACAACAATCTACCATAAACCTACAGGCCGTCCAGCATATCTGAGATGGAACAGCTTCCATCCGAGACACATAAAGAAATCCATCATCTACAGCCAGGCTTTGCGATACATACGGATCTGTTCAGACTGCGAAGACACAAAACAACACCTGCTATCACTGAGGAATACATTCTTACAACAGGGATACCATCCAAGGATTATAGATGATCAGATCTACAGAGCAACAAGAATTCCTAGGAGCAATCTTCTGGAGTACAAAAAGAAGGAAGACAACAGCAGGGTGCCCCTAGTGGTCATATACAACCCCCAAATGAACATCTTGAGGAAAATTGCTGCTGATCTCCAACCTATATTTAACAAAGACAATAAACTGAAGGAAATATTCCCAGATTTACCACTCCTTGCCTACAAACAGCCACCAAACCTAAGGAATCTCCTGGTCAGAAGTCCCTCTCACCACCATCAGAGACTGGCACTTTTCCTTGCAACAGTAGAAAATGCAAGACCTGTACCAACATCTGGTCATCAAACACCATCCAGATACCAAACACGCAGCAGGACTATAAAATCACTGGCACGTTCTCCTGTACATCCTCCAATGTAGTGTACATGATCCTGTGTACAAGGGGCATCAATAAAGGAATCTACATTGGAGAAACAATACAAAAACTACAAACCAGGATGAATCTTCACAGACATACAATAAAACAGGAGGTGGATACACCCGTGGGAAAACATTTCTCTGGACCTGATCACAGTTTGGCAGATTTAAAGGTACTCATTCTGAAGGGTCATTTTAAAAACAACAGAGAAAGAAAAATTTGGGAATTCAAGATGATGATAAAATTCCAGTCATTGACACAAGGCCTCAATCTAACGCCTGGATTTATGAGCCACTACATGGACACACGTCACGTCCCCCATCAGACTGACTCCAGATGCCTTAACTCCTAAGTCATCACCCCTATAACCTCAGATTTATTGCCCCGGCTTATCTTAATGATATATCACTTCATGTACTAATTGTCTAAATGTTGTGCTTTTTTCTAAGTCATTCATTTGTAAAACGCCTGAAGAAGGAGCCTCTGCGCTCTGAAAGCCGCATATAGAACTTTTATGGTTAGCCAATAAAGGTATCATACCTATTATACTTTTGTCTTTTTTGACACAAAAGTATTTAACATTTCATATTGTCTCTGGCTAACACGGTACTACACTATTTTTTACTGTACTTTGCAAAAAAATATGAAATTAGTAAATTTCACCCCTACATTGCTTTAATTCCTGTGAAAAGTTTAAAGGGTTAAGAAATGTTCTAAATGCTGTTTTGAATACTTTGAGGGGTGAAGTTTTCAAAATGGGGTGACTTTTTTTTGGGTTTCTAAAATATAAGGCTCTCAAAGCCACTTCACAAGTGAACTGGCCCTTGTAAAAATAGCCTTTTGAAATTTTCTTGAAAATGTGAGAAATTGCTGCTAAAGTTCAAAGCCTTGTAACGTCCTAGAAAAATAAAAGGATGTTCAAAAAACTATGCCAATCTAAAGTAGACATATGGGGGATGTTAGTTAGCAACAATTGTGTGTGTTATAACTGCCTGCCTTACAAGCATTTAAGTTGAGAAAAATGCAAATGTTTGCAATTTTTCGCTAAATTTTGGTGTTTTTCACAATTAAATACTAAACATATCGAGCAAATTTTGCCAGTAACACCAAGTCCAATGTGTCACGAAACAAACAATCTCAGAATCGCTTGGATAGCTAAAAGCATTCCGACGTTATTACCACATAAAGTGACACATGTCAGATTTGAAAAATGAGGCTCTGTCAGGAAGGTCAAAAGTGGCTAAAGAGGGAAGGGGTTAAAGAGACTGTCACCACATTATAAGTGCCCTATCTCCTACATAAGGAGATGGGCGCTGTAATGTAGGTGACAGTAATGCTTTTTATTAAAAAAAACGATCTATTTTCACAAAGTTAGGAGCGATTTAAGTTTATGCTCATGAGCTTTCTTAATGCCCATTCATTTACACTGCATTAGCGATATAGATATATCGCTATGTGCAGCCTCATACACAAGCCCTAACATTACTAGTGTCCTGATAATGAATACACATGAAATCCAGCCTGGACGTCATGTGTACTCAGAATCCTGACACTTCGGAATCTTTTTTGTGAGATTCCAGCAACGGATACGAAATCTCGTGAGATCTCGGAGCTAAACGAGATTTGGTGTCACTTGCCGGAATCTCACAAAAAAAGAGTCAGAAGTGTCAGGATTCTGAGTACACATGACGTCCAGGCTGGATGGTCATGTGTATTCATTATCAGGACACTGTAGTAATGTTAGGGCTTGTGTATGAGGCTGCACATAGTGATATAACTATATCGCTAGTGCAGTGTAAATGAATGGAGAGGAGTGCATGATGCTGATTGGTCAGCGTCATGCACTCCTCTGTACAACGCCCACTTGGTCGAAAGTAAAAGTACGCCCACTTGGGCATTAAGAAAGCTCATTAGCATAAACTTAAATCGCTTCTAACTTTGTGAAAAAAGATCGTTTTTTTACATAAAAAGCATTACTGTCACCTACATTACAGCGCCAATCTCCTTATATAGGAGATAGGCCACTTATAATGTGGTGACAGAGTCTCTTTAAGATATTGTATTACGGTCTGTAGCCTTTGGGGGGAATATATTAACCTTTCTACAACAGTTTTCTAAAATACACAAATGTTGTCATTTTTGGGATGCAAAAAAATGGGCGGGGCTTAGCAGAAATGGCCAACAATTTTACTATAATTTACGCCAGTAACTGATGTAAATTATAGCAGAAATCTATATGTATAGTGCGGCCCAGATTTATCTCTGGGGAGCGTAACAAGGCAAAGTTCCGTGCCAGACCCATACCTCCCCCCCCAATCATACTGTTTGCCACCCAATCAGACAATAAAATACATTTTAAAAATGTACTTACCTCACCACTCCGATTCTCCCTCCCGGATTCCCTCAGGCTCTTACAGCAGGCCGCAGCACGTAGAAAGTACTGATGACAGGCCGCGTTGCAGCTAAAAGATGCAACACATTTATTAAGAGTCTTTCGCCTGTTAATAAATGTGTTGCATCTCACTCCAGGAAACTGTTTAATAGGACTGGTGTATGAAACGCCAGTATTAAAGGGAATGTGTCGCTAGAAATTATTATTTTTTTTTTCCAGTTAAACAGTTAGTACATAAGTAATTACACATTGTTTTATTTTTTTTAATTTTTTCACAAGTCAGGAAATATTATAAATTAGATTCTAATTTATAACATTTCCATGTGCTGGTCACTAGAGGGAGCAATTCCCAAAAATGCCGCATTGTGGCATTGCCGCATGTGGTAAAGCAACCTCATTGCCTTATGCTGCAAATTTGTAGTAGACACACTCGCTCTAGTGTCCTCACAGAATCTCCCCTCCTTTATCCTGGCTAGTGCCAGGAGAAAGAAGGGGGTTGAATGTTCAAACCTCCTACACTGTGTGCCGCCATTTTCTGAGCGAATGCACAGTGCAGGAGGATTAGATACAGTGCTCAGCAGACAGTATAACACTAACATACACACACATCACATACACAAACATAACTTACCTGCTCCTGCCGCCGCCTCCGCCCTGCCGCTCCTAGTCCTTGCATCTGCGCTGCCTTCAACATATGGGCGGAAGCCGCGACCGGAATTCGTCATCTTACTGTCCGGCCGTGGCTTCCGGTCCACATGAAAATGGCGCTGGATGTCGCTCTACTAAAGACCTTCCTTTTGATCTGTGTGGGAGTGGCGCATGCGCCGTTCCCACACTGACGGCATACGCTATAGTGAATGGAACGGCTCCCGTTTGCATTCTCTATGGGAATGTATGTGCCGTATTCCATCTCTGTATGTGTCGTTAATGGACAGATACAGAGATGAAAAAAAAAATGGCAGCCCCCATAGAGAAGTAAAAGAAGGAAAAAAGTAAAAAGTACAACAAAAAAACACAAATAAATACAATTTATTTTAATGACATACTAAAAGCAATATTATATATATATATAAAAAAAAATAATTCCCTGACACCTTCCCTTTAAAAGGGTTTTCCATGTTCTGACAACAGTATTTGATCGGTGTGTGTCCGACACCTGGACCCCGCACCGATCCGCCACTCCAGCTGCCTCTGGGCACCGGACAACACTGCCGGAAGTAGATGGCTCCGGTCAAAGAATAGAGGCCGAGCTGCAGTTCTGCCGAACGGCCGCTATGCAGTGATCTGAGCAATCTTCTACCGGCAGTGTTGTCCAGTGCCCGGAGGCAGCTGGACTGGCAGATCGGTGCGGGGTCTGGTGTAGTAACGATTGTTTGCCCCCATACATTAACGATGATTGCTCCTTGTGACACGCTGTATCGTCGATTGGTGCAGGTTTTCATGGTCAGTATCGGGACGTCTAAAAGGACCTTTATTTCCTCAGACACCACCATAACTAGGCATTGGAACCAACCCTTCCACCTTAGCGGGTAAAGATTAACCTTCTTAAAGGTTCACTATGTACACATAAGGGCTAACGGTGAAAACACAGATGGGCTCACCATATATCCAGCGTATAACTGTGTCCTCCAAATCTTACGGAGCAGGAGTTGTTCTAGATTCCTCTTTATATCCCAGACACGTTCATACCATTTTAGACAATGAATCGACATATCGCAAACTTGTGGCGAAACCAAGCACCGCATGTAAGGAATCTTTAAAAAATCTGCTAGAAGAAGGAATTGGATTAGGAGTATTAGCCAACAAACAGGCAGAATACTTACTGATAGAATTCCCTATTGTTCCCATATTCCATGGGATGCCAAAAATCCATAAATTTGCATGGTCTTGAAACTTGGGTTATCTGTGACGTAGTTGGCTAGTACTCCTGCAAACAGGCCTGCCATCAGGGTAGTACCGCTGGTACTACTGTCAGGGGCCTGGCCACAAAAGTAAAATAAATTGGGCAGCCGCCGCTCATCAAGGTTATGATTAGCGGTAATTGGTTTGTAGAAAGGAATGGGACCCATGCAGGGGCCAGCTCCGCAACTTGGTGAGTGACTGTTTTAAAGCAGTAGATTCAGTTTAATTATTTTTTTCATGTTGCCCCTCTGCTCCCACCTTCCCACCTGTCTCTCTCCCCTTCCCCTTCCCCTCCCCAGACCCCAGTCAAGCGTCATATTCACTCTGTCCCAACTCCCGCCTCGGCCACTTTCCGTTCTCTTAGCCTACTCCTCCGCCTACATCCTGGTATAATAGCTAAAGAAAATTACCCTATGAGGTTTAGAGTCAGTTAGTTATATGTCAAAATTTTGATCTAAGGTTTGCACACCATGACAGTCGGTAGTCATGTAGACCGGACACTTTCATGATTTGAATACGCTGTGACGTGGCACATTAGGTCACGGGAACGTGGTGTGAAGGATCTGGCAGACACAGCTTCTGTGTCGACGCCCGTGGTTAATCAGTCTGCACCTGCTCCTAGGTCTGATAGAGTGACTCGATCTGCTACCACTCAGGCTGGTAGGCTCAGGAGTGGGAGAACCTATTACAGCCTGGCCAGACGGTTCTAGCTCCCAGCCTCGGTCTATTTATACCTTCTTTTCCTGCATGTCTTTGCCTGTGAGTCTTTCCTGTTTTCTGGCTCTGCTGCTCCTGCTATTATTATTGACCTTGCTTCATTTTGACCCTGGCTTTACTGACTATGCTCCTGCTCTGCGTTTGGTACCTGGTACACTCCTGGTTTGACTCGACTCGTTCACTACGCCTGTTGCTCACTGTGTTGCCGTGGGAAACTGCCCCATTTCCCTTAGCTTCTGTGTACCCTTGTCTGTTTGTCTGTCGTGCACATATTGAGAGTAGGGACCGTCGCCCAGTTGTACGCCATCGCCTAGGACGGGCCGTGCAAGTAGGCAGGGACTGAGAGGCGGGTAGATTAGGGCTCACCTGTCTGTCTCCCTACCCTGTCATTACACGTGGTATCTAGGTTACATCAACATTTTCATGACGTATCTTGTGGTTCGCGCTTGGGCATTGGAGATGAAGAAGACTGGAAGAAGTCATCATGGCGTTCTGGGCCGGATGAAGAAGAAAAGAGAACGTGAACGACTCCAATCTAAGAAGATGTCACATGTGAGTCATTGAATTTCACTGCACTGTATTCACTTATATGGTCTGCAGAATGCCTGTGTAGGACTGATACCTGTCACAATATGGTGGGAATATTGGTCTTTGTTTTACAACACACGTTTTTAGTACACATTTAAGAGTGTTTAAATTATTTCTATATAGTTGAAGGGTAGACCCCAAAGAATTATTTCCTTTGGTCGGTCCAAGGTACCTCAGTCAGACACTGAGAGTACAGATCCTTGCATTAAGATATTGTATTACTGTCTGTAGCCTTAGGGGAGAATTTATTAACCTTGCTAACCTCTTATCTGGCATAGAAAAATCCCAAAAGTGCGGGAAAGTTTTCGGTGAGTTTACGCTGCCTTTGGCACTTTTTTGAAAAGTGTGTGGCGCTTTGCGGAAAGGGCCGACAATTTTACTATCATTTACGCCAGTAACGGGAGTAATGTAAAGCAGAAATCAACGCCAGCTCCGAGCTATTGTGCAATTTTACATTGAGTGTGCAACAAAAGGCCTAAGCCAGACCCTGTATCTCCCCCATTAATCAGACTGTTTTGTGCCACAAGACGTGTTTTGCCCACACCCCTAAAAAAAAAAAGAAAAAAAAAAGATATATTTATCTGAGACAGCGTATCTATAAGGGTATATTCACACGCTGTGTTTTCAGGCGTATTTCGGAGCGTAAACTAAATTAAAAGGTTAATTGGGAAAACATTTCTTATAGTGTTTTTCGATAAAGGTCACTTGAAATGGTATCATTTAAACAGTTAACCGATGAATGGCGCTGTTTACGTGGAATTTACCCTGCGACCTAATGTACCATATAATGTATTAAAAAAACAATGTCAAAAAACCTACATTTTGTGGGGTGAATTGAAAAAAAAAATTTAATTCCGCCATTTCTGTTTTGATTTTACAGTGTTCATCGGGCGCCATGAATTGCATGACAACTTGATTCTGCGTGTCGTTACGATTATGGCGATACCAAATTTATATAGTTTTATTTTTTACTAAATAATTTGTTTTTGTGACGCTGCATTCGAAGATGTACTGCATAGTTTTCAATGCAACAGCACTTCATAGGGCAGGAAGGTGCTTAAACCTACTCTCTGAAGCCCCCCTTCAAGATACATTTCAACTAATCTGGTCCCCATGGCAGAAATATGTATTTCCATCTGGCACCTCCAGCAGACTCCTTTCAGTCTAGTTTGATTTATTTTACCTCAGAGTTCCTCTCTTTACCTTTTTTTAATTTCTTCTTTCCCTCTCCCCTTCTTCTCCTTCTCCCCCCACTTTATTTGAACTATTTCTAACAGGAGCTGTGCAGGATTAGAAAAATATGGCTGCTTTCTTCCAAAAACAGCACCACACCTATCCACAGGTTGTATCTGGTATTGCAGGTTTGCTCCTTTGAAGTGAATCGTAATGAGCTGTAATACCACACACAACCTATGGACAGGTGTGGTGCTGGTTTTTGGAGAAAGCAGAAAAGTTATGTCATCCTGGAGAACTCTTTGTCATGGATAGTTCTTGTGCGGAGATGCTCCCTGCATTATCCCTTTTCCTTTATGGCTGCTGATATGTTCTATTCATCTTTATGGCCTCTGTGGTAAGTACACTGCCAGTCATTAAAGGGTTAACACTTCAGACCACTGTGGGTGACGTCACAATGTATGAGTTGTGCAGTGGTAATAAATTCCTGTAGTAATGATGATGAAGGTGCTGATGTCATAAATAGAAATGTTTATGACATAAAGAAGATTCCATATTAGAAAGTTTTACTGCCACATTCAGCGCCATATTGGATGGGACTGAGGACCTTGAGCTTGACTTCCCCACCAATGCCGACCTGATGTAATTTGGAGGTTCTAGCAGGGAAACCCTTCACCCAAGAGCACTTCTTCATCACATCCTCTTCATACGGGTTGTCTGTAATAGAGGGGGGTTTCCAGCAGGAGATCCCCCTCTATTAGCTAGAGCGGAGACAGATGCTACAAGGAGGCATCTGGAGGACCCGTCTCATCCATGGATCGCCCATTAATTTTAATGTGTGCCCAGGAAAATAGACACCCGCCTAGCCAACCAGATCAGCCGATTTATGTGTTTTATGTCGTTCGTTCATTGTATTGTCTTTCCTTAAAAATCTGAGAAAACGTACAAATTCTGTTAGAAATTCTATTTTGGCACCTTCTAAGCCCAGAGGAAGGGCAATCCTGCAGCCATGGTTTCCCTAGAGGTTTCCCCCACAGGGGGTTTTTCCTTTCCTGCGTGCTGGAGGGTGACTCTTCGTGAGTCGGAGGTTTGCCATTTTGGGTTTGGTCATATAATATAATAAAAGTTTTGACCATTTAACACCCAATTATAATGTTTTGTGTCTTTATTTTGCATTCTTTGGTTTGGTGATTGGGATTCTGGGTCTATCACATATCACAAAATCATAAGGCCGGACATCTACTTCCCACACTGACATAGAATGGGGACAACAAGCGTTGCAGCACAATTAAAGGGAATGTGTTGCCAGCAAAACATGTTTTTTTTTTTTTTAGTTAAACAATTAGTGTGTAGGTGATTAAACATTGTTCTAATTTTTTTTATTTTTTTCACGAGTCAGGAAATATTATAAATTGGATTCAATTTATAATATTTCCCAGCACTGGTCACTAGATGGAGCACTTCCCAAAATTGCAGCATTGCATGTGGTAAAGCAACCACATTGCTTTATGCTGCAAAATTGGGAAAAAATCCCTCGCTCTAGTGAGCTCTCAGCATCCCCCCCCTCCTTTATCCTGGCTAGTGCCGGGAGAAACGAGGGGTTTGAACGGTCTAACCTCCTACACTGTGTGTCGCAATTTTTTGATCTAACACACAGTGTAGAAGGTTTACATACACTAGTAAAACACACTGAAACACGAACATACATAGAAATCACTTACCTGCTCCAGTCGCCGCCGCTCCCTCCGGTCCGTCAGCTCCGTCTGCTGCCGCTGCTCCATGTGCACAAGTCTGGAAGCCGCGACCGGACGTAGTAATCTTACTGCCCGGCCGCGACTTCCGGTCCACAGGAAAATGGCGCCGGACAGCGCGCATTTCAAATCGGACTGTGTGGGAGCGGCGCATGCGCCGTTCCCACACACACGGCATACACCAAAGTGGATGGAACGGGCCCCGTTCGCAGTCCCTATGGGACTGGAGCTGCCGTATTCCATGTCTGTATGTGTCGTTAATCGACACATACAGAAATGGAAAAAAAAATGGCAGCCCCCATAGGGAAGAAAAAGTGTAAAAATAGAAAAAAGTAACACACAAACACACAAATAAATATAAACGTTTTTAATAAAACCCTAACATAAAACTGATATAAAAAAAAAAATGTTGGTGACACTGTTCCTTTAAGTGTACACATCCTTACATTAAGATATTGTATTACGGTCTGTAGCCTTTGGGGGGAATATATTAACCTTTCTACAACAGTTTATTAGCGTAGAAAATTCACAAAATACGCAAATGTCAGAATTTTTGGTGGCAAAAATGAGCGGGGCTTAGCAGAAATGTCCAACAATTTTAATATAATTTACGCCAGTAACTGATGTAAATTATAGCAGAAATCTATATGTATAATGCGGCACAGATTTATCTCTGGGGGGCGTAACAAGGAAAAGGTCCGTGCCAGAACCATACCTCCCCCCCAATCAGACTGTATGCCCCCCCAATCAGACAATAAAATACATTTTAAAAATGTACTTTAAATTTACAGCAGGCCGCAGCACATAGAAAGTACTGATGACAGGCCGCGTTGCAGCTAAAAGATGCAACACATTTAATAAGAGTCGTTCGCCTGTTAATAAATGTGTTGCATCTTACTCCAGCAAACTGTTTAATAGGACTGGTGTATGAAACGCCATGACCTGCCTAAGTAGAGTCGTGTGTTAACCTTATACCATACTATCCCCCCACCCCCACTTTAGTAAAGACACCTGACACCGAGGTTGGATGTGAAATGGCCACAGCAGCCGTTTATTAATTTCACAGTTTCATAAAAACAATTTAAATCCGAAACATTCGGATAACTAGTTAGGAATCCACCAGAGAATTCCTCTTAATAATTCACATGACCCAACATGGGTCATAACATTAACCCGAGCAGAGGAAGTCCTTGAAGCCCCCTCAGATAGTCCTTTTTAAAGAACACACCGAATTAGCCATCTGCAAACCACCAATTGCCTCCAGCCGTAAACCAGCTCGGAAGCACCGTTCACCTCTGCAGATGGCTCCAACCACTAGAAGTCCACTTCAAGGGGATAACACCCGATGAAGCCCTCAAGTGATATACCGACCACTAGAAGTCCACTTCAAGGGGATAACACCCGATGAAGCCCTCAAGTGATATACCGACCACTAGAAGTCCACTTCAAAGGGATAACACCCGATGAAGCCTTCAAGTGATATACCTTCTACCAGAAGACCACTTCAAAGGGATACCACCCGATGAAGTCTTCAACCATGTACCTTTTTTGGGGGACGCATACCCCCGATGCGACCCCCCCACCATTTTGTACTGACTGGCCTCAAGGACTCCCCCCGCCAGCTGCCATGACAACAGAACCTACTCCGGAAAAAGAAAAACATGTTAAATAAGCACACAAATAAAAAACCAACGCTCATAGACGGACGTACATAAGACCTAAAGAGTAACAAACCAAGGGCGGGAGGGTGGGAGCTTACTGTTTCTGTGTTACTCCTCCCGCTGCTTCCGGCTCAATGCCGAGAAACAGCGGGAAGCTCAGCAACTGCCCCCCGTCCCCCTTAACTCCTCCCCGTCCCCCCTCCAACTCCCTCCAACTCTCCCTCACCTAATTAACCCTTTCCCTACTAGGACGGTCATGTCGGCTTCCCTTAATCCCTGCAGGCTGCGTCCAGCCTCTTCTTGACCTGCCTAAGTAGAGTCGTGTGTTAACCTTATACCATACTATCCCCCCACCCCCACTTTAGTAAAGACACCTGACACCGAGGTTGGATGTGAAATGGCCACAGCAGCCGTTTATTAATTTCACAGTTTCATAAAAACAATTTAAATCCGAAACATTCGGATAACTAGTTAGGAATCCACCAGAGAATTCCTCTTAATAATTCACATGACCCAACATGGGTCATAACATTAACCCGAGCAGAGGAAGTCCTTGAAGCCCCCTCAGATAGTCCTTTTTAAAGAACACACCGAATTAGCCATCTGCAAACCACCAATTGCCTCCAGCCGTAAACCAGCTCGGAAGCACCGTTCACCTCTGCAGATGGCTCCAACCACTAGAAGTCCACTTCAAGGGGATAACACCCGATGAAGCCCTCAAGTGATATACCGACCACTAGAAGTCCACTTCAAGGGGATAACACCCGATGAAGCCCTCAAGTGATATACCGACCACTAGAAGTCCACTTCAAAGGGATAACACCCGATGAAGCCTTCAAGTGATATACCTTCTACCAGAAGACCACTTCAAAGGGATACCACCCGATGAAGTCTTCAACCATGTACCTTTTTTGGGGGACGCATACCCCCGATGCGACCCCCCCACCATTTTGTACTGACTGGCCTCAAGGACTCCCCCCGCCACAGCGAAACAGGCCTTGACCACCTTAAGCCTGTGAGTTCCTCCACACCACCACCGCCCTTTCTATGCCTTCTGCTATCGCCAAGCTCCAAAGATCAATGCCAACCTCGGTCAGATGAACCCCATCACTCCTCCAGAAATTCCCCACTCCTGACTCCAAATCCCTATGCCTCACGCAAATGCCCCCGTTTTTTGCCACAAAACGGGACACCGCCCGATTAACTTTAATGCGAGCCTTATTGACTCTCTCCACAGATCTAGCTAACCGCCAATGCTTTCTTGGGACTATGTCCGACCACACTATCACCAACTTGGGATAAGATACCCACAAACCCAACATATCACGTTTGATATCCCGCACCAACTCACGAAAGGGGCGGACTCCTAAGTCATTCCCACCCACGTGCAACACTAAGACCTCCGGAACCCTATCAAGCCGAGCATATGTCTGGAATTCCGCCAACACCCTGCTCCATGACATACCTCTAAAACCCAGCCAATGCACAACCGCATCCTGTCGCGGAATGCGCAACTGGCGACCATTCGGGCGGACGTCCGCCCTCAAAGCCCCCCAGTGCACGTAAGAATGACCCATCAACCACACCAAACACGGAGGCGAATCTGAAACGGAAAAAACAATTAAGCACCACCATATGACATTTGTAAAGCGTTAACAGCAAAATTCATAACATATGGGGGCGGACATAGGAATTAAACCTGTTGGACTCCCAACGACCAATACGCCTCACCCCCTCATCATCCAACCCCCAGCGCCCCGCTTCTGTTGCTGCGCCAATCCTGAAGGAATGAGATGAATATGAGCCTGCCGCGACACCAACCGCCGTCAAACATTTTTTAAATACAGCTCCAAACTGAAACCTGGACAAAAACTACCCGTCCACATGACGTAACAAAGGCAAATCTGGAGACCCCCTGTTTGGCGTAAAAAACCCCGCATGCACTCTACTGGGCACATAACCGACCCCGGGGCGCAACCCCTTCAAAGCCTGCGATACCAGAAATTCCTTCGATACATCCTGAAAGCCCCGCAACTTAAACCCAAACGCCACCGCAGATATGAACCGGTTCACCTTCGCTACTGAAAACCCCGCCTCCCAGGCGTCCCCTAACCAGTACAAAAGTGCCACCAACCTGTCTCTATCCGTATTGACGTCACCCAACTCTCTTACCCCCTCCTCCCACTGCCTCCAACAAGCAGCATAAGCACTCCATGTCGTGCGCGCCAAAGACCTTTGTAACAGTTGTTCTACGGGACCGATACCAGATCCCAAAGATGCCCCGGACAAGCCAAACCGAGACGTTCCGCTCCCGGTGCCAATTGCCGAAACCGGTCCCACTGCGAGCGAGAAAGAGCATCAGCGATACAATTCCGTACACCCGGGACATGCACCGCCACCACCCACGCGTTCAACGACAAACACACCAACACTAAATGTCGCAACAATTGAACTACCGGAGGAGAGGACGCCGTGATGTTATTAATGGCAAGCACCACCCCCATGTTGTCGCAGTAAAAACGGACCTTCTTATCCCTGAGCCTGTCCCCCCAAATGGTAGCCGCCACCACGATGGGAAACAGCTCGAGCAGGGCCAGATTCCGCGTGAGTCCACTAGACACCCAGCTAGCCGGCCATTGACCTGCGCACCACGGACCTCCCCCGTAAGCTCCAAAACCACCCGCCCCAGCCGCATCCGTGAAAATATTCAAATCACTCGTATCCTGCGCTGGGGCCATCCATAGCGAGCGACCATTGTACTGGCCCAAGAAGTCATCCCAAACCTGAAGATCAGCTCGGTGCTCCTCCTTGAGCCGCACAAAATGATGCGGCGCACGCACTCCCGCCGTTGCCGCCGCCAACCTCCTACCAAACACCCTCCCCATCGGCATAATCCGGCAGGCGAAATTCAACTTCCCCAGCAGCGACTGAAGCTCCCTCAGCGCCATTTTCTTCATTCTACAAGCCCGTCGAACCTCCATCCTCAACGCACCCAACTTATCCGCCGGGAGACGACACTCCATTGCCACCGAGTCTATTTTGATGCCCAAAAAACAAATCGTCGCTACCGGGCCCTCCGTTTTTTCCGGCGCCAAAGGAATCCCAAACTCCCTCGCCACCTTCTGTAGAGCATGAAGCAAATTACCGCAAACCGGCGAACCCCCCGGGCCAACGCACAAAAAATCATCCAAGTAATGGATCAACGAATCGACCCCGGATACTCCCCTCGTTACCCACTCCACGAAGCTACTAAACGCCTCGAAGTATGCACAAGAAAGGGAACACCCCATCGGAAGGCACCGATCCACGTAAAAAGCCCCATTCCAAAAACAACCCAACAGCCGTTGGCTTTCTGGATGGACCGGCAACAACCTGAACGCCGCCTCGATGTCAGTTTTTGCCAGCAGCGCCCCCAGGACCCGCAGCCCGCACTAACCCCACCGCCTTATCGAATGAGGTATAAACTACGGAACACAACTCGTGATCAATCCCGTCATTTACCGACGAACCCTTGGGATCCGATAAATGTTGAATCAAACGAAATTTTTTCGGGCTCGCGTTTAAGGACAATACCCAAAGGGGACACAACTAAATCTTTTACCGGCGACTCAACAAACGGCCCCGACATGCGGCCCAACGAAACTTCTTTTAACAACTTTTCCGACACGACTTTTGCATGCAAGCAAGCCGATTTTAAATTCCTCCGCGTAACCGGAACCTCATAAGGAGGCGGAGGAATAACAAAACCAACACAAAACCCTTCATAAAGCAACTTAGCCGCCGCCCTATCCGGATACTCATTTAGATAAGGGGCCATCTTTTCCACCCTCACCGGCGACACCCCCTTGACCAGCCGCGTGCTGGTTACCTGACCTCTTTTTTTTTTTTTTTTTTTTTTGCAGACATTTTTCCGCCCCGTGTGATGCACCATTACACTCGGAACACACGTGCTTGAACTTGCACGTGGCCCCGAACTTGCACTGACCTTCATTAAATTGCCAGCAAAACCCCGCCTTTCCCCCGCCGCTTTGTCCAACCTGACTAGACTGGCCTCCCTGGCCGGCGCTCCCGGGAAAGGACTGCCTAACCGGGGCCGTAACCCGTAACCAGAGAGCAATATCCTTCTGGTCCCACCGAATCGCCGGCCGAACCGCCTTCCGCTGACGGAATTGCTCATCGTATCGCAGCCACGCTTGCCCCCCATACGCCCTATGAGCCTCCCCAATAGCATCAAAATAACAAAAACAACGCCGAACAATTTTCCGGCGCCTTTTCCCCTATCACACTAGCCAATATGGCGAACGCCTGCGACCAATTAACGAACGTCTGCGGGATAAGCCTATACCGCCGCCGTTCCTCCTCGTCCTTTTTACTCTCATCCCGCTTGCTCTTATCCAAATGAAATTTAGCGAGCGGCAAGAGAGAAAAAATTTCAACATACTCGTCCTTCCAGATCCGCTCGCGCACCTCCTGCTTTAAATGCGCCCCCAACGGACCTTCAAAACAAACGTACACCTCCCCCCGAGCACGATCATCAATACGCACTCGATCGCCGTCCTTCTGCGCCTCGGTCTGTACCGACACCGCGACCGCCTCTCTAACCGCCGCCACCGGACGCGCCTGTAACGATCCCACGTCCCTGGGGCCTTCCCAAACTACCGCAGGGGACACTTCCGCTACTACCGGCGCCGCGGCCCTATCCAGGCGCCCCACCAGCTCCCGTAAGCAACCCACTAAGTCTGCCAAACCCGCTCCGTCGCGTCCGCCCACGCCACTACCGGCCCCCGATGCAGTGCTAGCAGCCCCCCCCGCCGACACCCGACATAAAAATCGCTGGATAAGACAATGATGGAGTTATACACTCACCGGGCTGCACAGGCGCTGTGTTCCCGTCAGCCGGACCATCCTGACCTCGACGATACACGTCCAGTTCACCTTCCTCCAATTCTTCTCTCGCCGACGACTGTCCATCCCAACGACATCTTCGGAACGGGGATGAGGACGCGCTGACCGATGGGCCGGCAACCTGCCGCCCGACCGCCGGGACCCAGACTTCCGACCGGACCTGTTGCCTCGACGTCGCTGCAGATCTAGGCGTCCGTCTAGACGATCCTGACGAAGCCTGCCCCCTGGCCGGAACATCACCATGCGGGGCGGCCGTACCTTGTACTCCACATCTTCCATCTGATGGGGGAGGGGTGACAGGGAGCCCAGCCTGCGACTCCCTGCTTACCGCCGGACCCCGTCGCGGCCTGGGATTCCTGCCAGGACGCAGGGCCTGGGAAGGGGCGGTCCTCCCAGCTGCCTGGCCTGCAGCGTCCGGGATCGGGCTCCCTCTGCGACGCCGTGTCCGCGGGACTGCCTCCGGGCTGAGGCGCTCTGGAGGTCGGGACCGCCGAGAGGGACGGGTCGACCCGGCCTGCGTCGCCGTCACCCCTGGCAACGCTCTCTGCCCGCCCAGCGCAGGAGCGGTTGTTGCCGACTCCCCCCCCGCCGCCATAGCCATGCTCGTGAGGGGGCCGGGGGAGGGGAGCCTGTCCTTTGCAACAGACCCCGAACGCCGTGCCCGACGTGGCGAAACGGCGTCCGGGATCCTCGTTATGGCAGCCACGGTCTCCTCTAGCCATCCGGGACCGTGGTGCACAGCAGCGGCACGCAGCCGCTCCAACATTAAGGCCTCTGTCACTAAAAGCACGGGCAACGGGGGAGCTTACTGTTTCTGTGTTACTCCTCCCGCTGCTTCCGGCTCAATGCCGAGAAACAGCGGGAAGCTCAGCAACTGCCCCCCGTCCCCCTTAACTCCTCCCCGTCCCCCCTCCAACTCCCTCCAACTCTCCCTCACCTAATTAACCCTTTCCCTACTAGGACGGTCATGTCGGCTTCCCTTAATCCCTGCAGGCTGCGTCCAGCCTCTTCTGTATTAAAGGGAATGTGTCGCTAGGAATTATTTATTTTTTTCAGTTAAACAGTTAGTATATAAATGATTACACATTGTTTTAATTTTTTAATTTTTTCACAAGTCAGGAAATATTATAAATCAGATTCAAATTTATAACATTTCCATGTGCTGGTCACTAGAGGGCGCAATTCCCAAAATTGCCGCATTGGCATGTGGTAAAGCAACCTCATTGCCTTATGCTGCAAATTTGGAGTAGGCACACTCGCTCTGCCCCAGCACACATCAGTAAATATACCTACCAACTTTCAAGTATCTAATCTAAGTAATCTCCGCCCACACATACCCGGTTCAGCCCATTCATTATTATGTTCCCATAGGACCCCCCACACAGTATAATGACAAATAGCTGCCCCCATACATTTTAATGCCCCCTTAGCTACCCCTAGTACCAGTGCGCACATATAAAGCGCCAGTGCCCATATAGATAGTGTCACACACAGTGCCTATGTAGATGGTGCCACCCCCCCCCAGGGATTCCACTCCAGGAGGAGCCCCTGCCGTCACTGTCCATATATGGACAGTGACGTAAGGCATTCCCTATAGGAGCAGAATCTCTGTCCAGAGCGTCGGCCACGCTGTGGCCAAGGATTGCTCTCCAGGAGGAGCCCTTGATGTAATTGTACATATATGGACAGTGACATCAGGGGTTCCGCCTAGGAGCGGAATCTCCCCGGCCAGACCATCGGCAATGCAAAGGCAGTGGATTCCGTTCCAGGAGTAGTCCCCGACGTCAATGTTCATATATGGATAGTGAGACAAGGGGCTCCGCACTTAAAGTAGCGCTTTGCCCAGGAATTCCTCGGCGAGTGGTACTAATACAGAAGCAGGAAGCTGACGATCCCTTTCATTAGCATTGGATTAAACTGTATCTGCATCCTGAGGACGCAGATACAGTTGACACCAAGACATACCACCGGCCGCTTGGGACAGCGTAACAGCGCCCGGAATCCTGGACTGCGCCCCTATATCCGGGACGGTTAGGAGGTATGCAGTAATTAGGACCATGCACATGCGCAGATTCCACAGTAAATGCTTGTTCATGAGCCTGCAAAGGAGGAGCTGCTCAGTTTGCCATTAGGGTGATGACTGACGGATAAGGCCTCATTCACATCTGCACTATTGTCTCTGGTAAAATCACGGCCCCCCCGCCTGACGGAAAGCCAATGAAACCCACTAAAGTCAATGGTTTCTGTCGGCAGGTGGCGGTGTCCGTTGTGCGAAGGAACAGTCGTTTACCGTTATTCCTTTGTTCTGCACCACTGATGGAGCAGAACAACGAAACACACCAACGCAGGTGTGAACAGGGCCTTAGAGAGATAACTGAATACAGCAGCTGGCCATGAACTGAAATACACTGCAGGTACAGAAGACAAATGGTAGACCAATTAGAAATGTGATTTATTTTACAAAATACATACAAGGCAATTAAAAAAAAAACAGTGCGAAGGTGTACATAGCCTTTAAGGGTATGTGCACACTGTAGCAGGCTTTTACGTCTGAAAAGACAGACTGTTTTCAGGAGAAAACAGCTGCCTCGTTTCAGACGTAAATGCTCCTCCTCGCATTTTGCGAGGCTTCTCTGACAGCCGTAAATTTTGAGCTGTGCTTCATTGAGTTCAATGAAGAACGGCTCAAATTACGTCTGAAAGAAGTGCCCTGCACTTCTTTTGACGAGGCTGTATTTTTACGCGTCGTCGTTTGACAGCTGTCAAACGACGACACGTAAATGACAGGTTGTCTGCACAGTACGTCGGCAAACCCATTCAAATGAATGGGCAGATGTTTGCCGACGTATTGTAGCCTTATTTTCAGACGTAAAACGAGGCATAATACGCCTCGTTTACGTCTGAAAATAGGTCGTGTGAACCCAGCCTAAGCAATCAGGAGGCATATTTTCAGATTCTGCTGGACTTCTCCCATATACCGGCATTTCAGGCATCCTATTGGTCCACGGTGTCCTCAATGCCCAACCCATTTACTTCTTCTTTAGCCACAATGCCCGCACGCCACAGCAAGCTGACAGTGCCCGCCCTAATGGTATATACAGGGGTGATGGAGATTTTATACTGAGATAATGGTGGGCTGGTACATACATGGATAATGGTGGTTATATATGGGGATGATGGCTGGTATATACAGGGATGATGGGAGTCCCTTATATAACCCCCATATTCCCTGTATATTACCCCCAAAAGGGGAGATCAGCAGCACATCGCAGTCCAAAACTCATGGAAAACGATTTTATGTTTCACCCATCCCACCCATCGCTGGATGTGGGTATACTAGGACACATGACTAATATGATAATATTTTAATATAGAATTGTACATCCTAGTATAATAGCTAAAGAAAATTAGCTTATGAGGTTTAGAGTTAGTTATATGTCGAAATTTTGATCTAAGGTATGCGCACCGTGACGGGCGGTAGTCATGTAGACTGAACGCTTCCATGATTTGAATAAGCTGTGACGTGGCACATTGGGTCACGTGAACGTGGTATACAGGTTACATCAACACTTTCATGACATATCTTGTGATTTGCGCTTGGGCATTGGAGATGAAGAAGACTGGAAGTCAACATGGTGTTCTGGGCCGGATGAAGAAGAAAAGAGAACATGAACAACTCCATTCTGAGAAGATGTCACCTGTGAGTCACTGAATTTCACTGCACTGTATTCACTTACACTACCGTTCAAAAGTTTGGGGTCACCCAGACAATTTTGTGTTTTCCATGAAAACTCACACTTATATTTATCAAATGAGTTGCAAAATGACTAGAAAATATAGTCAAGACATTGACAAGGTTAGAAAGAATGATTTTTATTTGAAGTAATAATTTTCTCCTTCAAACTTTGCTTTCGTCAAAGAATGCTCCATTTGCAGCAATTACAGCATTGCAGACCTTTGACATTCTAGCTGTTAATTTGCTGAGGTAATCGGGAGAAATTTCACCCCATGCTTCCAGAAGCCCCTCCCACAAGTTGGATTGGCTTGATGGGCACTTCTTGCGTACCATACGGTCAAGCTGCTCCCACAACAGCTCTACGGGGTTGAGATCTGATGACTGTGCTGGCCACTCCATTACAGATAGAATACCAGCTGCCTGCTTCTTCCCTAAATAGTTCTTGCATAATTTGGAGGTGTGCTTTGGGTCATTGTCCTGTTGTAGGATGAAATTGGCTCCAATCAAGCGCTGTCCACAGGGTATGGCATGGCGTTGCAAAATGGAGTGATAGCCTTCCTTATTCAAAATTCCTTTTACCTTGTACAAATCTCCCACTTTACCAGCACCAAAGCAACCGCAGACCATCACATTACCTCCACCATGCTTGACAGATGGCGTCAGGCACTCTTCCAGCATCTTTTCAGTTGTTCTGTGTCTCACAAATGTTCTTCTGTGTGATCCAAACACCTCAAACTTCGATTCGTCTGTCCATAACACTTTTTTCCAATCTTCCTCTGTCCAATGTCTGTGTGCTTTTGCCCATATTAATCTTTTCCTTTTATTAGCCAGTCTCAGATATGGCTTTTTCTTTGCCACTCTGCCCTGAAGACCAGCATCCCGGAGTTGCCTCTTCACTGTAGACGTTGACACTGGCGTTTTGCGGGTACTATTTAATGAAGCTGCCAGTTGAGGACCTGTGAGGCATCTATTTCTCAAAGTAGAGACTCTAATGTACTTGTCTTGTTGCTCAGTTGTGCAGCGGGGCCTCCCACTTGTCTTTCTACTCTGGTTAGAGCCTGTTTGTGCTGTCCTCTGAAGGGAGTAATACACACCGTTGTAGGAAATCTTCAGTTTCTTGGCAATTTCTCGCATGGAATAGCCTTCATTTCTAAGAACAAGAATAGACTGTCGAGTTTCACATGAAAGCTCTCTTTTTCTAGCCATTTGGAGAGTTTAATCGAACCCACAAATGTAATGCTCCAGATTCTCAACTAGCAAAACGGAAGGTCAGTTTTATAGCTCCTCTAAACAGCAAAACTGTTTACAGCGGTGCTAACATAATTGCACAAGGGTTTTCAAGTGTTTTATAATCATCCATTAGCCTTCTAACACAGTTAGCAAACAGAATGTACCATTAGAACACTGGAGTGATGGTTGCTGGAAATGGGCCTCTATACACCTATGTAGATATTGCATTAAAAACGGGAAGTTTGCAGCTAGAATAGTCATTTACCACATTAACAATGTATAGAGTGTATTTCTAATTAATTTAATGTTATCTTCATTGAAAAAAACTGTGCTTTTCTTTCAAAAATAAGGAAATTTCTTAGTGACACTAAACTTTTCAACGGTAGTGTATATGGTCTGCAGAATGCCTGTGTAGGACTGATATTTGTTCTCTGAAAACAGCTCTGTAATTTTCAGCCATTTTTGACTTTGCGTGTGAACCCTAAGACTATGTGTAAAGGGTTTTCCAGACACAGGTTCAGTGACGACGCCCGGGGTTAATCAGCTTTCATCAGCTCCAAGGTCTGCTAGAGTGACGCGATCTGTTACCACTCAGTCTGGCAGGCTAAGGAGAGGGAGAACCTATCACAGCCTGGCCTGACGGTTCTAGCTCCCGCCCTTGTCTATTTTTACCCTCGCTTGGGTGCACAGGTATTTCCTGCAAACATGAAGCCTAATAAAATATTGCTTCCCTTTCAGGTCTCTTTTGATGGAAGGTCTACCACCGACAGTGCCTTTGTGGATTCCGGGTCTGCTACTAATATTATGTCTGTGGAATTTGCTATGTCTCTAGCTATGCCATTAATTGATTTGCTTAAACCTGTCCAGGTAGTGGGTATTGATTCCACTCCGCTTGCTAATGGTTATTTTACGCAGCATACCCCTGTTTTTTAACTCAATGTTGGCTCCATTCATTTGGAGCAGTGTTCTGTGTTAGTGATGCAGGGGTTATCGTCCGATTTGGTTTTAGGCCTTCCCTGGTTGCAGTTGCATAATCCCACATTTAACTGGAATACTGGGGATCTTACCAAATGGGGTAATGAATGCATGACGTCATGTTTTTCTGTTAATTCTATTTCTCTCCCTGAGGAGGTGAACACTCTACCTGAGTTTGTTCAGGACTTCGCTGATCTTTTCTCTAAAGAGGCCTCCGAAGTGCCATGAGAGAGTATATCCAGGAATGCCTGGCCAAGGGTTACATACGCCCCTCTACTTCACCTGTAGGTGCTGGCTTCTTCTTCGTAGGGAAGAAGGATGGTGGTCTTAGGCCGTGCATTGACTACCGGATCTTGAATAAGGTCACTGTAAGGAACTAGTACCCCCTTTCTTTGATTCCTGATCTCTTCAATCAGGTTCAGGGGGCCCAATGGTTCTCTAGGTTTGATCTACGGGGGGCTTATAACCTTATACGCATCAAAGAGGGGGGATGAGTGGAAGACTGCGTTTAACACGCCCGAAGGTCATTTCGAATACCTCGCCATGCCCTTTGGGTTGTGTAATGCTCCCGCGGTCTTCCAGAATTTCATAAATGAGATTTTAAGAGGCTACCTGGGGGTATTTCTTGTAGTGTACCTTGATTACATACTTGTGTTTTCCAAGGACTGGTCCTCCCACATTGAGCATGTCAGGAAGGTGCTCCAGGCCCTTCGGGAAAACAAACTGTTTGCTAAGACCGAAAAAGGTGTGTTTGGGGTGCGGAGATATCATTTTTGGGTCAAATCCTCACTCCTCATGAATTCCGCATGGACCCCGCCAAGGTCCAGGCTGTGGCGGAATGGGTCCAACCTGCCTCCCTGAAGGCGTTACAGTGCTTCCTGGGGTTCGCTAATTATTACAGGAGATTTATTGCTAACTTCTCGGTCATCGCTAAGCCTCTTACGGATCTCACTCGCAAAGGTGCTGATCTCCTCCACTGGCCTCCTGAGGCTGTCCAGGTCCTTAGAAGTGCTTTATCTCGGCCCCAGTGCTTGTTCAGCCCAACCAAATGGAGCCATTCATCGTGGAGGTTGACGCCTCCGAGGTGGTAGGGGGTGCTGTCTTATCCCAGGGTACCAGGTCCCTCACCCATCTCCGTCCCTGTGCCTACTTCTCCAGGAAGTTTTCGCCCACTGGGAGTAACTATGATATTGGCAACCGCAAACTCTTAGCCATTAAATTGGCACCAGGTAACGGTCCTTACCGACCACAAGAATCTGGTTTTCTTAGAATCTGCCCGGAGGCTAAACCCGAGACAAGCTCAATGGGCGTTATTTTTTACCAGATTCAACTTTTTGGTCACCTATAGGGCGGGGTCTAAAAATATTAAGGCTGATACACTGTCGCGTAGCTTCATGGCAGCCCTCCTTCAGAGGAGGATCCTGCTTGTGTTTTGCCTCCAGGTATAATAATTTCCTCTATTGATTCTGATTTAGTCTCCGAAATTGCGGCTGATCAAGGTTCAGCTCCCGGGAACCTTCCTGAGAACAAGCTGTTTGTTCCCCTGCAATTCCGGGTAAGGGTATTCAGGGAAAATCATGACTCTGCACTATCTGGCCATCCAGGCATACTGGGTACCAAGCACCTCATTGCCAGAAACTACTGGTGGCCTGGGTTGCTTAAAGACGTTAAGGCCTACGTCGCCGCTTGTGAGGTTTGTGCTAGGTCCAAGACTCCCAGGTCCCGACCAGCGGGCTTACTATGTTCTTTGCCCATTCCCCAGAGACCTTGGGCCCATATCTCCATGGATTTTATCACCGATTTGCCTCCATCTCAAGGCAAGTCGGTGGTGTGGGTTGTAGTAGACCGCTTCAGTAAGATGTGCCACTTTGTGCCCCTCAAGAAACTACCCAATGCTAAGACGTTAGCTACCTTGTTTGTGAAACACATCCTGCGTCTCCATGGGGTTCCTGTCAATATTGTTTCTGACAGCGGGGTACATTTTGTTTCATTGTTTTGGAGAGCCTTCTGTAAAAAGTTGGAGATTGATCTGTCCTTCTCCTCGGCTTTCCATCCTGAAACTAATGGCCAAACGGAGAGGACTAATCAGTCTCTAGAACAATATTTAAGGTGTTTTATCTCTGACTGTCAACATGATTGGGTCTCATTCATTTCCCTCGCCAAATTTTCCCTTAATAACCGGGTCAGTAACTCGTCAGGGGTCTCCCACTTTTCTGTAATGTTGGGTTTAATCCACGGTTCTCCTCCGTTTCACCTGGTAGTTCCAACAATCCCGAGGTAGATGTCGTTCATCAGGAACTGTGCACAGTCTGGGCCCAGGTTCAGAAGAACCTAGAGGCGTCCCAGAGCATACAAAAGACTCAGGCAAATAGAAGACGTTCTGCTAACCCCTTGTTTGTGGTCGGGGATCTGGTGTGGCTATCTTCTAAATTTGCGCCTTAAAGTCCCGTCCAAGAAGTTTGCTCCCCGGTTTATAGGGCCGTACAAGGTCATTGAAGTCCTCAATCCTGTCTCCTTCCGACTGGAGTTGCCCCCGTCTTTTCGAGTACACGACGTGTTTCATGCCTCCCTCCTTAAACGCTGCTCCCCGTCCTTGGCTCCCTCGAGGAAACCTCCTGTCCCCGTTCTCACCCCTGAGGGGGTGGAATTCGAGGTGGCCAAGATTGTGGACAGCAAGATGGTCCAAGGCTCCCTCCAGTACCTGGTCCATTGGAGAGGATACGGGCCTGAGGAGAGGACTTGGGTACCCGCCCGGGATGTTCACGCTGGGGTATTGGTCAGGAGGTTCCACCTTCGTTTCCCCAATAAACCAGGTCCACCTAGAAAGGGTCCAGTGGCCCCTCTTAAAAGCGGGGGTACTGTAAAGGATCTGCCAGGCACAGCTTCTGTGTCAACGCCCATAGGTAATCAGTCTGCACCTGCTTCTATGTCTGTGAGACTGACTCCATCTTCCACCACTCAGGATGGCAGGCTTAGGAGTGGGAGAGCCTATCACAGCCTGGCCAGACGGAGCTAGCTCCCGCCCTCTGTCTATTTATACCTGCCTTTCCTGTTCCTCCTTGCTTGTGATTCTTCTCGTTTGGTTTCCTGGCCCTGCTGCAGCTTCTTGAACTATTTGTCCCTGCTTCATACTTACCCTGGCTTACTGACTACTCTCCTGCTCTGTGTTTGGTACCTCGTACACTCCTGGTTTGACTCGGCTTGTTCACTACTCTCCTGCTCTGCGTTTGGTACCTCGTACACTCCTGGTTTGACTCAGCTCGTTCACTTCTCTTGTTGCTCACGGTGTTGCCGTGGGCAACTGCCTCATTTCCCTTAGCTTCTGTGTACCCTTGTCTGTTTGTCTGTCGTGCACTTATTGAGAGTAGGGACCGTCGCCCAGTTGTACCCCGTCACCTAGGGCGGGTCGTTGCAAGTAGGCAGGGACTGAGTGGCGGGTAGATTAGGGCTCACTTGTCTGTTTCCCCAACCCCCAGCATTACAGCACACATACATACTGCACACATACATACTGCCCAAACTGCATACATATATACTACCCACACGCTACATATATACACACTGAACACATACATACTGCACACATACATACTGCACACATACATACTGCACACACTACACATACTGCACGCATATACATACATACATACATACATATTGCACATATACATACTGCACACACATACATACTGTACACACACACACATACTGCACACATACATACATACTGCACATATACATACTGCACACATACATACATACATACATACATACTGCACACACACACATACATACTGCACACGTACGTACGCACGTACGTACGTACGTACGTACTGCACACATCCGTACGTACGTACGTACGTACGTACGTATTACACATATACATACTGCACGTACGTACGTACGTACGTACGTACGTACGTACTGCACACACATACATACTGCACACATACATACATACTGCAAACACACACACATACATACTCCACACATACATACATATATACTGCCCACACGCTACATATACACATACTGCACACATACATACTGCACACACTGCACATACACATACTGCACACATACATACATACATATTACACATATAAATACTGCCCACACATACATACATACATACATACATATACATACTGCCCACATACATACTGCACACACACATACTGCCCACACACTACATATACTCACACTGCACATATATATACTGCACACATACATAAATACTGCCCATGCATTACAGATACACACAATGCACGTATACATACTGCACACACATACATACTGCACACATACATACTGCACACATACCTACATACATACATACATACATACAGGGCCGCCATCAGGAATTTCAGGGCCCTCTACAGCTAAATTTTCTGGGCCCCCCTACCGTGGCACCGCCTGTTAACGGTACTCCGTCCAGCACTATATCATGGTACCCAGGGCCGCCATCAGGGGGGGGTATTATGGGTACTGATGTGAGAGGCCCGGCCAAACCTAATTGAAAGGGGGGTCCGGCAACTGCCGCGACTTGCCTTTGGTAGAAAAAAAACAGGCACGTTTTTTTCACCAAAAGAATAACGTGAGCTGCGGGCCCCCCTTTCAATTAGGTTTGGCCGGGCCTCTCACATCAGTACCCATAATACCCCCCTGATGGCGGCCCTGGGTAGCATGGGGGTCGTCATGGGGGCCGCCAAACACTGCCGCCCGTGCGACCGATCGCGCGCACCCGCAAACTCCCGCGCATGCGCACCCGCAATCGCCTGGAACCGCGCACCGAATTTTGAGGCAGATTTTGACCTGCCCACACTATCTTGACGCGTTTTTTGCCCGCAGTGATTGAGGACAGCAGACAAAAAACGCAGGGAAAAATGCATTTTCTGCCTCCCATTGATTTCGATGGGAGGTCAGAGGCGGAACCGCGGCAAGAAAGGACGTGCTGCTTTTTCTTTTTTCCGCGACTGGCTCCTATTGATTTCAGATTAAATCAATGGGAGGCGGTTTTGGAAGTTTTTGGGTGCTGATTCTGACGCAGTGTCCGAGTCAATATCAAGGCCCGAAAACTCTGTGAACTGGGCCTTATTGTTAGGGCTTATTCAGACAAACGTGTAATACATCCGTGCAACGCGCATGATTTTCACGCGCCTCGCACGGACCTATGTTACTCTATGGGGCCGTGCAGACTGTCAGTGATTTTCACGCAGCGTGTGTCCGTGTGTCCGCTGCGTAAAACTCACGACATGTCCTATATTTGTGCATTGTTCGCGCATCACGCACCCATTGAAGTCAATGGGTGCGTGAAAATCACGCCCAGCACTTCCGCAGCAGTATAAACTATGAATGAAAACAGAAAAGCACCACGTGCTACAAACATACAAACAGAGTGTCATAATGATGGCGGCTGCGCGAAAATCACGCAGCCGCGCATCATACGCTGCTGACACACGGAGCTGTTATGGACCTTTTGCATGCGCAGAACGCCACGTTTTTGCGCACACAAAAAGCACACGCTCGTGTAAATCCGGCCTTAGGGTAGGAACACACTAGGCATGAACACTGCGGATTTTATGCAACACATTTTATTGTGGAAAATCCGCACCGTATTACAGTCGCAGCAGAGTGGATGAGATTTTAACAAATCTCATCCACACGCTGCAAAAAAAATGGACCTGCAGTGTGGCTTTTGGCTTTTTAAGCCGCAGCATGTCAATGTATTCTGTGGAATTGCTGCTCCTCTGTTGCGGAAATGCTGCGGTTCTGCCGCAAAAATCACAAAATGAGAAAACAAAAAAGGCACTTTTTTAAATTTATAAAAAAGTTTAGACTTGCCCCGGCCGTAGTCCTGGTGACGCGATCCTCTATTCTTAGCGCAGCCCGGCCTCCTGTCATGACGTTTCATCCCATGTGACTGCTGCAGCGGTCACATGGTCTAAAGCGTCATCCCAGGAGGCGGGGCTACGTTCAGAAGAGAGAGATGCGTCACCTAAACTACGGCCGGGGCAAGTCTAAACTTTTTTTTCCCTGCAGGATTCTCGCAGCGGGCATGCCTCACGAAACCTGCACCACTATTTGGTGCGGTTTTGCTGGTGGAATTCCCTGCGGCTACCGGGGCGGATAAGCTGTGGAGTTTTACTCAGCATATCCGCCTAGTGTGTCCCTTATGATGTCGCTCCTGGAGCTGCTGCCTGTCTCTAAATAGGCAGTTGGTCCAGTAGAATTTGGAATTATTTTTTTTTGTGAACCAGCTTAAAAAAAAATACAAAAGTTTTGTGTTAGGGCCTGTTCACATCACCGTTCGCTTCCGTTCCGGGGTTCCGTCTGAGGTTTCCATCGGGTGAACCCCGCAACGGAAAGTGAAAGTGACAGCACAGCTTCCGTTTCCGTCACCATTAGCGCAGTCGACTACGCTATTGATTCCGTCCGAAAACCAGCCGGAATGGTGACGAACGGAAGCCATTAGCGATGTTTCCGTCACCATTGAGATCAATGGTGACTGAAAGGGAAGCTGTGCTGTCACTTTCACTTTCCGTTGCGGGGTTCACCCGACAGAAACCTCAGACGGAACCCCGGAGCGGAAGCGAACGGTGATGTGAACAGGCCCTAACACAAAAGTTTTGTGTTTTTTTAAGCTGGTTCACAAAAAAAAATAATTCCAAATTCTACTGGACCAATTGCCTATTTAGAGACCGGCAGCAGCTCCAGGAGCGACATCATAAGGGACACACTAGGCGGGTATGCTGAGTAAAACTACACAGCTTATCCGCCCCGGTAGCCGCAGGGAATTCTGCCAGCAAAACCGCACCAAATAGTGGCGCAGGTTTCGTGAGGCATGTCCGCTGCGGGAATCCTGCAGGGAAAAAAAAGTTTAGACTTGCCCCGGTCGTAGCTTAGGTGACGCATCTCTCTCTTCTGAACGTAGCCCCACCTCCTGGGATGATGCTGTAGACCATGTGACCGCTGCAGCAGTCACATGGGATGAAACGTCATGACAGGAGGCGGGGCTGCGCTAAGAATAGAGGATCGCGTCACCAGGACTACGGCCGGGGCAAGTCTAAACTTTTTTATAAATGTAAAAAAGTACCTTTTTTTTTTCTCATGTGTGATTTTTGCGGCATAACCGCAGCATTTCTGCAACAGAGGAGCGGCGATTCCACAGAATAAATTGACATGCTGCGGCTTAAAAAGCCACACTGCAGGTCCATTTTTTTGCAGCGTGTGGATGAGATTTGTTAAAATCTCATCCACTCTGCTGCGACTGTAATACGCTGCGGATTTTCCACAATAAAATGTGTTGCATAAAATCCGCAGTGTTCATGCCTAGTGTGTTCCTACCCTAAGGCCTGATTTACACGAGCGTGTGCTTTTTGCGTGCGCAAAAACGTGGCGTTTTGCGCATGCAAAAGGTCCATAACAGCTCCGTGTGGCAGCAGCGTATGATGCGTGGCTGCGTGATTTTCGCGCAGCCGCCTTCATTATGACACTCTGTTTGTATGTTTGTAGCACGTGGTGCTTTCCTGTTTTCATTCATAGTTTATACTGCTGCGGAAGTGCTGGGCGTGATTTTCACGCACCCATTGACTTCAATGGGTGCGTGATGCGCGAACAATGCACAAATATCGGACATGTCGTGAGTTTTACGCAGCGGACACACGGACACACGCTGCGTAAAAATCACTGACAGTCTGAACGGCCCCATAGAGTAACATAGGTCCGTGCGAGGCGCGTGAAAATCACGCACGTTGCACGGAGTATTACACGTTCGCCTGAATAAGCCCTAACAATAAGGCCCAGTTCACAGAGTTTTTGGGCCTTCATATTGACTCGGACACTGCGTCAGAATCAGCACCAAAAAAATTCCAAAACCGCCTCCCATTGATTTAATCTGAAATCAATGGGAGCCAGTCGCGGAAAAAAGAAAAAGCAGCACGTCCTTTCTTGCCGCGGTTCCGCCTCTGACCTCCCATCGAAATCAATGGGAGGCAGAAAATTCATTTTTCGCTGCGTTTTTTGTCTGCTGTCCTCAATCGCAGCGGGCAAAAAACGCAGCAAAAAACGCGGCAAGATAGTGTGGGCAGGTCAAAATCTGCCTCAAAATTCTTTAAGGAATTTTGAGGCAGATTTTTTCGGCCTGCAAAATACTCTGTGTGAACAGGGCCATACATAAACAGCACTTTGAGACACTTTACTCACCGTGTCAGAAGAGCTGCTCCCACTCCAGTCCTCTTCAGGCGATGTCTTCGGTCCAGACGTCCAGTCCTTCACCTCCAGGCTCCAGGCTCCAGAAAATGGCGGGGATCGTAGAACTGCCGCCGCGCAACAACTAGACTCCTCCCCCTCTCCTTACGCAGCTACGCTCTGGAGAAGAAGGAGGAGGAGGCAGAGTCGGACGAGGAGGACGAGGAGGCGGAGTCGGAGGCGGACGAGGAGGACGAGGAGGACGAGTCGGAGGCGGGCCAGCAGGTAAGTAGACTGCGCCGCTGTCCCTGTGTGGCTGTCCTTCCCCCTAGATCTTGTGTTGCGGGCGTACCGCCTCCCTCTCGGCGGCGCGCCTGGTCGTTCGGGCGTGGGCGCGCGTGCTTGCGGTCGTTCACGCGCTCGCTCGTACGCGCGCAAGCGGGCGGTGTTTCGCGGCGGTAATGGGAGGGGGGCCTGCAGCTCACAGCGGTGTTTCATGAGAGGGGGGCCCGCAGCTCACGACATTGTTTTGGTGAAAAAAACAGGCCCCATTGCAGGGGCCTGTTTTTTTCTACCAAAGGCAAGTCGCGGCAGTTGCCGGGCCCCCCTTTCAATTAAGTTTGGCCGGGCCCCCTACAGTAGTACCCCTAATACCCCCCTGATGGCGGCCCTGCATACATACATACATACTGCCCACACACATACTGCCCACACACTACATATACTCACAATGAACATATATATACTGCACACATATACATACTGCACAAATACATACATACATACACACATAGATACTGCACACATACACCCTGAATACATACAAATACTGAATACATACATACTGCACACATACAAACATACTGCCCACACACTGCATATACACACAATGCACATATACACACTGCACACTGAATACATACATACATACATGCATACTGCCCACATACTACTTATACACACATTGCACACATACATACTGCACACATACACTACACACACTACATATATATACACAAAATGCACACAAATATACACACGCACAAATATTACATACACACACAAACTACATATACACACACATATAGAGCCATTACACACACACACACACTACATACATACATACATACATACATACATACATACATTGAGTCACACTCCAGTCACCTCTTTGTCTTTAGACACATTGACACTTATCTCCTTCCTGTAGACTGCTTCTTCGGCAACTTCTGTCTCCTCTGACTTCTTCAGCACGGGGTGGTGCTCCAGTGCTGGGGGGAGGGGTGTACAGAGGGAGATTAGGAACTGAAGGGGCTATCAAGGGAGTACTGGGCTGTACAGGGTTTAGTAGACATTTTAGCAGCAGCTAGGCAGGTCAGTAGTGCAGACACTGTGAAGGAGCCGGGTGCTGCTGACCTGTACAGCTGCTGGGCAGTGAATTAGATACAGAGCAAGCCACCGGGCAGGGGCTTCACATATCAGCAGTACAAGCTGAAGTAACGGCAGCCCAGCGTCCTGTTCTGCATAGATTCTCCTGTGTCACCTGTCAGGTCCCAGCCAAGCCGCACTCTCTCCGCTGTCGGATTTCCTCCTCTCCGTTGTCCTCTCTGGCGGGCAGGAGGCCCCTGCTAGTACTACACAACAGACGTGGTGCGCGGAGGCTGGGAAGGCTGCTAACAATGTTCTACATGAGAGGTCATCACGCAGCCACAACTTACATATGCGCAGCTCCTTGCACAACAAAAAAATATAGAAATCACGGACACATTCTTTTTATTCTGGACAGTTGCTAAAAGTCCTCTCATTTCACGGACTGTCCATGAATTTCACGGACTGTCCATATATGATAACAGCAGCGACAGCACCCGGCGGCCGAGTGGGCCCCCCCAAGGGTAATGGGCAGCGGCACTTGCCCGGGCTCGCCGGGTGCTGACGATGGCCCTGACTATACCCACACATATATAAACACACACAGAGGCATAAATACATATACACTAACATAGAGACATATGTACACATATATACACACACACTGGAACATATACACACACACACACACACACACACACACACACAGAGACACATACACACAACACACATAGCAGAGGTCGTAGCTAGGTTCTCCAGTACCTGGGGCAAAGATTCAGTTTGGTGCCCCCCCCCAACCTCTTTCCCGACATCTCCTTCCACCCTCGCCATGTTTGTTTTCTCTACCAATCAATGACATATTTTCCAAAAAAAAATTATATAACTCGAGCATAAAAACATTTGTAATATTTTTAAAGCAATATAGTTCTATACACAACACCAGAACCAAGCTCATTACATATGTACAGTTCCAGAACAAAGCTCATTATATATATACAGCACCAGAACCAAGCTCAGTACATGAATACAGCACCAGAACAAAGCTCAGTACAAATACATTTCAGTACAGAGATCATTTGCAAAGTCAGGTTAGCAGCTTCCAGTATGACCAGTATGACCAGAATAATGGTAATCATATACTGGGAGTTGCTTTAACCCCAAAAAATAGTACCCTCCACCATCTGTAAAGATCATACAGTAATAATTAGGTTTCGTTCTCACCTGCGTCGTGGTTCCGTTCATGGGTTCCGTCAGACCTTTCCGTCAGGGGAACCTACGAACGGAAACCAAACGGAAACAATAGCATTCCATTACCATTTCAATGGTAACGCTTCCGTTGCTAATGGTTTCTGTTTGTCTCCGTTTCACAAGGTTTCCGTTTTATTGGCGGTATCAATAGAGTAGTCGACTGTATCCACCTATAATCTATCACATCTAACTTAGATGCGATGTATTACAGGTGGATCCAGCGTGTCAGACACACAGGACACACAGGACCCACTGACACTGAACCCATCAGTCCCACAGACCTGACAAGTTCAGGATTCAGCGTAGGATACAGCTGCTCTGTATACAGGTAACAAAGCAGCTGTATCTCAAAAAGTAAAAATATTTTTTTATAAAAACTAATTATAAAGTTGCACAAAACACTCTGACTGACATTTTACAAAAAAAATAAGTTTCAAAAGGTGTTCATAACCTTTAATGCAAACAATCAGATCGTAAAAACCATTGTCCGGTAAAACATGCAGCACATGCAGTTTTATCAAAAGGTGCAGTTTTTAAATGATTGTTAATGTCTGCAAAAAACTCCTGCGCTGACTCGTGGGAATGCAACATGTTGACGTGGTTTGCAGCTGTATCGTTGTAAGACAGCAGCTACTATATGTATATACTGTACGGGTATGTTCACGCAAGGCAGATACGCTGTGTAAAAGCACTGCCCTGTGCCGCAGTTTTTCAGCCAGGAATGGCCGCTGCGGAAAACTGAGCAGAAAAAAAATGGATACTTACCATGGCGACGCTTCCCTCCTACATCCTGCAGCTCTGGGTTGATGTTTCATCCCATGTGACCACTGCAGCCTGCGATTGACTGCAGCGGTCACATGGGATGAAACGTCGCCCCAGGAGGCTGACCCGGAAAAAGAAAAAGAATTCTAGGTAAGTATAAGATTACAATTTTTTTTTTTTTTTTTAAATCAATAGATTTTTATTGAACATTTTTCCAACATACAGAATAACAAAATAACATACAAATTGCATTCCAAAGCTAACAGTGAGCAATACTTGTATTCTCTTACAGATATAAGACAAAAGAAGTCATATCATACAGAGAGATAATGCAGTATATACATGAATTAGAACCAAGTCTCTCATCCAGTGTCTTAGCCCCCCCCTGTGTCTCATATTCTATGGCATACCTCTACCTTGTATCTTCTAGTTAGCAAAATTATAGACGCTGTCCAACCATGGACCCCAATCTTTCTCATATTTAAGAATAGAGTGCCCCCTATGTGCCATCATTTTCTCATATGAGCATGTACTATTAATATGGGCAATAATCTCCGTTAAGGGAGGGATTGTCTGACTTTTCCAATACCTGGTTATTGCTAATTTGGTCTCAATAAATATATGCGCTGCGACTACTCTGTAGTCTCCCGGAATGTCCTCAAGATTCAGAAAGAGCAATGCTAACGATGATGAAGGGTCAACTGTAATTCCTGTAATATCATATAGCAACTTAAATGCAGCCTTCCATAGATTTTTGAGAGACGGACAGGTCCATAAAATATGCAATAGCGTCCCCCTACCCCCACAATTCCTCCAACAATGGTGAGAGGCGGTCGGGTATATGCGCTGGAGTTTATCTGGAGTGTAATACCAGCGAAGTATTGTCTTCATTACCGACTCATAATGAAGAGTACATTTCAAATGTTTCGCTATAAATGTAAGTGCATAAGACCACTTTTGTGCTGAGTATTCTTTTGTAAGTTCCTTTTCCCAGGCCAAGAAAGGGGAAGATTTTTCAAATATACTCTTAGATCCCAAAAGGTCATAAATAGGACGTAGTCCTTTAAGACGCGTCCCAGTTTGAGCCCATATTTGGAATATCTCTTTGTTTGCTGTGACCTCAAATGGGCAGTCCGTTTGCAACAGATGTCTGATTCTAAGGAATTTATAAAACTCAGTGTTTGGGATACCAAACTTATCGTGTAAGCAGCTAAACTGTACCACTTGGTTATTTTCGAAAAATGATGTCATCTGTGTCAGACCCCCCCCTTTCCAAAGTCGGAGATCCAAATCAGTGAGAAGAAACTCTAGAGTTTCTATCGGCGAATTGGGGAGTAGAGATAATGAAGATGTGTTACACAGCGAATGGAATTTTACCCAGTTTTGTATAGAAGTGGATAGAAAATATGGCAGAGATATCTTTGGAGATTTTGGGTGTAATTTTACAATTAAAAGGGCCTTTAGATTATGTATAGGTGATGTTGACATTTCAATTTGTACCCAATGTTGGGAGGTATCTCCTTCCCACCAGTATTTCAATTGCGATATCTGAGTGGACAAATAATAGTGATGGATATTAGGTAAACTTAAGCCCCCTTGTTTTTTCCCTTTATTCAATAAACGAGCGGCTATGCGTGGTCTACTTTTTTGCCAGACATAGGAGCTTACCAACCTGTGTGCTTTATTAAAAAAGGACAAGGGCATTTTAATCGGTAAAGTCCGAAACAGATATAGTAACTTTGGAAGTACCAACATTTTAAATGCCGCGATACGACCTATCCACGAAACTTCATGTAACTCCAATTGTTTCAAATCTACTTCTATTTGCGCTAACATAGAACAATAATTGACTTGGTATAGCTGTGAGACTTTAGGAGTGATGTTTATCCCCAAGTATTTAATATGTGATTGTTGCCAATCTAACGGAAATTTCTCCCGCATATATTCCAGGTCCAACAATGAGCAATTTAGGGGTATAGCTTGTGATTTTCCCATGTTCACTTTATAAAATGCTATTTGACCGAATTCCTGGATAATCTCAAATGCAGTTGCTAACGACTTTTCCGGCTGTTCTAGGGTTAATATTATGTCGTCTGCATAAAGGGAAATGCAGTGGGATCTATCTCCTATTTTTATCCCGTGAATGTCCTGATGTTGTCTAAAAGCCTGTGCCAATGGTTCTATAGACAGAACAAAAATTAAAGGCGATAGTGGACACCCTTGTCTTGTCCCATTCGTTATCCCAAAATCCTCCGAAAGCGCACCATTAACAAACACTTTTGCCGATGGACTGGAATATAAAGCTTGAATTGCCGTTGTAATAGATCCTTCAAATCCCATTTCTTCTAAAACCGTGAACACAAATGAACATTTAACCCTATCGAAGGCTTTTTCAGCATCTAGAGTAACCATAACAGCTTTAGTTTTTTTCCTATTTACATAATCTAAAATATTGAGAACTCTCCTAGTGTTTTCCGGAGCCTGTCTTCCTTTAACGAATCCGACTTGGTCTCTATTAACTAGTATTGGAATTACCTCCGACAAGCGGTTTGCCAATACCTTGGCATAAATTTTTACATCCGAGTTAAGGAGGGAAATGGGCCTAAAATTTTGTGGTGAGTCCGGTGTTTTGCCTGATTTGGGGAGTGTCACTATCACTGCACTCAGCATTTCCTTTGGGAAAGTCCCCTCCGAAATGGCATGCTTTAGGGTTTCAAACAGATGCGGGAGGAGAGTTTTTTCAAAAGTTTTATAGTAGATACCAGATAGCCCATCTGGTCCAGGGGCCTTGTGTAGCGGTAGGGAACGAATTATTTTGGATATTTCCCCCTCCGATATAGGGAGGTTTAACTCTGCCAACTGTTGGGAAGATAAACGTGGAAGTTTTAGATCTCTTAAGAAATCTCTGACAGCCTGTCGGGTCGGTTGTGGATTTGTCGTATGTGATTGCAAATTATAAAGGGATTCATAGTATTCTTTGAACTTTTGTGCTATGTCTCCAGGTGAGTATATTTTAGTGTTTCTAATTGGATCTTTAAGAAAAGCTATCTTACTCTTGATATTCCTGGCTTTTATTCTGTGTGCCAAGAGTTTACTGGCTTTGTTATCCTGTGAGTAGTATTGAGCTTTGACAGATTGTAAGTTTTTTTCATATTTGTACATCAAACAATCCTTCAATTTAATTCGGAGGTGTCGCAGTTTCTCAGTGTTAGCTGGGGAGGTGTCAGTTTTATTCAGGGCCTCTATATTACGTATTTGTGTCATTGTATCCTCGAACTGCCGATCCCTCTCTTTCTTTGCTCTATGCCCCCATTTTATAAAAAGGCCTCTCATGTATGCTTTGTGTGCATTCCACAGAACAAATGGATCCTGAACAGAGTTTACATTCAATAGAAAATATTCCTCTAGGCCTTTGCTCAGTTCCTCCTTATATTTAGGATGTGACATCAGATACGCATTGTTTCTCCATAGGAAATGTGTTTGTGAGTTATGGGTATCCTTTACACATATGGTAATAGCTGCATGATCTGACCATTTAATCAGCTCAATAGAGGATTTGTCCACTTTTTGTAATAGCGAACGCCCTACCAGAAATAAGTCTATGCGAGAATAGGACTTATGTACCGATGAAAAAAAGGAGTAGTCTCTTTCCGAGTCGTGTTGAATGCGCCAAATATCATACATATCTTCCCTTAGCAAGACAGGGGCTAGAGATTGGGAATGTGTTCTATGTTCACTCGTGGAATCTATTGATGGGTCATGTATGGTATTGAAATCCCCACAAATTACCAATTCCCCCCTCTTAACTTTGTTGATTTTACGAAATAATTTATTTAGAAAACGGATTTGGTGTGCGTTTGGGGCATATACAACTACTATGGTGAATACCACATTGTTCAATTCTCCTATCTGGATGATATATCTCCCTCCCGGGTCTAGAAAAGTCGAGATAGGATTAAATGCGACTGTATTTCGAATTGCTAGAAGTACCCCTCTCTGTTTCTTGGTGTGGTGAGAAAGAATAACCTTGGAGAATTGAGGATGTTTTACTCTATGTGCATCTTTTTCTAGTAGATGGGTCTCCTGTGTACATAATATGTCGCATTTCAAGGAAAGAGCTTCTCTCCACATAAACGCTCTCTTATGTGGACTATTTAAACCTTTTGCATTTAGAGAGACAAACTTAATCATCGTAATGTATTAGGATCTCAAAAATGTGTGTAAGCGGTGTCTTCTTGTATTCCATTAGTCCCTCAAACTTTGTATATTGAAGTATATGGAAGGATAATATAAAGCACTCTAACCTTACCAAACATAATATTGCATATATCCATACAAGTGACCCTATATCCGGTATGTTAACTTCACATTTCATCACTGTACTAGACACGATATATCGTACACATATAAACACATTTAGGTGTCTATTGACCCATAAAATAGAGTCACACCAACCACACAAACATAAACACATATACAGCTGAATAAGCTGTTGAAAAATAGTGGGACAAATTCTCAGGGCTCGAATCCCAGAGACAGTCCAGAACTCCAAACGGCAACTGTGATACCTTATATTATGTTATTGGCTCTTCAGCGATGTGGTCCCTTTTTTGTAGGCACCTTTTGCCACTCTTGCTCCAATCGAGAGGGGTATCCCCCCCCCCGTTCTTCTGTGATCTCCGGAATTGGAAGCTTTTTAGATTGCAGGAACTTTCTTCCTTCCCCCAATGTAGAAATAACTTGCAGTGTTCCATTCTGGCGTACCAGAATTTTTACAGGGAATCCCCACCTGTAGGCGATGTTGTGCTCTCTTAAAATTGCAGTAATAGGTGATAGGTTTTTTCTCATCCGAAGTGTGGCTGCTGATAGATCCGCATATAACTTGATATGCTGATATGGTGTCGGTATATCCCCCAGTGTCCTAATCGCTGCCAGCAAAGCCTCCTTAACGTGGTAGTAGTGGATCCTGATCAGAACATCTCGGGGTAAAGTGTCCGGTAGGTGTTTCGGACGCGGCACTCTATGTGCCCTATCGATTATGATATCTGTATCTGAACTCTTCGGTAGAATAGCCATCATAAGCGCTTGCACATATTTAGTAAGATCAGCAGGCAGAATATCCTCTGAGATACCTCTAATTTTCACATTATTCCGTCTAGACCTATCTTCCAGGTCTATGACCTTAGCTTGTAACTTTTCAATCTCTACGGATAAGTCAGAGTGTGTATCCACTAGATTATTATGTGAGGCAGCGAACTCTCCCATCTTGTGCTCAATATGATGTATCCGTTGCCCCAGGCCTTGTAGTGTAGCTGTAATAGGAGCCAGCAAGGCAGTGAATTCAGTATGTATAGAGGTACTAAACACCGTCAGCATCTCTTTCATCAAAGTGCCCGAGGCCGGGCCATCAGTAGTTGGTATGTCTCTAAATGCTTTTATCATTAAAGACGGCCCCCGGGATTGAGATTCTCTCTCTCTTACCTCTGAGCCTCGTCGAGCTTGCTCCTTTGTCCTATGCTGCCGCACTTCCGGACTGTGTGAAGGGGAAGATGGCGTCGACCGCATGGTGTCTTCATCTCCGGTTTCTTCCAGGGACTCCGCAGCCAGAGGGCTGTATCGGGATCCCGAAATTATCTGCTGCGCAACTCCCCGGGAGTCTGCTATGGTAAGTGGAGATCTTTTTGCGCTTTGGTGAGAAGCAGAGGAAAGTGACGATGCTGCTTTTCCCGGGCTTAAAGTGAGAGGATAAGTAGTGAGGCCTGCAGCCTCGTCCTCTCCCTCTCGGTCCTTCTCGAAATAAAAGTCCAATTTGCCCTGTTGTTTCAGGCCTTTCCTGCCTCTCGTCATCATGAGTAGTTCTGTCTACTTTTGGGTCTCTAAGAGAGTATTAGAAGAGCCGTGCGTTATAATTAGCTTTGTCTGTTGCCGGAGCTCCGGGATCAAGCTGCCATGTCTCTCGGCTGCCAAGCCACGCCCCAAGATTACAATTTTTAATGAGTTGCGTTTTTTGCAGCGGAATCGCATAAGTGTGCATTTCCCCTGCATTGACCACACGATGGCACTGCTGCTCAGCGTATCACTAGGCTGCCTGCCTTATATTCAAATTAGTGAGATTTCTCAGCATTGAACACACGATGGTGCTGCTGCTTAGCGTATCACAATCGGGCTTCAAACAAACTTTCTAAAATATATAATAGATATAGTGTGCATTTCCCTGCATTGACCACACGATGGCGCTGCCTGCATTAAATTCAATTTAGTGAGATTTCTCAGCATTGACCACACGATAGCGCTGCTGCTTATCGTATCACAATCGGGCTTCAAACAAACTTCCTAAAACATATAATATAGATGTAGTGTGTATTTCTCTACATTGACCACACGATGGCGCTGCTGCTCAGCGTATCACTAGGCTGCCTGCATTACATTCAATTTAGTGAGAATTCTCAGCATTGACCACACGATGGCGCTGCTGCTTAGCACATCACAATCGGGCTTCAAACAAACTTTCTAAAATATATAATAGATATAGTGTGCATTTCCCTGCATTGACCACACAATGGCGATGCTGCTCAGCGTATCACTAGGATGGCTGCCTGCATTACATTCAATTTAGTGAGATATCTCAGCATTGACCACACGATGGCGCTGCTGCTTAGCTTGTCACAATCGGGCTTCAAACAAACTTTCTAAAATATATAATAGATATGGTGTGCATTTTCCAGCATTGACCACAGGATGGCGCTGCGGCTCAGCGTATCACTAGGCTGCCTGCCTTACATAAAATTTAGTGAGATTTCTCAGCATTGACCACACTATGACGCTGCTGCTTAGCGTATCACAATCGGGCTTCAAACAAACTTTCTAAAATATATAATATTATATATATATATATATATATATATATATATATATATATATATATATATATATATATATATATATATATATATAGTGTGCATTTCCCTACATTGACCACATGATGGTGCTGCTGCTTAGCGTATCACAATCGGTTTTCATACAAACTTTCTAAAATATATAATATTATATATATATATATATATATATATATATATAGTAGAAATGAAGAGCGAGTAACGGCACCAGGACTTCAGTGTTGGGGAGATGTTGGTTTATTCACCACCAGGTGGAAAGAATGAGCGACGTTTCGGTTCACACCTGAACCTTTCTCAAGCTAATTACAACAGTGCATAGTGCCACATATAAATAGGGATACAAAGTATATACAATCAACAGTGCAATTAATAGTATATATGTAAAAAATACAATAATATACAACATATAGTTATACACAAGTAAATACATACCAATATGTGTGTCCAGTACATGTGTTTAAGAAACAACATCTCATAATATATGAAAAATAATGCAAAAAACATAAGGTAATATTATAATTACCCTAATCAAAAACACCAGCTCATAATGAGGGGGAGGAGCAGAGGGAACGTTCCAAGTACAAAAAGTAATATTACGTCATAAAAAACTTACAGTGTCAGCTCTCTGTGATGCATGGAATAAACCATGGCGTCCCGCAGTCGATAATGCGCATGCGCAAGATGGCGAACTGCCGGAAATGCGTCACGTGGAACGCATACCTGAAACGCAGTGTAGCCGTGCATGCGCAGAAAGTGGATTCTATCTCTGCGTATGTTTCACATCAATATGGAAAGAAAACTCAAAAGAGTATATAACCAACAAAATATAGTATATTATATATATAGATAGATAGCCCATATTATATATATGGGAAATATACTCGAATATCTATAATAAAAAAAAATTATTTATATAGTCTAAGGGGAATGGCCACGGATCACAGCATAAATGGGGAGAACGGCTATGTCTACAAATAGGCGGCCCAATCTCACAGAGACAACAAAGTCTCAACCACCCACTCATGTCTTTTTTTGAATTTGAGGACCACATTATGAACATAAAATAGAAGAGTAATAATTTATTTCATATATTGATTATACTTTATTCCACATGATTACCACAGAGAGCATATAATTCACATATAAAGTTTGTGATATACATCAAAGAAAATCTATATATAATCCTTGGAACAAAAATCGATGAGGAAACATAACCTCTGCTCCCATGATGTACATCCCTTCATATAAGTTGGTATCTGTGAATAGAAAAAATGTTTTATTTAAAGTGAAAAGATATTCAAAATGAATATACATAAAAATACACCTATAATTATATAAATTTAAAAACAATGTCAAAAAGATCCCACCTACACTCAAAAGAATGGATCGTATAGATATATCGGACTCAAAATCAATCATGTCATATATACATGAGCTTTCAAATATGTGGGAAATATGTATATTCTACATTAAGTCCCTTTGGGGACATGGTATCAAGAGTAAAAATCCACTCAAGTTCTTTACGTTTGAGGGCCAGCTCTCTGTCACCTCCTCGTCTGTTTAGGGGTACTGAATCAATAATTTTAAAACGCATTTGGGATACATTATGTCTACAGTCTACAAAATGTCTGGAGACTGGAAGATCTCGTCTTGGTGTTGATACTAGATTTGTGGTTCCTCATTCTAAGTGTTACTTCCGTGGTGGTCTCACCCACATAATATAGGCCACATGGACAAATCAATAGGTAAATAGCAAAGGTGGTTTTACAGGTATAGAAGCCATGAATTTTAAAAGTTTTACCTGTTCGTGGATGACAAAAACGGTCACCCTTAATCATATGATTGCACATATTACATCCCAAGCACGGGAAGCATCCATATTTTTTGGGGGCTAAAACACTCTGTGACATCTTAGTTTTAGATCCAATATCTGCCTTTACTAGCTTATTTTTGATGGTTTTACCTTTACGGTATGCTAATAATGGTGGCTCTTGGAATTCCTTGATCATTGGAAAAGCCCTAGTTAATAGACGCCATTCCCTTCTCAGAATATTGCCAATTTCTGGGCTTGATGTAGAAAAAGTTGACACAAATGGTATAAGAACATTTTTCTTATGCACCACTGTCTGTTTGTCTAAAAGTTGTTGTCTATCCATTTTTATCGTCTGTCTTTTATATAAATTGAGCATATCAGTTGGATATCCCCTACATTTAAATTTGTTGCACATCTCGTCCACTCTCTTGGACAGCTGATCTTCATTACTAACAATTCTTCGAACTCTAAGAAGTTGGCTGAAGGGCAATGATCTCACCATAGCCCTGGGGTGTCCACTATTATAGTGCAACAGACTGTTCCTATCGGTTTCCTTACAAAATATATCGGTGGTAAGAATGCCATCCTGTAAATGGATCTTAGTATCCAAAAACTCAACTGAAGAGTCAGAATGGATCATAGTAAATTTGATCCCCTGACACATATCATTTAGAAAAGAGTGAAATAATTTCAATTCATCCTCTGAACCGGTCCAGATGAGGAAGATATCGTCTATGTATCGCCACCACCGCAAAACATTTCTGAAGTGGTGGGACACATGGACAAGATCCTCCTCAATCCGCCGCATGAAAATATTGGCATATGTCGGGGCCATATTAGACCCCATAGCCGTACCCATTTTTTGAAGGTAGAACTTATCACCAACCATGAAATAATTTTTAGTGAGTATAAACTCATTAATATTTTAACAAATTCAATTTTTCTGTTTGAAAAATCCAGACGTGTCAGGTAGTGAAGAGCAGCTTCAATGCCTAAGGAGTGATCTATGGAGGTATACAGACTTCCCACATCAAGGGTAGCAAGGATAGACCGGCCAGGGACCCTGAGAGAGCCAATCCTGACGAGGAAATCAGTGGTATCCTTGATGTAGGAGTCAGCCCCCATAGCAAACTGTCTCAAAATTTTGTCAATAAAGATAGCTGCTGGAACAAATAGCGAATCACTACCCGACACAATGGGGCGGCCAGGGGGTTTACATGGATCCTTGTGAATCTTAGGAAGAAGGTAAAGCACCGGAGTGACCGGATGCCTTACCTTCAAAAATTCACAAAGGTCCTTATCAATAATTTTAGATAGAAAGGCCTCATCAACAAGTAATTTTAATTCATTCATAAAGGAAAATTTTGGATCACCCGATAATTCAGTATATACATCATGGTCATTCAATTGCATCTCCAATTCCTGCAGATAAAGGGACGTGTCCATCACAACAATGGCACCCCCCTTATCTGCAGGTTTAACAGTGACGGAAGTATTGTCCATCAATTCATTTAAAGCCATTTGTTCCAAGCGTGTAATGTTTCTATGATAGTTATCCCTTTTATTTTGCTTGTTTCTAAATGTTTGAATGTGCTTATCAACCAATGAGATATATGCCTCAACCTCATGCGAATTTTGGGGTGGCTGAAACTTACTCTTTATAGTGAGATCTAGACTTTTCAAATCAAACATATGCTCATTAGACAGGGGTACATTTATATCAGAAGAACCAAACACTGGTTAATCTGAAAAATGTGCTTTTAATCTCAACATTCTGAAAAAGCGTTTCAAATCAAGATCTAATTCAAACCAGTTGACAACATTAGTGGGACAAAATGATAACCCACGATTAAGAATTTTTAACTGTAACTGATTAAGAGAAAAGGATGAAATATTAACCACAAGATTTACGGATTCTTTTTCCTCGTCTGGTAGTGGCGATTCCCTCGTATTGGGGTTATCCTCCCCCTCGATTTGATGTTGATTGCCAGATCTCTTATGCCTATATATATATATATATAGTGTGCATTTCCCTACATTGACTTGACCACATGATGGTGCTGCTGCTTAGCGTATCACAATCGGGCTTCAAACAAACTTTCTAAAATATATAATATATAGATATAGAGCGCATTTCCCAGCATTGACCACACGATGGCGCTGCTGCTCAGCGTATCACTAGGCTGCCTGAATTACATTCAATTTAGTGAGATTTCTCAGCATTGACCACACGATGGCGCTGCTGCATAGCGTATCACAATCGGGCTTCGAACAGACTTTCTAAAATATATAATATATAGATATAGTGTGCATTTCCCTGCATTGACCAAATGATGGCGCTGCTGCTCAGCGTATTACTAGGCTGCCCGCATTACATCCAATTTAGTGAGATTTCTCAGCATTGACCACATGATGGAGCTGCTGCTTAGCGTATCACAATCGGGCTTCAAACAAACTTTCTAAAATATATAATATATAGATATAGTGTGCATTTCCCTGCATTGACCACACGATGGCGATGCTGCTCACCGTATCACTAAGCTGCTTGCATTACATCCAATTTAGTGAGATTTCTCAGCATTGACCACACGATGGCGCTGCTGCTTAGCGTATCACAATCGGGCTTCAAACACACTTTCTAAAATATATAATCTATAGATATAGTGTGCATTTCCCAGCATTGACCACACGATGGCGCTGCTGCTCAGCGTATCACTAGGCTGTCTGCCTTACATTAAATTTAGTGAGATTTCTCAGCATAGACCACACGATGGCGCTGCTGCTTAACATATCACAATCGGGCTTCACACAAACTTTCGACATAATGTAATATATAGATATATTGTGCATTTCCTGCATTGACCACACGATGGCACTGCTGCCCAGCGTATCACTAGGCTGCCTGCTTTACATTCAATTTAGTGAGATTTCTCAAAATTGACCACACGATGGCGCTGCTGCTTAGCATATCCCAATCGGGCTTCAAACAAACTTTATCAAATATATAATATATAGATATAATGGGCATTGCCCAGCATTGACCACACGATGGCGCTGCTGCTCAGGGTATCACTAGGCTGCCTGCATTACATTCAATTTAGTGAGATTTCTCAGCATTGACCACACGATGGCGCTGCTGCTTAGCGTATCACAATCGGGCTTCAAACAAACTTCCTAAAATATATAATATAGATGTAGTGTGCATTTCCTAACATTGACCACATGATGGCGCTGCTGCTGCTCAGCGTATCACTAGGCTGCCTGCATTACATTCAATTTAGTGAGATTTCTCAGCATTGACCACACGATGGCGCTGCTACTTAGCGTATCACAATCGGTCTTCAAACAAACTTTCTAAAATATATAATATATAGATATAGTGTGCAATTCCCTACATTGACCACATGATGGTGCTGCTGCTTAGCGTATCACAATCGGGCTTCAAACAAACTTTCTAAAATATATAATATATAGCTATAGTGCGCATTTCCAAGCATTGACCACACGATGGCGCTGCTGCTCAGCGTATCACTAGGCTGCCTGCATTACATTCAATTTAGTGAGATTTCTCAGCATTGACCACACGATGGCGCTGCTGCTTAACATATCACAATCGGGCTTCACACAAACTTTCTAAAATATATAATATAGCTATAGTGCGCATTTCCCAGCATTGACCACATGATGGCACTGCTGCTCAGCGTATCACTAGGCTGCCTGCATTACATTCAATTTAGTGAGATTTCTCAGCATTGACCACACGATGGCGCTGCTGCTTAACATATCACAATCGGGCTTCACACAAACTTTCTAAAATATATAATATAGCTATAGTGCGCATTTCCCAGCATTGACCACACGATGGCGCTGCTGCTCAGCGTATCACTAGGCTGCCTGCATTACATTAAATTTAGAGAGATTTCTCAGCATTGACCACACGATGGCGCTGCTGCTTAGCGTATCACAATCGGTCTTCAAACAAACTTTCTAAATTATATAATATTATATATATATATATATATATATATAGTGTGCATTTCCCTACATTGACCACATGATGGTGCTGCTGCTTAGCGTATCACAATCGGGCATCAAACAAACTTTCTAAAATATATAATATATAGATATTGTTTGCATTTCCCAGCATTGACCATACGTTGGCACTGCTGCTCAGCGTATCACTAGGCTGCCTGCATTACATTCAATTTAGTGAGATGTCTCAGCATTGACCACACGATGGCGCTGCTGCTTAGCGTATCACAATCGGGCTTCGAACAGACTTTGTAAAATATATAATATATAGATATAGTGTGCATTTCCCTGCATTGACCACACGATAGCGTTGCTGCTCAGCGTATCACTAGGCTGCCTGCATTACATTCAATTTAGTGAGATTTCTCAGCATTGACCACACGATGGCGCTGCTGCTTAGCGTATCACAATCGGGCTTCAAACAAACTTCCTAAAATATATAATATAGATGTAGTGTGCATTTCCCAACATTGACCACATGATGGCGCTGCTGCTGCTCAGCGTATCACTAGGCTGCCTGCATTACATTCAATTTAGTGAGATTTCTCAGCATTGACCACACGATGGCGCTGCTATTTAGCGTATCACAATCGGTCTTCAAACAAACTTTCTAAAATATATAATATATAGATATAGTGTGCAATTCCCTACATTGACCACATGATGGTGCTGCTGCTTAGCGTATCACAATCGGGCTTCAAACAAACTTTCTAAAATATATAATATATAGCTATAGTGCGCATTTCCCAGCAATGACCACACGATGGCGCTGCTGCTCAGCGTATCACTAGGCTGCCTGCATTACATTCAATTTAGTGAGATTTCTCAGCATTGACCACACGATGGCGCTGCTGCTTAACATATCACAATCGGGCTTCACACAAACTTTCTAAAATATATAATATAGCTATAGTGCGCATTTCCCAGCATTGACCACATGATGGCGCTGCTGCTCAGCGTATCACTAGGCTGCCTGCATTACATTCAATTTAGTGAGATTTCTCAGCATTGACCACACCATGGCGCTGCTGCTTAGCGTATCACAATCGGTCTTCAAACAAACTTTCTAAATTATATAATATTATATATATATATATATACATATATATATATATATATATATATATATATATATATATATATATATATATATATATATAGTGTGCATTTCCCTACATTGACCACATGATGGTGCTGCTGCTTAGCGTATCACAATCGGGCTTCAAACAAACTTTCTAAAATATATAATATATAGATATAGTTTGCATTTCCCAGCATTGACCACACGATGGCACTGCTGCTCAGCGTATCACTAGGCTGCCTGCATTACATTCAATTTAGTGAGATGTCTCAGCATTGACCACACGATGGCGCTGCTGCTTAGCGTATCAGAATCGGGCTTCGAACAGACTTTGTAAAATATATAATATATAGATATAGTGTGCATTTCCCTGCATTGACCACACGATAGCGTTGCTGCTCAGCGTATCACTAGGCTGCCTGCATTACATTCAATTTAGTGAGATTTCTCAGCATTGACCACACGATGGCGCTGCTGCTTAGCGTATCACAATCGGGCTTAAAACAAACTTTCTAAAATATATAATATAGATGTAGTGTGTATTTCCCAGCATTGACCACACGATGGCGCTGCTGCTCAGAGTATCACTAGGCTGCCTGCATTACATTCAATTTAGTGAGATTTCCCAGCATTGACCATACGATGGCGCTGCTGCTCAGCGTATCACTAGGCTGCCTGCATTACATTCAATTTAGTGAGATTTCTCAGCATGGACCACACGATGGCGCTGCTGCTTAGCGTATCACAATCGGTCTTCAAACAAACTTTCTAAAATATATAATATATAGATATAGTGTGCATTTCCCTACATTAACCACATGATGGTGCTGCTGCTTAGCGTATCACAATCGGGCTTCAAACAAACTTTCTAAAATATATAATATAGATGTAGTGTGCATTTCCCAACATTGACCACATGATGGTGCTGCTGCTGCTCAGCGTATCACTAGGCTGCCTGCATTACATTCAATTTAGTGAGATTTCTCAGCATTGACCACACTATGACGCTGCTACTTAGCGTATCACAATCGGTCTTCAAACAAACTTTCTAAAATATATAATATATAGATATAGTGTGCATTTCCCTACATTAACCACATGATGGTGCTGCTGCTTAGCGTATCACAATCGGGCTTCAAACAAACTTTCTAAAATATATAATATATAGATATAGAGCGCATTTCCCAGCATTGACCATACGATGGCGCTGCTGCTCAGCGTATCACTAGGCTGCCTGCATTACATTCAATTTAGTGAGATTTCTCAGCATTGACCACATGATGGCACTGCTGCATAGCGTATCACAATCGGGCTTCGAACAGACTTTCTAAAATATATAATATATAGATATAGTGTGCATTTCCCTGCATTGACCACACGATGGCGCTGCTGCTCAGCGTATCACTAGGCTGCCCGCATTACATCAAATTTAGTGAGATTTCTCAGCATTGACCACACGATGGCGCTGCTGCTTAGCGTATCACAATAGGGCTTCAAACACACTTTCTAAAATATATAATCTATAGATATAGTGTGCATTTCCCAGCATTGACCACACGATGGCGCTGCTGCTCAGTGTATCACTAGGCTGCCTGCCTTACATTAAATTTAGTGAGATTTCTCAGCATTGACCACACGATGGCGCTGCTGCTTAACATATCACAGTCGGTCGTCAAACAAACTTTCTAAAATATGTACTATATGATATAGTGTGCATTTCCCAGCATTGACCACACGATGGCGCTGCTGCTCAGCGTATCACTAGGCTGCCTGCATTACATTCAATTTAGTGAGATTTCTCAGCATTGACCACACGATGGCGCTGCTGCTTAGCGTATCACAATCGGTCGTCAAACAAACTTTCTAAAATATGTAATATACAGATATAGTGTGCATTTCCCAGTATTGACCACACGATGGCGCTGCTGCTCAGCGTATCACTAGGCTGCCTGCCTTACATTAAATTTAGTGAGATTTCTCAGCATTGACCACACGATGGCGCTGCTGCTTAACATATCACAATCGGGCTTCACACAAACTTTCTAAAATATATATATATATATATATATATATATATATATATATATATATATAGTGTGCATTTCCCTACATTGACCACATGATGGTGCTGCTGCTTAGCGTATCACAATCGGGCTTCAAACAAACTTTCTAAAATATATAATATATAGATATAGTTTGCATTTCCCAGCATTGACCACACGATGGCACTGCTGCTCAGCGTATCACTAGGCTGCCTGCATTACATTCAATTTAGTGAGATGTCTCAGCATTGACCACACGATGGCGCTGCTGCATAGCGTATCACAATCGGGCTTCGAACAGACTTTCTAAAATATATAATATATAGATATAGTGTGCATTTCCCTACATTGACCACATGATGGTGCTGCTGCTTAGCGTATCACAATCGGGCTTCAAACAAACTTTCTAAAATATATAATATATAGATATAGTGTACATTTCCCAGCATTGACCACACGATGGCGCTGCTGCTCAGCGTATCACTAGGCTGCCTGCATTACATTCAATTTAGTGAGATTTCTCAGCATTGACCACACTTTGGTGCTGCTGCTTAGCGTATCACAATCGGGCTTCAAACAAACTTTCTAAAATATATATATATATATAGTGTGCATTTCCCTGCATTGACCACACGATAGCGCTGCTGCTCAGCGTATCACTAGGCTGCCCGCATTACATCCAATTTAGTGAGATTTCTCAGCATTGACCACACTTTGGTGCTGCTGCTTAGCGTATCACAATCGGGCTTCAAACAAACTTTCTAAAATATATAATACATAGATATAGTTTGCAATTCCCTGCATTGACCACACGATGGCGCTGCTGCTCACCGTATCACTAGTCTGCTTGCATTACATCCAATTTAGTGAGATTTCTCAGCATTGACCACACGATGGCGCTGCTGCTTAGCGTATCACAGTCGGGCTTCAAACAAACTTTCTAAAATATATAATATAGATGTAGTGTGTATTTCCCAGCATTGACCACACGATGGCGCTGCTGCTCAGAGTATCACTAGGCTGCCTGCATTACATTCAATTTAGTGAGATTTCTCAGCATTGACCACATGATGGTGCTGCTGCTTAGCGTATCACAGTCGGGCTTCAAACAAACTTTCTAAAATATATAATATAGATGTAGTGTGCATTTCCCAACATTGACCACATGATGGCGCTGCTGCTGCTCAGCATATCACTAGGCTGCCTGCATTACATTCAATTTAGTGAGATTTCTCAGCATTGACCACACGATGGCGCTGCTGCTTAGCGTATCACAATCGGTCTTCAAACAAACTTTCTAAAATATATAATATATAGATATAGTGTGCATTTCCCTACATTGACCACATGATGGTGCTGCTGCTTAGCGTATCACAATCGGGCTTCAAACAAACTTTCTAAAATATATAATATATAGATATAGTGTACATTTCCCAGCATTGACCACACGATGGCGCTGCTGCTCAGCGTATCACTAGGCTGCCTGCCTTACATTAAATTTAGTGAGATTTCTCAGCATTGACCACACGATGGCGCTGCTGCTTAACATATCACAATCGGGCTTCACACAAACTTTCTAAAATATATATATATATAGTGTGCATTTCCCTACATTGACCACATGATGGTGCTGCTGCTTAGCGTATCACAATCGGGCTTCAAACAAACTTTCTAAAATATATATATATATATAGTGTGCATTTCCCTGCATTGACCACACGATAGCGCTGCTGCTCAGCGTATCACTAGGCTGCCCGCATTACATCCAATTTAGTGAGATTTCTCAGCATTGACCACACTTTGGTGCTGCTGCTTAGCGTATCACAATCGGGCTTCAAACAAACTTTCTAAAATATATAATACATAGATATAGTTTGCAATTCCCTGCATTGACCACACGATGGCGCTGCTGCTCACCGTATCACTAGTCTGCTTGCATTACATCCAATTTAGTGAGATTTCTCAGCATTGACCACACGATGGCGCTGCTGCTTAGCGTATCACAGTCGGGCTTCAAACAAACTTTCTAAAATATATAATATAGATGTAGTGTGTATTTCCCAGCATTGACCACACGATGGCGCTGCTGCTCAGAGTATCACTAGGCTGCCTGCATTACATTCAATTTAGTGAGATTTCTCAGCATTGACCACATGATGGTGCTGCTGCTTAGCGTATCACAGTCGGGCTTCAAACAAACTTTCTAAAATATATAATATAGATGTAGTGTGCATTTCCCAACATTGACCACATGATGGCGCTGCTGCTGCTCAGCATATCACTAGGCTGCCTGCATTACATTCAATTTAGTGAGATTTCTCAGCATTGACCACACGATGGCGCTGCTGCTTAGCGTATCACAATCGGTCTTCAAACAAACTTTCTAAAATATATAATATATAGATATAGTGTGCATTTCCCTACATTGACCACATGATGGTGCTGCTGCTTAGCGTATCACAATCGGGCTTCAAACAAACTTTCTAAAATATATAATATATAGATATAGTGTACATTTCCCAGCATTGACCACACGATGGCGCTGCTGCTCAGCGTATCACTAGGCTGCCTGCCTTACATTAAATTTAGTGAGATTTCTCAGCATTGACCACACGATGGCGCTGCTGCTTAACATATCACAATCGGGCTTCACACAAACTTACTAAAATATATATATATATAGTGTGCATTTCCCTACATTGACCACATGATGGTGCTGCTGCTTAGCGTATCACAATCGGGCTTCAAACAAACTTTCTAAAATATATAATATATAGATATAGTGTACATTTCCCAGCATTGACCACACGATGGCGCTGCTGCTCAGCGTATCACTAGGCTGCCTGCATTACATTAAATTTAGTGAGATTTCTCAGCATTGACCACACGATGGCGCTGCTGCATAGCGTATCACAATCGGGCTTCGAACAGACTTTGTAAAATATATAATATATAGATATAGTGTGCATTTCCCTGCATTGACCACACGATAGCGCTGCTGCTCAGCGTATCACTAGGCTGCCCGCATTACATCCAATTTAGTGAGATTTCTCAGCATTGACCACACTTTGGTGCTGCTGCTTAGCGTATCACAATCGGGCTTCAAACAAACTTTCTAAAATATATAATACATAGATATAGTTTGCAATTCCCTGCATTGACCACACGATGGCGCTGCTGCTCACCGTATCACTAGTCTGCTTGCATTACATCCAATTTAGTGAGATTTCTCAGCATTGACCACACGATGGCGCTGCTGCTTAGCGTATCACAGTCGGGCTTCAAACAAACTTTCTAAAATATATAATATAGATGTAGTGTGTATTTCCCAGCATTGACCACACGATGGCGCTGCTGCTCAGAGTATCACTAGGCTGCCTGCATTACATTCAATTTAGTGAGATTTCTCAGCATTGACCACATGATGGTGCTGCTGCTTAGCGTATCACAGTCGGGCTTCAAACAAACTTTCTAAAATATATAATATAGATGTAGTGTGCATTTCCCAACATTGACCACATGATGGCGCTGCTGCTGCTCAGCATATCACTAGGCTGCCTGCATTACATTCAATTTAGTGAGATTTCTCAGCATTGACCACACGATGGCGCTGCTGCTTAGCGTATCACAATCGGTCTTCAAACAAACTTTCTAAAATATATAATATTATATATATATATATATATATATACATATATATATATATATATATATATATATATATATATATATATATATATAGTTCAAATAGATGCAAAAAACACAGCACTCAATGCAGACTGGAAATCAGGCCATGTGCACGTTACCATAGTAAGGATGAATCAACTCCTTGGAATAAAATAGTAGAAATGAAGAGCGAGTAACGGCACCAGGACTTCAGTGTTGGGGAGATGTTGGTTTATTCACCACCAGGTGGAAAGAATGAGCGACGTTTCAGTTCACACCTGAACCTTTCTCAAGCTTGAGAAAAGTGATCTCTTAAAGCGATCTCTTAAAGCGATCCATTATCAGGTCCAGTGTTTTGTCGGAACTGTCTGTATCGCTAACCACTCTCTTAACACGCATAAGTTGACTGACAGGTAGGCTTTCCACCATCCTGCGTGGATGACTACTAGAGAAAAGAAGCAAGTTATTGCAGTCGGTAGGTTTTACAAAGAGCTCAGTGCTAAACTGATTACCGCTAGTCCTAACCAGTACATCTAAAAATTGTATTTCTGATTCGGAATGTACCAGCGTGAACTTAACACCCTCATCAATTGTGTTTAGAAAATCATGGAACTCTGTCAACATGGTGAGGTCTCCGGTCCAGATCAAGAAAACGTCATCGATGTATCGCCACCACTTCACAACATGGTCAAAGTGGTGGGACACATAGACGAACACCTCCTCTAAAGTACGCATATAAATATTAGCGTATGTAGGGGCAATGTTCGACCCCATAGCAGTACCACACAGTTGTAAAAAGAAATCATCACCAAACAGGAAATAGTTACATCGCAATATAATGTTAAGCAACTGTATGAGAAATAAACGACACTCAGGGGAGAAATCAGATAGTTGTAAAAACTCTTCTACAGCCTTTAGGCCTCTAGCATGGTCAATAACTGTGTACAAACTTGTAACATCAAACGAGGCAAGGATAATGTTTTTATCACTTGGTATAGAGACTTCCTGTAATTTATTCAAAAAATCGGACGTGTCCCTAATGTAAGAGCTGGCACCTATAGCATAGGGTCTTAGAATTTTGTCAAGAAATATGGCAACATGACAAAAAATAGAGTCCGTGCTGGACACAATGGGGCGGCCCGGGGGATTAATTAAGGTTTTGTGAATTTTAGGAAGAATATATAGGACTGGAGTCCTAGGGTGTTCAATGGTCAAATACTCACTCAAACCCTCATCAATAATCCCACCCAGTTTTGCCTGATCCAGTACTCCCCTGATCTCCCTACTAAATTCAAACTTGGGATCTTGTGAGATCCGTCTGTAGACAGCCGAGTCATTTAGCTGTCTCCGTATCTCTTTTAAATATGCAGTGGTATCCATAATCACAACCGCACCACCCTTATCAGCTGGTTTGATTGTGATACCAGTGTCTCTAGTTAACTCATTGAGTGCCTTAAACTCTGCTGTGGTCAAATTGGGATGTGTATGTCTGTGACTAGGGTTGGGACCTATTTTGATAGTTTCAATATCATTTTTGACTGCAGTAATAAATGCCTCAATGGCTGGCATACTCAATGAAGGTGTAAAATTGCTCCCTTTAGATAGACCAACCTGTTTGAGATTTAATTCAGAGCTCCTAGTAGGTATATCAAAGAGTTTCTCAGAGAACCACCACTTTAACTTAATGGATCTAAAAAAACGAAATAGATCTTTTTCAATAGAGAACCAATCAGTACATGTAGCAGGACAAAATGACAGACCCTTATTAAGAAGAGAAGATTGAGCATCGGTCAATACCTTGGAGGATATATTAACAATTATCGTTTCCTCAACTCCATTGGACCCCTCCTCATCTGTTGTCTGGGCCTGTTCACTCTCTGGTTTAGACCGCCAACCGTGCCTTCTGCCCCCTCTCCTGGTACACTTCCTGCCGGTAAGGAAGAGTCCGGGGTCTCCCCTAAAAAAGGAAAAGAATTCTCCGTCGCCCCCTTGTTGGGTATCCATGATCTCCTACGTCTCCGATTCTCCTTGGACTCAGGTGCATCTCTGTAGTCATCTCTCTGCCAGTTGTACACCTTCCCCTTTTGGTAATCGTCTGCATCTCTGTTCCATTTTCTTCTCTTTATATCTTCCTGTTCGGACTTCAATCTTTGGACTTGTGCAACCAAATTCTCAGAGAATTTTTCATATTCTTGATTATCCAGAACCGCCTTCAGCGCAACATCAACCTCTTGCATATTATCCTGAACCACTCGTATTTCTTGTTGCAAAAATTCCAAATTTAACAAAATAATGTCCAGTGCAAATTTGTTGGAAATTTGTTTAAAACGACTGCAAAAAAACTCATTTTGAGTAAATAGGTTAGGTCTGAGATTAGATCGCATTCCTCTCGGTATTCTTTTATATTTATAATACTCCCCAAGGGTAGACATATGTAGTTGTAACGTAACAGCCCTTTTGGACTCATTCTCCAGTTTTCTTTTTAAATCAGTTGAAGACGGGGTGGTAAGGTAGCCAACATCCCCACTGAGACCCAGCAATATCCGCTCGACATCCGCATCTGTATATGCAAAAACCTCGGGCAATCCAGTACCATCAGCGCCATTCATGATAAAAACGAAGATAGATAGTGCAAAAGCGTAAACCACGTAAAAAACGTAGAGTAAATACCGTGCAGGCTGGTAGGTCTTCAATACAGACAAAAAAAGGAAAGTCCAGCAGCACCGATGAATGAGAAAAGATGGGTGCAAATCCCAGGGAGCCGACCAAGCTCTCAATATCCACAGAAATACAAAAATAGGCAGCACACCATAGATGAAGTGAAAAAAAGGGTACTTTATTGGCCCCAAGTGCGACGTTTCAGCTCTATCCACTAGAGCCTTTCTCAAGCAAATGACAAGTGAAACAACCGTGGTATAAATCAGCACACTGATTAACAAATTAATGACGACAATCAAGTACAAATATAAATATAAACAAAAATGTATACACAAAATGTGCAAAATATCTCCATTAGTGATATGTCAGTAAACATGTGTACAAAATATAATAATATAGGCGTGTTACAGAATACACAGACAGCAAAATACATCCATTATGTGTATATTATAGTGTAGGCACATGTGTAAACAATCGTGCAATCAAGATAATAAAAAATCTAAAAAGGATATCACCTGGGGATGTTAGATCATAAAACCGCAATGGCGGCGTCCACGAGGCGCAACTGCGCATGCGTGAACGTATGGCTGAGGGTAAAGGTCACCCACGAGTGTGTCATAATTGGCGCATGCGCACTGTATGTCTGAGTGCACCGACGCCATGTTGGATCCTGGATAAATCAAGAAATTCAGGCATTCCGCCCATCTCTAATTAAATGTGATTTATATGGAATTAGACAGCGATGACAGGCAAGATCGTGTCACAGACCACCACAATACCGGGCTCTATACCAGTAAAGAGAGTACAACACGTTCTCTCTTTACTGGTATAGAGCCCGGTATTGTGGTGGTCTGTGACACGATCTTGCCTGTCATCGCTGTCTAATTCCATATAAATCACATTTAATTAGAGATGGGCGGAATGCCTGAATTTCTTGATTTATCCAGGATCCAACATGGCGTCGGTGCACTCAGACATACAGTGCGCATGCGCCAATTATGACACACTCGTGGGTGACCTTTACCCTCAGCCATACGTTCACGCATGCGCAGTTGCGCCTCGTGGACGCCGCCATTGCGGTTTTATGATCTAACATCCCCAGGTGATATCCTTTTTAGATTTTTTATTATCTTGATTGCACGATTGTTTACACATGTGCCTACACTATAATATACACATAATGGATGTATTTTGCTGTCTGTGTATTCTGTAACACGCCTATATTATTATATTTTGTACACATGTTTACTGACATATCACTAATGGAGATATTTTGCACATTTTGTGTATACATTTTTGTTTATATTTATATTTGTACTTGATTGTCGTCATTAATTTGTTAATCAGTGTGCTGATTTATACCACGGTTGTTTCACTTGTCATTTGCTTGAGAAAGGCTCTAGTGGATAGAGCTGAAACGTCGCACTTGGGGCCAATAAAGTACCCTTTTTTTCACTTCATCTATGGTGTGCTGCCTATTTTTGTATTTCTGTGGATATTGAGAGCTTGGTCGGCTCCCTGGGATTTGCACCCATCTTTTCTCATTCATCGGTGCTGCTGGACTTTCCTTTTTTTGTCTGTATTGAAGACCTACCAGCCTGCACGGTATTTACTCTACGTTTTTTACGTGGTTTACGCTTTTGCACTATCTATCTTCGTTTTTATCATGAATGGCGCTGATGGTACTGGATTGCCCGAGGTTTTTGCATATACAGATGCGGATGTCGAGCGGATATTGCTGGGTCTCAGTGGGGATGTTGGCTACCTTACCACCCCGTCTTCAACTGATTTAAAAAGAAAACTGGAGAATGAGTCCAAAAGGGCTGTTACGTTACAACTACATATGTCTACCCTTGGGGAGTATTATAAATATAAAAGAATACCGAGAGGAATGCGATCTAATCTCAGACCTAACCTATTTACTCAAAATGAGTTTTTTTGCAGTCGTTTTAAACAAATTTCCAACAAATTTGCACTGGACATTATTTTGTTAAATTTGGAATTTTTGCAACAAGAAATACGAGTGGTTCAGGATAATATGCAAGAGGTTGATGTTGCGCTGAAGGCGGTTCTGGATAATCAAGAATATGAAAAATTCTCTGAGAATTTGGTTGCACAAGTCCAAAGATTGAAGTCCGAACAGGAAGATATAAAGAGAAGAAAATGGAACAGAGATGCAGACGATTACCAAAAGGGGAAGGTGTACAACTGGCAGAGAGATGACTACAGAGATGCACCTGAGTCCAAGGAGAATCGGAGACGTAGGAGATCATGGATACCCAACAAGGGGGCGACGGAGAATTCTTTTCCTTTTTTAGGGGAGACCCCGGACTCTTCCTTACCGGCAGGAAGTGTACCAGGAGAGGGGGCAGAAGGCACGGTTGGCGGTCTAAACCAGAGAGTGAACAGGCCCAGACAACAGATGAGGAGGGGTCCAATGGAGTTGAGGAAACGATAATTGTTAATATATCCTCCAAGGTATTGACCGATGCTCAATCTTCTCTTCTTAATAAGGGTCTGTCATTTTGTCCTGCTACATGTACTGATTGGTTCTCTATTGAAAAAGATCTATTTCGTTTTTTTAGATCCATTAAGTTAAAGTGGTGGTTCTCTGAGAAACTCTTTGATATACCTACTAGGAGCTCTGAATTAAATCTCAAACAGGTTGGTCTATCTAAAGGGAGCAATTTTACACCTTCATTGAGTATGCCAGCCATTGAGGCATTTATTACTGCAGTCAAAAATGATATTGAAACTATCAAAATAGGTCCCAACCCTAGTCACAGACATACACATCCCAATTTGACCACAGCAGAGTTTAAGGCACTCAATGAGTTAACTAGAGACACTGGTATCACAATCAAACCAGCTGATAAGGGTGGTGCGGTTGTGATTATGGATACCACTGCATATTTAAAAGAGATACGGAGACAGCTAAATGACTCGGCTGTCTACAGACGGATCTCACAAGATCCCAAGTTTGAATTTAGTAGGGAGATCAGGGGAGCACTGGATCAGGCAAAACTGGGTGGGATTATTGATGAGGGTTTGAGTGAGTATTTGACCATTGAACACCCTAGGACTCCAGTCCTATATATTCTTCCTAAAATTCACAAAACCTTAATTAATCCCCCGGGCCGCCCCATTGTGTCCAGCACGGACTCTATTTTTTGTCATGTTGCCATATTTCTTGACAAAATTCTAAGACCCTATGCTATAGGTGCCAGCTCTTACATTAGGGACACGTCCGATTTTTTGAATAAATTACAGGAAGTCTCTATACCAAGTGATAAAAACATTATCCTTGCCTCGTTTGATGTTACAAGTTTGTACACAGTTATTGACCATGCTAGAGGCCTAAAGGCTGTAGAAGAGTTTTTACAACTATCTGATTTCTCCCCTGAGTGTCGTTTATTTCTCATACAGTTGCTTAACATTATATTGCGATGTAACTATTTCCTGTTTGGTGATGATTTCTTTTTACAACTGTGTGGTACTGCTATGGGGTCGAACATTGCCCCTACATACGCTAATATTTATATGCGTACTTTAGAGGAGGTGTTCGTCTATGTGTCCCACCACTTTGACCATGTTGTGAAGTGGTGGCGATACATCGATGACGTTTTCTTGATCTGGACCGGAGACCTCACCATGTTGACAGAGTTCCATGATTTTCTAAACACAATTGATGAGGGTGTTAAGTTCACGCTGGTACATTCCGAATCAGAAATACAATTTTTAGATGTACTGGTTAGGACTAGCGGTAATCAGTTTAGCACTGAGCTCTTTGTAAAACCTACCGACTGCAATAACTTGCTTCTTTTCTCTAGTAGTCATCCACGCAGGATGGTGGAAAGCCTACCTGTCAGTCAACTTATGCGTGTTAAGAGAGTGGTTAGCGATACAGACAGTTCCGACAAAACACTGGACCTGATAATGGATCGCTTTAAGAGACGTGGGTACCCGACGAGACTCCTTGATAAACACAGGGCTAAAATAGATAAAATGGACAGGGTGACATTATTAGAATCCAAGGGTGTACCAACTGACCAAGGACGCATTCCCTTTGTCTCGACTTACACAGAAAGGAGCAATGATATTGCTGATGTCATTAAACGACATTGGTCCATGTTAGGTAATTGCCTTCCTCATGTGAAGGAATTTGCCAAACCCCCACTTTTTTCATATCGGAGACCTCCGAGTCTGAAGAATAGGCTCGTGAAAGCGGACATTGGTCCCATTAGCACCAAGAAACAGACGTTTCTGGCTACACCCAAGTTAGGATGTTATCCGTGTTTGTGTTGTGTGAACTGTCCCCTTATATCTAAGGGACCAGTTTTCGTACATCCTGGTACGGGTAAACAATTCCACATTAGACATTATTTGACATGTAACAGCGATTTTGTTATTTATGTACTTCAGTGTCCATGTAAACTTTTATATGTAGGTGAGACCACCTTGGACCTGAAGACCAGACTCAACCAGCACAGGTATACCATTAGGAAGAGGAGGTTGGATCTTCCGGTATCCAAACATTTCACTGATTTAGGGCATACTGAACAGCAATTACGTTTCTCCATTTTAGATCGTATCCCGTTACCCAGAAGGGGTGGGGATAGGACAAAACTTCTTAAACTTAGAGAACTGCAATGGATAGGAAGATTGAATACCTTAAAACCTATGGGTCTAAATGTAGATTTTGCGCTGGGTGGGCTCATGTAGATCTTGTTCCCATTGGGTCTCAGCAATGGTACACTCTGACGTTCTGTTCTGTATATTTGACCTGTGAATTGAATTTCTATTCTTGAATATATACTAATTTTACTTTTTCTATTCTAGATGAAGATGCATCTTACGGGATATCACTTCTGTGGATCGATTGGATCATTTGCATTGATTTTATGTATGGCTGATAATCCTGGTTTTATGCTGTATGGCACTGTTTTCCCATGCATTTTATGTTTAATATTGATTTGTGGTGACGTTAGGCAGATAAGTGTTCTATGTTGCTATGACCCATTACTGGTATGAGGCTCTCCAGTTACGCCAATTACACATGTCTTACGACGCTAGTGGGGAGGCTTGGGACTGCACTCTGTCGTGTGTACGTTATGTTTACATGAGAGGGTGTTTTTCCTGCTTGTGAGTGACATGGATCTGCTTGCTGCGGATCTGTGACCTCCTGCCGCCCCGGATGCAATGTTTAAACGTGTTGTACTCTCTTTACTGGTATAGAGCCCGGTATTGTGGTGGTCTGTGACACGATCTTGCCTGTCATCGCTGTCTAATTCCATATAAATCACATTTAATTAGAGATGGGCGGAATGCCTGAATTTCTTGATTTATCCAGGATCCAACATGGCGTCGGTGCACTCAGACATACAGTGCGCATGCGCCAATTATGATACACTCGTGGGTGACCTTTACCCTCAGCCATACGTTCACGCATGCGCAGTTGCGCCTCGTGGACGCCGCCATTGCGGTTTTATGATCTAACATCCCCAGGTGATATCCTTTTTAGATTTTTTATTATCTTGATTGCACGATTGTTTACACATGTGCCTACACTATAATATACACATAATGGATGTATTTTGCTGTCTGTGTATTCTGTAACACGCCTATATTATTATATTTTGTACACATGTTTACTGACATATCACTAATGGAGATATTTTGCACATTTTGTGTATACATTTTTGTTTATATTTATATTTGTACTTGATTGTCGTCATTAATTTGTTAATCAGTGTGCTGATTTATACCACGGTTGTTTCACTTGTCATTTGCTTGAGAAAGGCTCTAGTGGATAGAGCTGAAACGTCGCACTTGGGGCCAATAAAGTACCCTTTTTTTCACTTCATCTATGGTGTGCTGCCTATTTTTGTATTTCTGTATATATATATATATATATATATATATATATATATATATATATATATATAGTGTGAATTTCCCTACATTGACCACATGATGGTGCTGCTGCTTAGCGTGTCACAATCGGTCTTCAAACAAACTTTCTAAAATATATAATATATATATATAGTGTGCATTTCCCTACATTGACCACATGATGGTGCTGCTGCTTAGCGTATCACTAGGCTGCTTGCATTACATTCAATTTAGTGAGAATTCTCAGCATTGACCACACGATGGTGCTGCTGCTTCGCGTATCACAATCGGTCTTCAAACAAACTTTCTAAAATATATAATATATAGATATAGTTTGCATTACCCAGAATTGACCACACGATGGCGCTGCTGCTCAGCGTATTACTAGGCTGCCTGCCTTACATTAAATTTAGTGAGATTTCTCAGTATTGATCACACGATGGCGCTGCTGCTTCGCGTATCACAATCGGGCTTCAAACAAACTTTCTAAAATATATAATATATAGATATAGTTTGCATTTCCCAGCATTGACCACACGATGGCGCTGCTGCTCAGCGTATCACTAGGCTGCCTGCCTTACATTAAATTTAGTGAGATTTTTCAGCATTGACCACACGATGGCGCTGCTGCTTAGCGTATCACAATCGGTCTTCAAACAAACTTTCTAAAATATATAATATATAGATATAGTGTGCATTTCCCTACATTGACCACATGATGGTGCTGCTGCTTAGCGTATCGCAATCGGGCTTCAAACAAACTTTCTAAAATATATAATATATAGATATAGTGTGCATTTCCCTGCATTGACCACACGATGGCGCTGCTGCTCAGCGTATCACTAGGCTGCCTGCATTACATCCAATTTAGTGAGATTTCTCAGCATTGACCACACGATGGCGCTGCTGCTTAGCGTATCATATTTAAATAGGTATTACCCTCTTACAATTTTATATATAATATGCTAGAGTAATTCACACTAGGTGTACACCACCAATTGTCGATATATGAAAAAGGAACGGGGAGTGGGAAAAGTAGTGTGTTTTGTAATTGCAAAAAAAAAAAAATACTTTATTATTAAATTTATATTAAAACAATGTTAGATGAAAAATGATGTTGCTCCAAAGTCCCCTAAATTGGCGCACTATGACAAATTATGTCTGATTTAGATTGCTCCGGATTGTAAAGGATATATATGTGTCTAACCTCCCACAATTAGGGCAATACCGAAGGGGGAGTTCTTGAGATTGAGACGCAATTGCTCGACATTTGTTGATTTCAAGAAACAAGCAGTTGAATTGAGGGCTAGGCTGCAGGCGAGACACTACTCCAATCGCAATATCAAAGAGGCCTATAATATAGCACTGAGAACCAACCGTGAAGAATTGCTCATTTCTAAAAAGACACGAGCCAAGACAGCTATCAAAACCTCTGAAACCCCCATGCAGCCTAGATTCATCACTGACTATCATGCAGACTGGGATAGCATGATGCAGATTATAAACAAACACTGGCATGTACTTAAATCTGATCCCAATCTAAACACAATCTTGGGTGAGAGGGCCCTTTCAGGTTATCGCAAAGGAACCAGCATTTCAAACATTTTGGTTGCAAGTAATTTTACGCGGGGTGACGGTACTAAGAGGGCCCAGAATATGGGATTTTTCCCTTGTAAGTTATGTAAAGCATGTAGAATCCTGACTACAACCAAGCAATTCACTGATGGATTTGGGGCATTGTATAAGATCAAAGAACATATGAACTGTAACTCCGAAGGAGTCGTGTATTGTCTGGAGTGCCCCTGCGGTTTGAGATACGTGTGTAAAACGATCAGAGCACTCAAAATCCGTATTGGAGAACATGTCAGGTCAATTATAAACTATGACAAAGCTGAGAAGGATTGTAAACTCCAGAAGAAAATATTCACACCTACTCCAATCGCCAAACATTTTAAAGAGAGACACAATCTAGAGTGGCAGACTCTGAAAGGTTGGGGCATCTGTAAACTCAACATGGGCATCAGAGGGGGCAACCTTGATGAGGCCCTTCTGAGGAGAGAAAGTGAGTGGATATTCTGTATGAACTCCGTTAAACCGTTCGGCATGAACGAAAGTTTCAATTTTGGTTGTTTTCTTTGAACCTGGAACTAACTAAGGTCTCACATTACCAGTTTATCGTGCCTGATATTCAAAATTTCTATCTCTGACACACTTACTGAGCAATCATTGCCAATGCAGTACTGTGTATCTACGAGGTTAACCTCTCTTGTTACATCTACATTTATATCTCTGCCTCTGCAGGACAATGCTATATGTGCATTTATTATGTAGCAGAATGTCCTGATATGACTGCAATCTGAAAAAAGTTTTTTGTTATAAAGAAAGAAAGGAATTTTTTAGCTGCAATCTGATGCATCTTGAGCCTAGGCAGTGTTATTTTAACATGGATACATTGCTGGAACTAACCAGAGGTATCACGTTGCACCATTACTTTGTTTCCATTCTCAAATTGTTTTGATTGGTTACTATTCCTGTCAATCAGGAACTCTTAGCATATCTGGCCTTTGATTCCGGCGGCTGCCACCCCTGGAAGAAGCCGGAAGTACCGGCGAAACGCGCGTCGGGTGTCTTTTAAATATCACCAATGTTAGATGCCAAATACTTTGCTCCGTACTGCTAAATAGCAGTTTACTGTTCAAATCGGCAGAATATCTGCTACAGTTAGGGAACAAGCACGTTAATACTGCACGCCGGGCTGCCTGAGCAGCTCTTTGTGCATGAGGGCACGGAGCTGAGCTATGTTTGAGACAGGATCGTACTCAAACAGCTGACAGCAGCTCGGCTCCTTGCAGCCCTCCCCACATATACGCGACTCATCGGGCAGCCTTATCTTGCACAGACAAACAAACAGTGGTACAATATCTTTACTGCCTGTTAGGCAGAGTACTCACTGTTGTGTGGAGCTGGAGAACGCAGTCCAGGCGCGCTGCCTGTGTGATCGTTTGCCCGGGAGCGTGGCTGGCCTGTCAGGTCTCCTTGCAGGGCTGGAGACCTGAATGTAGCAGTAACGGCCCTGCTACATCGAGCTTTGACAAATAAGACAATACACACACAGTGTTTGTCTTTGACGGGGGCTTTTTTGCTGCCATGTGCAGTCATAAATACTCAGCTGACCGCAGCCTATTTGCTAGCCCACATAAATTCTTGTAAACCCTGACAGCTAGGTTGTTAGTGTACATCAGCTGTGGGGAAGTGATTATACTGCCTGATAGGAATTTTACAGATACTTTAGATCACTACCAAGGCAATTCAGCGGACCGGCCGCCCGTTACAGACTGTGGCCCAGTCTATTCCCTCCTCCTGTTCAGTTCCTAGAATGCAGCAGTTTCAACTCTGCTGTGCTGTGTCTATTCATATAAGACACATGTACATGTAACCCATTACAGTCACATTAATACAGGGGTTTCCCCACCGCTGGGCTTCACTTACAGCCCTTGAAGGAACCTCTGGGTTCATGTGCAATCAGACTGTCTCATCATTGACACTGAGGGGGACAGTTATTTGCAATTACTTAACAACCCAACTTTTGGTTTAGGGACTATTATAGTATCTTCTCTATTATTAAATAAGGGGGAGGTTAGACACATATATATCCTTTACAATCCGGAGCAATCTAATTCAGACATAATTTGTCATAGTGCGCCAATTTAGGGGACTTTGGCGCAACATCATTTTTAATCTAACATTGTTTTAATATAAATGTAATAATAAAGTATTTTTTATTTTTTTGATCTTAGTTTCATGCTGTTCCAGAACTGGGCGGCTTCTTTACATGTTGTTTGGCAAAGTCTAATCTGGCCTTTCTATTTTTGAGGCTGATTAATGGTTTGCACCTTGTGGTGAACCCTCTGTATTTGCTCTCATGAAGTCTTCTCTTTATGGTAGACTTAGATACTGTTACTCCTACTTCCAGGAGAGTGTTCTTCACTTGGGTAGATATTGTGAAAGGGTTTTTCTTCACCATGGAAAGGATTCTGTGATCATCCACCACTGTTTTCATTCGTGGACGTCCAGGCCTTTTGGAGTTCACGAGATCACCAGTGTGCTCTTTCTTTTAAAGAAAGTATCAAACAGTTTATTTGGCCACTCATAACATTTGTGCTATCTCTCTGATGGATTTCTTAATTTTTTTCAGCCTAATGATGGTCTGTTTCACTTGCATTGAGAGCTCCTTTGACCTCATGTTGTGGATTCACAGCAACAGCTTCCAAATGCAAATGCCACACCTGGAATCAACACCAGACCTTTTACCTGCTAAATTGATGATGGATTAACGAGGGAATAGCCTATGCAGCCCATTAAATAGCCATTGAGATAATTGTTCAATTACCTTTGGTCTCTTGAAAAAGAGGCAGCTACATATTAAAGAGCTATAATTCCTAAGACATTTCTCAAATTAGGATGTGAATACCCTCAAATTAAAGATGAGAGTCTGCACTTTAAGCCCATGTTGATTATATAATTGTATATTCAATATGTTTTAAAAAAAACGCTAAAATGCCAAAACTTGTGTCACTGTCCAAATAATTCCGGACCTAACTGTAACGTAAGACTTGTTAATGAATTGGAGCTCCCGTAAAGCTTGGTTCTTTATCCGAGTGCAGTATTATTCTGTAAATCCAACATTAGTGGGATCTGACAGATCCCAGATTATCAGACATTCTGTACGATTAGATGAAAAATAAACAAGTTTATAGAATGTCCTTGTAGAAGTAGAAAACCGGGAGTCTCATCATAGCTTCTCCCTCCTAAGTCTTCTGCTTCTTGTTTTCTCAGATTCCAGATTATCTTACAATTTGGGGTCGGTTTATCAGAATTTCCAGAATACTGAATTCCAGATTAAAAGAACTTTACTCTTTTTTTTTTTTTATTACACACATAAACCAAGACTCAATCACCGGTATAAAAAAAGACAAAGACGACAAGAATAAGTAGTAAACAGCGGAACCGTTTATTATAACAAATATCCACAAAAGCAGCAGAAACAGATTCAAAGATCTTACAAATATTTTATAAAGGTCCAAAACATGTAGAGAGTTTGTTATATTTCATACATTACAGGGGTTGTCTGGCCCTACTACAGCATTGTTATATGGGGGCACTCATACAGGACCCTTATTAGTCAGCGGGAGCCCAGAGCAGCTACAAAAGACGTCTCTATAGATAGATTATAGTAACTCACATCAGTCCCTGTCCCCAGAGGGGCTCACAATCTAATTTCCTCATCGCACTCACACACCAGGGACCCTTTCACTTCCAGCACATGGGAAGGATGCACCATTTTATAAAAAAGCGACACCCCACCCCATTGTGGCACCAAAAACTAGAAAGAACATAAAATTACTCTATTAATAAAAAATACAATTTCTTTCTTATTTCTGGATAAAGCTAATTTTTCAAATACTAAATTGACCAATCCCTATCAAATCTACACTAATTTCCTTCTTAACAGGTCAACTAGATCACTACGGACATTGTATAAAGAGGTCCATGAAGAAGAAATTTCAGAAAGATTTGTATAATTCTTCACTGATAGGAATATATTTGAGAATTTCTGTAATTTTCCTTTTCTGTTTATCAGATTCATATAATTTTGATTATTTTTATTGCTTTGTATTTTTGATTTATATCTGAATAAGTAGCTTTGTTCCTTTCTCACAGTCAGGTAGCTGCTGAAAAGGCCCATTTACATGAGGAGATTATCAGGATAATGTACTTTATATAAAGCATTCTTATAAAAAAAAATGATTATTTGTATCTGAATGTAAATATAACTGGGATAGAATTGTCCCTTATAAATGGGCCTTTACTGATCTGCTCTTTCACTCCATGACTAAAATTATATTCACTACTGGACTTCACATATGGGTTTAAGCTTATAGAAATATATAACAAATCATAAGGTGCTTTTCTCACTATATGAATATGTATCATCATCATCATCATTATCAGAAGTGCATGGTATTAACCCCTTCAGGACACAGCCTGTTTTGGCCTTGTGGACGCAGGCAATTTTTTCAAATCTGACATGTGTCACTTTATGTGGTAATAACTCCGGAATGCTTTTACCTATTCAAGCGATTCTGAGACTGTTTTCTCGTGACATATTGTACGTTACGTCTGTGAAAAAATTTGGTCGATAAATTAAATATTTATTTGTGAAAAACACCAAAATTGATAGAAAAGTTGCAAAAAATTGAATTTTTCTAAATTTGAATGTATCTGCTTGCAAAACAGATATTAATACCACACACAATAGTTACTAGTTAACATTCCCCATATGTCTACTTTATGTTGCCATAGTTTTTTGAACATTCTTTTATTTTTCTAGGGCGTTACAAGGCTTAGATTTTTAGCAGCAATTTCTCACATTTTCAAGAAATTTCCAAAACCTATTTTTCCATGGACCAGTTCAGTTCTGAAGTGGGTTTGAGGGCCTTATATATTAGAAACTCCCCATAATTCACTCCATTTTAAAAACTTCACCCCTCAAAGTATTCAAAACAGCATTTAGAAAGTTTCTTAACCCTTTAGGCATTTCACAGGAATTAAAGCAAAGTAGAAGTGAAATTTACAAATGTAATTTTTTTTGCAGAAATTCATTTGTAATAGAAAAATTTCTGTAACACAGAAGGTTTTACCAGAGAAACGCAACTCAATATTTATTGCCCAGATTCTGCAGTATTTAGAAATATCCCACATGTGGCCCTAGTGTGATAATGGACTGAAGCACCGGCCTCAGAAGCAAAGGAGCACCTAGTGGATTTTGAAGCCTTTTTATTACAATATATTTTAGGCTCCATGTCTGGTTTGAAGAGGTCTTGTGGTGCCTAAACAGTAGAAACCCCCAAAAAGTGACCCCATTTTGGAAACTACACCCCTCAAGGAATTTATCTAGTTGTATAGTGAGCATTTTAACCCCACAGGTTTTTTGCTGAATTTATTGGCGTTAGTCTGTGAAAATGAAAATCTACATTTCTTCTGAAGAAACATAGACATTTTTAATTTTTGCAAAGAATAAAGGAGAAAAAGCGCCCCAACATTTTTAAAGAAATTTATCCTGATTACGGCAATACCCCATATGTCGTCATAAACTTATATTTGAACACATTACAGCCCTCAGAAGGGAAGGAGCGCCATTTGGGTTTTGGAGCTCAACGCCGTGGAGGGACCAAAACAGCAAAAACCCCCCAAAAGTGACCCCATTCACTATCAGAATCCAAGAGAGCAAATTGCCTCTTCAGTGCTATATAACTTGCGTGCCATTTTTTACATATTTTTTTTTTTACTTATTTTTTGTAACAGTTTTAATAAAAGTAACAAAGAAAAAGTCCACTAATCCATTGATCAATACATTTATGAACAACCCTAAGGCCCTGTACACACAGAGTTTATTTAACGAGTTTTTCGGCGCGGAAACCGCTCCGCAAAACTCGTCAAAAACCGCCCGAAAATGTCTCCCATTGATTTCAATGGGAGTTGGACGAGCTTTTTTACCGTGAGCAAAAAAAACGCATCGCGGTAAAAAGAAGCGACATGACCTATCTTGAGGCGGTTTCCGCCTCCAAAACTCCATTTCAATCAGTCAGAAGGGTAAAAAAAACACCTCGACGAGTGTTTTGACGAGTTTTTGGCAAACCACTGTGCAAAAAACGTCTGGAGCAGTTTTTGCAGGAGGAATTTTCCTCCTGCAAAAAATTCTGTGTGAACACAGCCTAACAATGAATCAATGTATTTAGAATTTACAGACGTGTCAAATATATGAAGATATTTATATAAGTATATGTGTGTATACATGTACGTATATATCTATTTGATGATATAGATATATAACATCCCTAATTATTAATTTTTAGTATTAACAAATTTCAAATATACGTCTATATATAATATATATTACCTGTGTGTGTGTATGTATATATATATATATATATATATATATATATATATATACACACACATATATATATATATATACACACACACACATTCTAAGCCCTAATTGATTATTAATTAACTAATTAATTGTCCTAGTCTGAGTACTATCTACCTAAACTATAACTAGCTGCCTACACTAAACTATCTATGTGGAGGTGTTTTTGTGTGTTTCACAGTCATTGTGTCTTTATATGAGACACACAGCAGCTGCTCGGCACAGCTTCTTCTCCCCCACTGTCTCAGAACGATCTGACAGGGAGGGAGGAGAAACCTTGTAACAAACAGCTCGAAAGTTTCTTGCTGCAACAAACTTTGCTGTGATCATCATGATAAGTTTATCATGGTGATCATGTCATCAGGACCGACACCAATCCGGTCCTGATGTCTTCTCTCAGCACTTAGGCTGCTAGTAGCAGCGTGTGCTGAGAGATTCAGAGCACAGGGAGAGCGCTGTGCACGCTGTTCTGACACCACGTGAATTAACGGACTGCAGGAGAAAAGCCCAGCACGGCAGCCCGTTAATCTACGTGGGCTGGTCGTGAAGGGGTTAAACACAAGCACAATTCTCAGCAGTGACAGAATACAGCAGGAGAGAGGCAGCGGTGCAGCTGTGGGGGATACAGAGGTCACATTCACAACTGGGCCCTGACATCTTGTGGGCCTATAGTTCACCCAACATAAAGAAGCAGAATTATTAGCAGGAGGAGCGATGATTTCCAGTCACATAGTTATATAGTTACATTGCTGGGAAAAGACACATGTACATCAAGTTCAACCAAAGCATCAGAGAGGATGTGGATGAAGGTAAGAGGTAGCGGTACATTTTAGACTATTGTTTCCTCCTACTGATCAAGAGGAAGGAATAAAACAAACTCATATCTGCCCAAAAGGGAAACATTTCCATCCTGATCCTATGTGGTGATCAGACTGGAGAATTGTTCATACAAGAATTCTATACATTTAAGTAAGTGTGGATTTTGTTTGCCGTAAGAAATGATCTTTGCCTTTTTTGAAGCCATCACCTGTCCCTGCTGTGACCAGCTCCTGAGGTGACTATTCCCCAGATTCACCGCTCTTACAGTAAAGAAGGCTTGTCACATCTGGAGACTGAACCTTATTTTCTCCAGATGGAGGGAGTTGCCCCTGGTCTTTTAAGGGGATTTTAAAGGGAACATCTTTTCACCATCATTTTTTATACAGGCTATTTATATACTGATATAGATTTATTATGTCACCCTTAGACATCTCTTCCCAAGACTATAAGGCACAACTTCACACTTATCCACATGAAATTTCATTTGCCAAGTGGATGCCCAAACACTGATCAGGAGGTGATGTGCAGGCAAGCTGTGGACTGCGTACTGCTGCTGAAGCTGGCAACTCTGCACTTACTTTGTACGCCACTTTGGCTGGCGGCTCCGGCAGCGGCACATGTAAGACCCCTTACAGAACAGCATTGTAGAACGCATCTAAACCCTGGAGGGCGCCGACTACAAACAAGGAACTCTTCTCCTGTTTTAGGGGTGGCTGCAGGAGGAAAACGTTTACTACTGGAAGGGGTGTAATTGAACCTTTCTTTTTTACCTAATAAGTATTGAGAACCAGTGCAACAAAGAAACTTCTCCATTCCAAAACGCAAGTTACAACTTTAAGGGAGGTTTAACTTTCTTGCTTTAAATCAGTTTACTTTCAGAATTCTCTGATGGGTGGTGGAGGGGTAAAGAAGAAGAACAATTGGGGATTTAACTAAAATAACTGATCCCACACAGAAAGTAAGTTTACAGGAGAGCACAATTTCACAGATGGCGGAAGTAATGGTGGCCTCTAGTACGGACACTCTGCAGATACCGCCAGCACTAATAAAAAAACAATGGAGGTCGTGATGCAAAGGATGATGCCTGAGAAGCGCAAACAAATGAAAATGGATTTTAAAGAAGTAAAAGATGATTTGATCAGTTTGAACATTAGATCTAACCAATTGGAATATCAGACTACATGCATTACTCACAACCTTAATGTCCTTCTAGGCCGTAATCTATTCATGGAGGAAGAGATAAAGCTATATAATAATAATAAACTTCTGGACCTAGAGAATAGGTCTTGTTAGATAACATCCGTCTATTTGGAATACCAGAAAGTAATAAAAATAATCAGCTTGAGCGATATATTTGGGAATGACCTTTGCTTTTCTACCAGAGGCAAGTTTTTCGGAATAGTGTGTAATGTGTATATATGTGTAAGTGTGTAATGTGTATATATGTGTAAGTGTGTAATGTGTATATATGTGTAAGTGTGTAATGTGGATATATGTGTAAGTGTGTAATGTGGATATATGTATGTGTGTAATGTGGATATATGTAAGTGTGTAATGTGGATATATGTATGTGTGTAATGTGTATATATGTATGTGTGTAATGTGTGTATATATGTGTAAGTGTGTAATGTGGATATATGTATGTGTGTAATGTGGATATATGTAAGTGTGTAATGTGGATATATGTATGTGTGTAATGTGTATATATGTGTAAGTGTGTAATGTGGATATATGTGTAAGTGTGTAATGTGGATATATGTATGTGTGTAATGTGGATATATGTGTAAGTGTGTCATGTGTGTAAGTGTGTAATGTGGATATATGTATGTGTGTAATGTGTATATATGTGTAAGTGTGTAATGTGGATATATGTATGTGTGTAATGTGGATATATGTAAGTGTGTAATGTGGATATATGTATGTGTGTAATGTGAATATATGTGTAAGTGTGTAATGTGGATATATGTGTAAGTGTGTAATGTGGATATATGTAAGTGTGTAATGTGTATATATGTGTAAGTGTGTAATGTGGATATATGTGTAAGTGTGTAATGTGGATATATGTGTAAGTGTGTAATGTGGATATATGTAAGTTTGTAATGTGGATATATGTATGTGTGTAATGTGTATATATGTGTAAGTGTGTAATGTGGATATATGTGTAAGTGTGTAATGTGGATATATGTATCTGTGTAATGTGTATATATGTATGTGTATGTATGTAAAGTGTTTAAAGTTTATATACTTGTGCCAATGTCTGTGTAATGTGTATATATGTATGTGTATAATTCTAGATATATGTATATATATATATATATATATATATGTATGTATCTATGTGTAACATGTATGTGTATGTAATATGTATACATATGCATGTGTATAGTGTGTATATGCGTGTCTATGTGTGTAATGTATATATATGTATGTATCTATGTGCAACGTGTATGTGTATATATGTAGGTGTGTGTAATATGTGTATATATGTATGTATAAGTGTGTATGTTTGTTATGTAAATATCTTTATAATTTGTATATATGTATGTGTGTATGTGTGTACAATGTGTATATATCTATGTTTATGTGAGTAATGATGGATACGTCTCCTGTAGCCCCTGGGCACAGCGCTACTTTAAGCGCTGAGCCCGGTGAATCCCCTGATGTCACTGTGCATATAAGGACAGTGACGTCAGGGGCTTTAAAATGAATATAAGGCGCTCTGGCCTGAGACTCTTTACCCTAACTCTAACCCCTTAAGCTTAACACCTTAACCCCGTAATTCTAATCATAACTCTTACCCTAAGCCACCAACCTTCGAACCCTAACCCCCTAACCCTATTGCCTCACCCTAACCTCAACCTCTTACACCCTAAGCCGCTAATCCAAACCCTAACCCCCTAACACTAACCTAAACTTAACCCCAACCCCTAACCCAATCCCCTAATACTAGCCCCCTAAACCATAACGTTAACTCCCTAAATTTCTAACCCTAACCTGCTAACCCGCTAACACCTTACTCCAACCCTACCCCTAACCTTCACCCTATTCTTAACCCCCTAAACCTAACATCCCAAACCCCTGAACCAAAAACCATAACACTCTAACCCAAATTCCCTAGCCCTAACCCCATAACTCAAACCCCTAACCCCTTAACCCTCACATTCTAACCTTAACTCTTACTCTAAGCCTATTCTTAACCCTAACCCCCAACCCTATTGCCTAACCCTAACCTCAACCCCTAACTCCCTAAGCCACCAACCCTATCACTAACCTAAACATAACCCCCTAAGCCCAACCCATAAAACCTTGATGCCAAACCTAACCCTATCCCCTAATACTAAACCCCAACCCAAACCCATAATGTTAACTCCCTAACTTTCTAACCCTAACCTGCTAAACCTAACCGCAAGCCCCTAACCCTAACTTCAACCCTACCCCTAACCTTCACCCTAAAACTCTAACACCCTAATCCCCTAGCCCCGCAGCCAAAAACCTAACCCCAACCCTATACTAAAACCCCCTAAACCTAAGTCCAACCCTAACACTCTCACCCTAACCCTATTCCTAACCCCAAACCCTAACCTCAAAACCTTAACTCTAACTCCCTAACCCCGACCTTTACCACAACACTACCCACTCACCCTCACGTTAACCCTATTCATAATCCCCTACCCTATTTCTAACCCCTAACAATCTAAACCCTTCTCCCAATTCCTAACCCTAACACTAAAACCCTAACACTATTCTAAATCCCCAAACCTAACTTCTAAATCCCAGCCCCTAACTCTAACCCCAATCCTACCCCCCTCATCCTAACCTTTTCCTAACCCCAAACGCTAACACCCTAACCCCCTAACCCTATTCCTAACCCATTATGGCTCTGGCTGGGGATTTTGCTCCTGGAAAAGCCTTAACCCCAAACTCTCTAACCCTAATTCTATCCCAAACTCTAACCCTAAACCCCAAACCTAACCCTTTGACCTTAACCCTATGCCTAACTCTAACCCCCAACCCTAACCTCTTAACCCTAACCATATCCCCTAACCCTATTTCTAACCCCAACCCCCTTTCCAAAACCCTAACCACTTACCCTCAACCTATTCCTAACCCCAAACCCTAATCTCAATGCCTTAACTCCCTAACCCCAACCCTAAACCCTAACACTATTCCTAAACCCATAATACTAACCCCAACCCATAACACCCTAACCCTATTCCTAACCACTTACGGCTCTGGACGGGGATTTTGTTCCCCGAAAAGCCTTAAAGAGGCTCTGTCACCAGATTTTGCAACCCCTATCTGCTATTGCAGCAGATAGGCGCTGCAATGTAGATTACAGTAACGTTTTTATTTTTAAAAAACGAGCATTTTTGGCCAAGTTATGACCATTTTTGTAGTTATGCAAATGAGGCTTGCAAAAGTCCAAGTGGGTGTGTTTAAAAGTAAAAGTCCAAGTGGGCGTGTATTATGTGCGTACATCGGGGCGTTTTTAATACTTTTACTAGCTGGGCGTTCTGATGAGAAGTATCATCCACTTCTCTTCAGAACGCCCAGCTTCTGGCAGTGCAGACACAGCCGTGTTCTCGAGAGATCACGCTGTGTCGTCACTCACAGGTCCTGCATCGTGTCAGACGAGCGAGGACACCGGCACCAGAGGCTTCAGTTGATTCTGCAGCAGCATCGGCGTTAGCAGGTAAGTCGATGTAGCTACTTACCTGCAAACGCTGATGCTGCTGCAGAATCAACTGTAGCCTCTGGTGCCGGTGTCCTCGCTCGTCTGACACGATGCAGGACCTGTGAGTGACGACACAGCGTGATCTCTCGAGAACACGCTCTGTCTGCACTGCCAGAAGCTGGGCGTTCTGAAGAGAAGTGGATGATACTTCTCATCAGAACGCCCAGCTAGTAAAAGTATTAAAAACACCCCGATGTGCACACATAATACACGCCCACTTGGACTTTTACTTTTAAACACACCCACTTGGACTTTTGCAAGCCTCATTTGCATAACTACAAAAATGGTCATAACTTTGCCAAAAATGCCCGTTTTTTAAAAATAAAAACGTTACTGTAATCTACATTGCAGCGCCTATCTGCTGCAATAGCAGATAGGGGTTGCAAAATCTGGTGACAGAGCCTCTTTAACCCACTATACCCTAACCTTAAAATTCTAAACCAAACTCTATCCATAAATCCCTAACTACAACCCTAACAACCCAACCCTAACCCCCATCCCTAACCTCTAAACCCTAACCATTTTCCTAACCCCCTAACCGTATCACCTAACTCTAAACCATTAATCCAAACTCCAACCCCCTAACCCTCTAACTCTAATCCCAACCCAACCCTTTAGCCTTAACCCTATTCCTAACCCCCAACCCTAACCTCTAAACCCATTCCCCTAACACCAACCCTATTCCTAAAACTAATCCTAGCCCTAACCACTTACCCTCGCCCTATTCCTAACCCCCTAAACCTAACACCCCAACCACCTAAAGCAAAAACTCTAACACTCTAACCCTAATTCCCTAGCCCTAACCCCATAACCAAACCCCTAACCCCAGAACCCTAATTCTAACACTTACCCTAACCCTCTAACCCTATTCTTAACCCTAACCTCACAACCCTATTGCCTACCCCTAACCTCAACCCCTAACTCTCTAAACCGCTAACTCAGACCCTAACACTAATACAAATATAACCCCCTAAACCCAACCCCTAACACCTTAACTCCAAATCTAACCCTATCTCCTAATACTAAACCCCTAACCCAAACCCATAATGCTAACTCCCTAACTTTCTAACTCTAACCTGCTACCCCTAACTTCAACCCTACTCGCTAAACTTCACCCTATAACTAACCCCCTAAACCAAAAACTCTAACTCTAGTCCTACTCCTAATCCCCTAACCGTATCCCTTAACTCTAACCCGTTAATCCAAACTCCAACCCCAACCCCCTATCCCTTTTGCCTTAACCCTATTCCTAACCCCAAACCCTAACCCCAACCTCCTAACACAAACCCTATTCCTAAAACCAAACCTACCCCTAACCACTTACCCTCACACTATTCCTAACCCCCTAAACCTAACACCCCAACCCCCTAAACCAAAAACCCTAAAACTCTAAACCTAATCCCATAACTCAAACCCCTAACCCCTTAACCCTAGCCACCTAACCCACTTAATTCTAACCCTATCTTTTGTGATAGAAGTCCTTCTATCACAAAAACAAGCACATTCCATTTCAGAACCAAACAAACCGACCTTGGTCCTGGGCCAAAGTAACCAATTTAACGACATTAAGAAGATAATTACCAAACGTCTCCCTATGTTAATGGATGATGAGATACTGGCAGATATTCTAAGCGAGGGTTACAGAGTGGTGGCACGCAAAGCTCCCTCCCTCAGCAGTTCTCTATCCCCCTCATTCTTCAGTTCCAATTCGCCCAAGTCCACGTGGCTTGAACAAAAAGGGTTTTATAAATGTGGTCAAAAAATTTGCAAAGTTTGCCAGTATGCATTTCCGACCAAAGTATTTAGGAACTCCACAAACTCTAACACTTTCACCATCAAAAATTATATAAATTGTAATTCAGAGTCAGTCATCTACATTGTAGAATGCACACAATGCAATCTCAAATACATTGGATGCACCAATCGAAAACTTAAAATTAGAATACTCGAACATTTAGGCTATATCCGCAACCCAAACATATTAAATATATCGAATGCAGCGAAGCATTTTGTGGAACATCATAACAGATCAATTAACAACTTTATATGTTATGGTATTGAGAAAATTCACACACCTAGAAGAGGAGGGGACATTAAATACAAGACACATACTAGAGAGGCTTTCTGGATATATAGGCTACAAACGCGAACACCCAATGGTCTTAATTTAAGGAGAGATCTGATGTTTCATTATTGACCAAATCGAAAACACTCATTCTCAGACCCAAATTATAGCAAGTTAACAACTTTCCCTTCTAAAACAAAAGATATTAGTCTTTGCAAATTTTTGCCACAAATATATATTGACGGAATAATTATTCACAAATCAATAATTAAATAAGGAGTAACGAACTGGAACCTAAATAAAAATTTTAAATTTCATATTTAAACCCCTAGTTCAAATCTTCAATATAGCATAAATATTCCCTAATGTCAAGCTTCCTTCACACACAATTAATAACTAGTATAGTATTTTTCCCTTCGTCCAACATAAAAAAATATTTATATTTACATTGCGAGATTAGTCCCCGAAAGCTGTCCCCAGGTTCTTCTCGGAGGGACACCGTTATGGACCTGTTGATTCAGGGGACGAGGACATATTTCCATTTGACCTAGATGTGGGTTTCACACGCGTACTGTCACTTTAGCTTCTCCCCGTATAGAGGGACAAAGATCTGAGATATTTGATAGCCTTCTCCCACATTAATACAACAAAATAAATGGACTTACTACGTAGTGGTCTTACCACGGACAAATTAACATCGACATATTTAACAATCTACAGATAATATCAATATGAGATTCCTTTTATGTATACAAGATTTTAATATTACGGGTGACAATACACGTTCTCATTTCCAAGATATCCATTTACACCGCAAATACACACATCACTTAGTTTAAATGCCCAATTCTTTTAGGACTATTGATAAAAATATCTCAACAAATTAGTTTTAGTCATAGCAGAGTCTTATATTCCTCCGGACTAAGAGAGAGCCGATATTATTACAATAAATAACCAGCACAGTATACCTTTCTTCGCTCGATACATTATAAAAATAATTTATACTCACCTTGCGAGATTGGCCATCGAGAGCTGTCCCTGGGTTTTTCTCCGAGGGATATGTTTATGGACCTGTTGATTCTGGGGACTAATACATATTTCTTGTTGGCCTGATGCCGAATTCATGCACGTGATGTCACTTCAGCTTCTCTTCGTGAAGCGTGACAATGATTTGAGGTATCTGATAGCCTTCCTCCCCCCCCATTAATTTAACATAATAAATGAATCTATGACGGAGTGGTTTCACCACACACTTAACAATCTACAGATAATATCAATTCTGAGACTCCATTTATGTATACAAAATGTTAACATTTCTGATGATAATCCATGTCTTCATTTCCAAAATATTTACTCATATCGGTAATAAATACATCATTTAGCTTTAATGTCCAATTTTTTCAGGACTAATGAACAAAAACATCTAGACAATTTAGAACAACCTAAATAAAATCATAGATTTGCGTTTCAAGTACACCAGCTAGTTTGAGTCAAAACGGAACATTGTATTCCTCCGGCCAAAGAGACAGCCCATATAATTACAGAATATAACGAATTTCTTTATATACAATAATATGCTCAGCCAAATTTATTTAATATTAACTCCTTGTGTTATAATGAATCACATCACACAGATTTCTTATATATTAATTACTTCCATTTACGTTTTTCTTAATAATTAATTTAAATAATATTTTTCAGTCTTCAGAATGTCTCCTTCAATTTAGATTAAAATCTTTTAACCATTTTTACCCTTTATTCTTACCCCTAACATATTCTCAGTCGGTTTGTTTTTTTAATAAAATCCCGTAGGAAAAACCCCGCAAGTAAAGCACACTATATTTCTTCGGTTAGCTTTACTCTATTCCTTCCTACCTAGGAAGTGATTTGCGTTCCAAGGTATACCAGGGAGTTCCCTACTTTGACCCGCAATCAACCATTGCTAAAAATAGACTGGCTATAAAGTCTCAGACTGACTAAGCGATTTCATAAAAGCCATGACTAAGGACGCTGCAAGCGTCAGAAACGCGTAGGCACCGCTTACACTGCCATAAATCCTCATTCCTTTGAGAATATTTTCCTATCATGCTAATGTTTTTAATTTTTTGACAATTCTTTAATAAACTTGGAAACAGTTTCCTTTTAAAGACTTCAGAGGACCCAGCGCTGGATCCATTTTTCTTTGTCTTTCTTCCCTATCTTTTACCCTAAGCCTCTAAACCCTTTTCTTAACCCTAACCCCAACCCTAACCCTATTGCCTAAACTCAACCCCTAACTCCCTAAACCACTAACCCACAAACACTAACCCAAATTTATACCCCTAACCCCAACCCCTAACACTTTCCCCCTAAAACCATAGCCCCCTAAGCCCAACCATAACACTCTCACCCTAACCCTATTTCTAACACCTAACTTCTAAACTCTAACACAAACCCTATCCCCTAATCCCCAAACCCTAACTCCTTAACCCTAGCACCCTTACCCTCAACGCCTAACCCTTTGACCTTAAACATATTCCTAACTCTAAGCCCCAACACTAACCTATAAACCCTATCCCTGACCCCAAACCACTATCCAAAACCCTACCACCTAACCACTTCCCCTCACCCTAATTCTAACCCCCAATTCTAACCTCAAAACCCTAACTCTAACTCCCTAACCCTTACCCAACCCTACCCTACTCACCCTCACGTTAACCCTATTCATAACCCCTAGCCCTAACCGCCTACCCTATTCCTAAAACCTACCACTCTAACCCCTTCTCCTCATTCCTAACTCCAACACTATTTCAAACCTAACCTCTAAACCCTAGCCCCTAACTCTAACTCCCTAACCCCAACCCTACAACCTCATCCTAACCCTATTACTAATCCTAACCCCAAATGCTAAGACCCAAACCCCCTAACCTTATTCCTAACCCATTATGGCTCTGGCTGAGGATTTCGCTCCTGGAAAAGCCCTTACCCCCAACTCCCTAACCCTAATTCTATCCCAAACTATAAACGAAAACCCCTAACCCTAACAACCCGGACCTTAACCACTAACCTTTAAACCCTAACCCTATTCCTAACCCCAACACCCTAACCATAAACCTAACCCCAACGCTCTAACCCTTACCCCCTAACCCAATTCCTAACCCCCAACCCTAACCACTAACCCCTAGACTCTAAGTCTATCCCCTAATCCCAAAACCTTAACCTTAATATCTTAACCCATACCCCCTAACAATATTACCCTAACCCCAGCCCCATAACACCCTAACCCTTTAACCTTAACCCTATTCCTAAACCCCAACCCAAAAACCCTAAACTCTTGTCCCTATCCCCTAACGCCAACCTTTTTCCTAACGCTCTAAACCAAACTCTATCCCTTACCCTCACCCTATTCTTAACCCGAACACTGACCCCCTTACCGAAGAGCTTTACAGCAAGGGCTCTGTCCAGGCACTTCTTTCTTGAGAAAGACCTTGGCGTCACTGTTCATATATGGAGAGTGACATTAAGGGATTTGTAATGTGAGAAACCCCGGCCAGAGCGTAGGCAACAATCTGGCCAGGGATTCTGCTCCAAGAGGGAGACCCTGATGTCACTGTCCATATATAAACAGTAACGTTAGGGGCTTTAAGATGCCGGGATCCCTAACGAGAGCTTCAGCAATGCCCTGGCAGGGGATTTCACTCCTGGAATAGCCCTAATTCTATTCCCTAACTCTAACCATAGCCCCTAAACTCAAACCCTAACACCACAACACTAACCCCACAGCCCTAACCACTAACCTCTAAACCCTAAAACGTAACTATCCGCTAACCCTTACCCATTAACCTTGGCACCCTAACACCCTAATTCTAATCCTAACGCGTACCCTAAATCCTAAAACTCTAACATTAACCCTAACCCTATTCCTAACCCACAACACTATCCCCTAACTTTAACCCACACCCTAGCCCCCTAACAACTAACCCTAACCCCCACCCTAACCCCAACCCAAACCACTAACCTCTAAACCCTAATCCTAACCCCATAACCCAAGCCCCTTTAAAATAGCACCCCAACCCCCTAACCCTAGCCCCAACCTGTAACTCCCTAACCCTAATACCCTATTCCTAAACCCCAACACTAGCCCCTATCCTCTAAACCCTATCCCTTAACCACAACCCAATTCCTAACCCCCTACCCTCCCACTATTCCTAACCCCCTAATCCAATGCCTAACCCCAACCTTAACCCCCGATATCTAAATACTAAACACAACCATATTTTTAACCCCCTAAACCCAACACTACCCCAACCCTTACACTCTCACCCTAAGCCCCTAACCCTATTTCTAACCACTAACCTCCAAACCCTAACACAAACCCTAGCCCCTAACCACCAAACTCTAACCACTTAACCCTAGAACCCTAAACCCAACCCCTAACCCTCAACCCCCTAATCCTAACCCTTTACCTAAACCCTATTCCTAACTCTACCCCCTAACCTCTAAACCCTAACCCTATCCCCGGACTCTATTCCTAACCCCTAATCCTAACTCCAATCCCCTATCCACAACCTACCCCCTAACCACATACCCTCACCCTATTCCTAATTCAAGCCCTATTCCTAACCTCAAAACCCTAACGATAACTCCATAACTGCCTAACCACAACCCTACACCATTACCTTAACCCTATTCATAACCCCTAGCCTTTACCCCCAACCCAATTACTAACCCCTAACACTCTAACCCCCTCACCTGATTCCTAACCCCAACCCTAACTCTATTCCTAACCCCTCAACCTAACCTCTAAACACTAGCCCCTAACTACCTAGCCACAACACTTACCCCAACCCTACCCCCTCAACCTAACCCTATTCTAAACCCCCTAACCCTATTCCTAAGCCATTATGGCTCTGGCCAGGTATTTCACTCCTGGGAAAGCCCTAACCGTAGCCCCTAATTCCCTAACCCACTAACCGTATCCCTAATACTAACCCTAAACTCCTAACTCCAACCCTAACAACACAACCCTAACTGTTCATATATGGTGAGTTACATGAAGGGATTTGTAATGCGAGAATACCCAACCAGAACGTAGGCTACACCCTGGCTGGGGATTCCGCTCCTAGACGGAGCCCCTGAGGTCAATGTCCACATAAAACAAAGTAACATTAGGGGCTTTAAGATGCCGGAATCCCCAAACAGAGAGTCAGCAACTCCCTGGCTGGGTATTTCTCTTCTGGAAAAGCCCTAACCCCTAACTCTAGCCCCTAACCCCAAAACCCTAGCCCCTAACACCCCAACGGTAACCTCTAAACCCTAATGCTAACCCCCTAACCCTATCACCCTAATTCTAACTCTTAGCCTAAATTTTAACCCTCTAACCTAACCTTAACCCTAACCTTCTAACCCTATTCCTAACCCCCAATCCTATCCGCTAACTTTAACCCAAACCCTAGCCCCCATAACTCCTCTAAGAACTAAATCTAACCGAACCCTAACACTCTAACCCTTAATTCTATTCCTACCGCTAAACCACTAACCTCTACTTCAACCCCACCCCCTCATCCTAACCCTATTCCTAAACCCATAATACTAACCCCAACCCCTAACACCCTAACCCTATTTCTAACCAATTATGGCTCTGGTCGGGAATTTTGCTCCAGAAAAAGACCTAACCCACTAACCCTATCCCTAATTCTAACCCAAACTCTAACCCTAAACCCCTGACTACAACTCTAACAACCCATCCCTAACCCCCAAACCTAACCACTAACCTCTAAACCCTAACCCCATTCCTAACCCTCTAACCGTATCCCCTAACTCTAACCCGTTAATCCGAACTCCAACCCCCTAACCTTTTAACTCTAACCCCCTAACCCTATAGCCTTAACCCTATTCCTAACCCCCAACCCTAAACTCCAAACCCTATCTCCTAACACCAAACCTATTCCTAAAACCAAACCTACCCCTAACCACTTACCCTCACACTATCCCTAACCCCCTAAACCTAAGACCCCCAACCCCCTAAACCAAAAACCCTAACACTCTAACCCTAATCCCATAATTTAAACCCCTAACCCCTTAACCCTAGCCACCTAACCCCCTAATTCTAACCCTGTCTTTTACCTTAAGACTCTAACCCTATTCTTAACCCTAACCCCAACCCTATCGCCTAACCTCAACCCCTAACTCCATAAGCAAATCACCCACACCCTAACCCCCTAACCAAACTTATCCCCCTAACCCCAACCCCTAAGACCTTCACCCCAATACTATCCCCTAATACTAACCCAAACCCTAACCCATAATGTTAACTCCCTAACTTTCTAAACCTAACCTACTAACCCTAACCGCAACCCCCTAACTCCAACCCTACCCCCTAACTTTCTCCCTAAAACCCTACCCCCTAAGCCTAACCATAACACTCTCACTCTAACCATTTTCCTAACTCCTAAACTCTAACACAACCCCTTTCCCCTAATCCCCAAACCCTAACCTCTTAACCCTAGCACCCTAACCCTCAAACCCCTAACCCTTTGACCTTAAACATATTCCTAACTCTAACCCCCAACCCTAACCTATAAACCATATCCCTAACCCCAACCCCCTATCCCAAACCCTACCCCCTAACCATTTACCATCACCCTATTCCTAACCCACAATCCTAACCACAAAACCCTAACTCTAACCCCAACCCTTACCCAACCCTAACCCCTCACCTTAACCCTATTGATAACCCTTATCCCTAACCCCATCCCCTATTCCTAAACCTTAACACTCTAACCCCTTCTCATTCCTAACCCCAACCCTAACACTATTCCAAACCCCCCAAAGTTAACCTTTAAACACTAGCCCATAACTCCCTAAACCCAACCCTACCCTTTCACCTAACCCTATTCCTAACCTTCTAATCCTAACCCCAAACGCTAACACCCTAACCCTATTCCTAACCCATTATGGCTCTGGCTGGGGATTTCGCTCCTGGAATAGCCCTAACCCCTTACTCCCTAAACCCTATCCCGAATTCTTCATAACCCTCAAACCTAACCGCTAACGCCAACCTGCGTTGCCCCTGACATCTGTCCATATATGGACAGTGATGTCAGGAGCAGAGCTGGAATCCCAGGCAGAGTGCCAGAAGCGGCTCTGCTCCGGGACTCCAGCTCTGGGCAAGCCCCTGACATCACTGTGGCAGCACCTACAGAGGGCACTGTGGCAGCACCTACAGAGGGCACTGTGGCAGCACCTACAGAGGGCACTGTGGCAGCACCTACATAGGGCACTGTGGCAGCACCTACAGAGGGCACTGTGGCAGCACCTACAGAGGGCACTGTGGCAGCACCTAGAGGGCACTGTGGCAGCACCTACAGAGGGAACTGTGGCAGCACCTACTGAGGGCACTGTGGCACTACCTACAGAGGGCACTGTGGCAGCACCTACAGAGGACACTGCGGCAGCACCTAACCCCAACCCCCTACCCTCACCCAATTCCTAACCCTTTTCCAAACTTAACCCCTAACCTCTAAACCCTAACCCCAACTCTACTCCCTCATTCAAAACACTAACACAAACCCCAAACCCTAATCACCAAAACCTAACCCCTTAACCTTATCACCCTAACCCCAACCCCTTAACCCCCTATCCCTTTTACCTTAACCCTTTTCTTAACTCTAACCCCTAACCTCTTAACCATAATCCTATCCCCTGACTATATTCCTAACCCCTAATCCTAGCCCCAACCCCCTATCCACAACCCTACCTCCTAACCACTTACCCTCACCCTATTCCTAATCCCAATCCTAACTAAAACCCCCAACCCTAACCTCAAAACCCTAACTCTCTAACAGCCTAACCCCAAACCCACCCCCTCAGCTTAACCCTATACAAAACCCCCTACCCTATTCTTAACGTAACACTCTAACTAACACTAACTAACTAACACTCTTCCCTAACACTCGAACCGCTTGACCCCATTTCTAACCCCAACCCTACAACCATAACAATATTCCTAACCCTAATCTCTATACCCTAGCCCCTAACCCCAACTCTTACCCTAACCCTACCCCCTCACCCTATCCCTAACCCTAAATCCATAACCCCAACACTAACAACCCAACTCTAACCCCAACCCTAATCACTAACCTCTAAACCCTAAATCTATTCCTAACTGTATCCCCTTATTCTAACAATAACCCAAACCTTAACCCCCTAACTCTCTAACACCTAACCTCAACCCTACCCCTAACCCCAACACCCTAAACATAACCAGAATACTCTAACCCTTACCCTATTTCTAACCCCGAACCCTAACCTCTAGACTCTAACCCTATCCCCTAATCCCCTAACCCAAACCCCTCAACCCTAACTCCCTAACTCAACCCCCTAAACCTCTAACCCTAACACTGTAACCTTAACCCTATTCCTAACCCGCAACCCTAACCTCTAATCCCTATCCCCTAATGCCAACCATATTCCTAACCCCAACCCCCTCACCCAAGCGCTTTACAGCAAGCGCTCTGGCCAGGTACTCCTGTATTGACAAATACATTGACATCACTGTTCACATATGGAGAGTGACATGAAGGGATTATTAATGCGAAAATCCCCGGCCAGAAGGTAGGCAACACTCTGGCTCGGGATTACGCTCCTAGAGGAAGCCCCTGAAGTCACTGTCCATACATGTACAGTAACGTTAGGGGCTTTAAGATGCCGGAATCCCCAAATAGAGCGTCAGCAATGCTCTGGCCAGGGATTTCTCTCCTGGAAAAGCTCTATCCCTAACCCCTAAAAGCCTAACCCTAATGCCTAACCCCCTAAAACGCTAACCAAGAACTTTACAGCAAACGCTCAGGTCAAGGACTCCTGTCTTGAGAAAGACCTTGATGTCACTCTTCATATATGGAGTGTGACGGTAAGTGCCTTGTAATGCAAGCCCCTGACATCATTGTCCATATATAAACAGTGATATTGGGGAATTTAAGATGCCGGAATTCTCAGCCAGAGCGTCGGAAATGCTCTGGCTGGGGATTCCGCTTCTGGAAAAGCTGTAACCCTAAACTCAACCACTAACCCTATAACCCCCTAACACTAACCCACTAACCCATAACCTCTACCCTCTAACCCCTTAAATCTCTAACCACCTAAACCCTCACCCTCTAACCCCCTAACTACAACCCTAAACTCCTAACCCTCTTACTCCCGAGTCCCTAACCTTAACTCCAACCCCTTTAACCCCAACTCCTAAACCCCTAACCCAAACCCTCTAACCCTAACACTAACCAAGTTCTTTACAGAAAGCGCTCTCGCCGGGGACGCCTGTCTTGAGAAAGACCTTGACGTCAATGTTCATATATGGAGAGTGATGTGAGAAGGGCTTTGTAATGCGAGATTCCCCGGCCAGAGCATTGACAAAACTTTGGCCGGGGATTTCGCTTCTAGAGGGAGCACCTGACGTTACTGTACATATATAGCCCCCTAACAACTAACCCTAACCCCCACCCTAACCCTACCCTTAACCCCCAACCCTTACCACTAACCTCTGAACCCCAACACCTAATCCTAACCCGCTAACCAATACCCCTTTAAAATAGCACCCTAGCCCCAACCCAACACCCTAACCCTAGCCCCAAACTGTAACTCCCTAACCCTATTCCTAACTCCCAACACTAGCCCGTATCCTATAAACCCTATCGCTTATCCACAACCCCATTCCTAACCCTCTAATCCCAACCCCCTACCCTCAGACTATTCCTAATCCCCTAACCCAATTCCCAACCCCCAACCTTAACCCCTGATCTCTAAATCCTAACCCCAATCCTACCCCCCTCACTAACCCTATTCTTAACCCCCTAATCCCAATACCCTAACACCTAACCCCAACACTCTCACCCTTTCCCCTAACCCTATTTCTAACCACTAACCTCTTAACCCTAACACAAACCACCT